>NC_057734.1:38591287-38657400 GCF_004010195.1 Chiloscyllium plagiosum
TGAGGGCATCCCTGAGTACTTCCAGGTTTCCGTCACGTTCCTCCTTATCTGAGCAGATCCGGTGTATGCGTAGGGCTTGTCAATAGGGGATGGCTGTTTTAATATGTTTTGAGTGGAAGCTGGAGAAGTTTAAGCATTGTGAGTTGTCTGTGGGTTTGCGGTAGAGTGTGGTGCTGAGGTGTCTGTCCTTGATGGAGATGCATGTGTCCAAGAATGAGACAGATAGTCGAGAGTAGTCCATGGTGAGTTTGATGGTGGGATGAAACTTGTTGATGTCACTGTGTAGTTTTAACAGTGACTTCTCGCCATGGGTCCAGAGGAAGAAAATGTCATCAATGTACCTGGTGTACAATGTTGGTTGGAGATCCTGCATAGAGAAGAAATCTTGTTCGAACCTGTGCATAAAAATGTTGGCACATTGGGGTGCAAATTTGGTCCCCATGGCTGTTCCATGTGTCTGGCTGAAGAACTGGTCAAAGGTGAAGATGTTATGATCGAGGATAAAGCGGATGAGTTGTAGGATGGTGTTTGGAGACTGGCAGTTGTTGGTGTTGAGTACTGAGGCTGTTGCTGCGATGCCATCCTTGCGGGGGATGCTGGTGTAGAGTGCGGAAACGCCCATTGTGACGAGGAATGTTCCCGGTTCGACTGGTGCGTGGGAGCTGAGTTTCTGTAAGAAATCCGTAGTGTCGCGACAGAAGCTGGAGATCCCCTGTACAATAGGTTTCAAGATGCCTTCCACATAGCCAGAGAGATTCTCACATAGGGTCCCATTGCCCGACACGATGGGACGTCCCGGTGTGTTGGCTTTGTGTACCTTTGGAAGGCAGTAGAAGTCCCCTACACGAGAAGTACGTGGGATGAGGGCGCGTAGGGAGCTCTGAAGGACTGGATCCAAAGCTCTGATCAGTGTGTTTAATTCTCGGGTGTGTTCTTTGGTCGGATCAGCTGGTAGTTGCCTGTAGTGTTCCTGGTTGTTCAGTTGTTGGTATACTTCCTTGCAGTAATCCGTTCTATTCTGAATGACAATGGCTCCTCCTTTATCTGCCGGTTTGATGACAATGTTGTCATTGGTTTTGAGAGCCTGGATGGCATTGCGTTGTGAACGGGTGATGTTTTGCTCTACCTTGTGGGTACAGCTAATGAATCTGGCATTTATATAATTCCTGACTGTTTGAGCATACACGTCAAGCCCAGGGCAGCGGCCCTCCGGTGGGGTCCATGTTGACACCTTTGGTCGCTCCTCTACAGATCCCTGTGATGACTGTTCTAGTTCATCAGTGGGATCACTGCCGGCACCTTGAAAGAATTCCCGGAGTCTCATTCGTCTGATGAACTCCTCTGTGTCTGCTGCCAGAACCAATGGGTCCATTTTGGTGGTGGGGCAGAACTCTCACCACAATGTATGTCTTTGCAGGTGAAAGAAGGGGAAGCAGGAGGAAAGATAATGTGCTGTTTTGTTTATTACTGTGATCCACGACTGTGCTCTGAATGTCCAAGACCACCTGTGACCCAAGTTCTTTAAAATCCTTCTCGGCACTCCTTCTAAGAAGTTCATGAAAATCTACATCCATTGATTTAACCTTTTGGTCATCTGTCTTGATACCTCCTCAGTGTCAAACTTTGATAACACTTCTGCTAAGCACAGAGAGCCAGATTCTGATCTTAAAAGGTGCTAGTTAAATGCAGTTGCTGTGGTCATCTTGTTGCTGTGGTCTACCATGCTTGCAGGCAGCCTGTTCAGCAGTTTTCTTTATCTCCCATTGTTGCACTGTTTGTCGTGTAAATGGAGCAGCTTTGATCCTTATCTTGGCGGTACCTGGAGTAAACTATACCAGATTTACCTTGGCACCAAGTCTTCAGTGCACACAGGGTTTTGGAATGCTACGTGCCCTGCAGAATGGAATGGTGGTGGGACTGTAAGGTGATCTCATCAGAAAGTGAAATAGAGGTGGATCCAGTTCTGCGGGCTGTTTCTTTGCCTTGCAAAGGTTTTAACTGAATTCGCCTTCTGTTCAAGTTACTGAAGTTTTTTACTGGGAAAGGATCAGTAGTGAGAACGGAAAGAAATGGTCGCTTCCTCTTAAAATGACTAGTGTTTTTGGTTGGAAATCTCCAGTGAGCAGGAAAGATTAGTGTCAATGTCTCTTCTGCAGAGCTAAGATATTTTCTTTTGAGAGAGGGGAAGGAGAAAGGAAGAATGTATCTCCTGTTTATATTAAACCCAGGCTCCCTTACTCTGCATTATCACATTGAATGGAGCTGCACTGTTTCCTAATGTTGAGGAAGTCTTTGTTCAGGTGTTCTTGCCTCTCCCAGGCTGAACCAGAATTTCAAGAGAGTTGGGGGCATACGTGAGTGTAGTGGCCATTGCTAAGGATAAGGTGCTAGAGAAGTTGAAAGGTCTGAAGGTGGATACATTGCCTGGAAGAGGTGGTCTACATGCCAGAGTTCTTAAGGAGTTAGCTGATGACATTGTAGAAGGATTGGTGATGACCTTTGGGAATCACTGGAGTTAGGGAGGTTCCCAGAGGACTGGAAATGATAAATATTACATCCCTGTTTAAGAAGGGGGAGGGAGGCAACAGATAGGAAGTTATAGGCCGGTTAGCCTGACCCTCAGTTGTTGGTAAGATTTCAGAGTCCATTATTAAGAATGAGATTGTGGATGTATTTATGAAAGGAATAAGGGATCAAGGGTTATGGGGAGATGGCAGAATGAAGTCTAGATTAGAGTGGTGCTGGAAAAGCACAGCAGGTCAGGCAGCATCCGAGGAGCAGGAAAATTGACGTTTCGGGCAGGAACTCTTCATCATTCAGGCAAAAGCCCTTCATCAGGAAATGTCGATTTTTTTCCTGCTCCTCAGATGCTGCCAGACCTGCTATGCTTTTCCAGCATCACTCTTGTCTTGACTTTATCTCCAGCATCTGCAGTCCCCACTTTCGCCACAATGAACGGAATGGCCTACCCTGCTCCTCTTTCTGATGGGCTGAGTGGGCTAGTGTGCCCGATGCAGTTCCTTTTTGTCGCAGAAGTGCTCGCTCGTGCTGCATGGGCATCATCTGCCACCTCTCACTCTGGTGTTTGTAAGTGTGAAGATGTACAAGAGTCCAGTTTGGGCCAGTTCTCACCAGATATCCATACTGTTGGGATGGGTTCAGACTGGCTGCTCATTGTGCTCCACTCCACCATCATAACCACTTCACTATAACTTTGCTGTGGAACCAGGCTTTTTTGTGTTCAACAAGATTTCCACCAGACTTTCAAAATAGTCCTAATGAAGAGGAAAGTGCCTTTCCACCTGATTGTCTCTGTCTCTGGGTAGACCTTTTATTAAATTTGATTAGATGTAGAGGGATGAAACAGCTGTGCAAAGAACTGTGTTTGGAGATCTACCACTAGAGTTAACGGCAGTTTACACTTGTGACACTTCATTTAAGTGTTGCCCAATTGATGTCTTGGTGTTTTGAACTGGGAAATGAATTTCATACGCTGAAAGGCTATATAAATGGTGTTAATTGTACATTCAATGTGTTTAATTATATGCAGGTGGTGGGTATTAACGAGGGATTGATTTGATTCCCTATAAATAGCCACAGATGGAATCTGTGGTTACTGGGATCAGGAGGCTTTTGTTTTTAACTTTTAAATACAAGAGTGTAAAAATAAATTGGCTCCAGTACTTCACCACCTTTATATTCTGGACTAGAGCAGGGTTTGTCGAGGTGGGGATGGAGAGGTGTGGTAGATCGGGGGATTGCATATTTGAGACCTCTTGCGATCCATTTCTTAAGTGCTCCCTTGTTGTTTTGATATGTGGTCAGAAACTCGGCCTTCTCACTTGCTCTGCCCTGTTTGCCGGTGACCTGAGCTCTTGCATCTTGCAATTTTTATGGAAGAAATGTGTTTTTACTGACTACCACCTGTACTTCAAACAGGAGATCACAGCAGATCATAGAGAGAGAGCAAGCTACTGTTTAGAGTGTAATTTGCTCCTACTACCTGTACTTCACTGCCCTGTGATTACGGATTCCTTGTTCCCACACATCATGTGAAGTAGGTTTTCATTGAAATTCACGTTACAATGCTGGAAATTTACAAACATCAACTTACTGTAGTTCGTTACCTTCAGGATGACCACCACAAAAAATGCTTTGTGCTGCAGTTTAATTTGGGTGTCCAAGATTATTGTGATTGAGTTTAACAATCAAAGACAGGAGGAAGATAAATAATACGAAAAGAAACAAAAAATGGCTAAGGTTCTCAAAGTCTGGCAGCATCTGTGAAGAGAGAATACGAGTTAACGTTTCGGGTTGCTAATCTTTGATCAGGATTGGTAGGCGTTAGCGATGAATAGGACCAGCGAAAAGGGACCTTTATGCCCCATTTGCAGATAGTCAGTCAGTGTGCTCTGAAACCAAAGTAGCCTCACAATGCCAACAGCGATTTCATTTTGTGAACAGAGAGAATTTTGACAATGCCACAGAATTAAAAACGAGAGAGGGGACACTATCTTTATGACTCAATAAGTCTTTCAAACATCCATGAGACAGAGAGAACAAGTACATTTAATTTGATCCTTTTATTGTTCAAGGAAATACAGTGAATACTTTGTGAAGGTGGTGTTGCCAGATCTGTGGTGTAGTTTGTGTGTGTATGTATATATCACCAATCTGAAATATTAAGCATATAATGGTCAAGGAAAGTGTCTGTGTGTGGAGGAGAGTCTCAGTTTAAACACAGCTGGCCAGCTTACTTTGAATTCTTTTTGACCATAGCCGTGCTTTGACAAAAATATATTCCGCCTTTGAAGTGTTCTGAGTGGCAGCCTGGAAAAGCTGGAGTGTCTCTTTGGGCTCTAGCTTGGACTCTGGATCAGACTAGCCCTGCCAGAACACCGTGTAAACAAAGACAGTGCTCTGTGTATACTGTAATCAGGGCAGTTTATAATGTCAGGCCAATGCAGTAATGTACTCATTGACTTTTTAAGCCATGCTGCATCTTTATTTTTCCTCTGGACGTAAGACACATTGAATGCAGTCATCTCGTGTTTGAATTTTAAAAGCAAGTGGGTTTGTTATCTTCCAGACACAGGGCAAACTCAGAGCTGTGAACTGTACGCTTTTTTTTCTCTGTTGTGCAGCTGTAATGTTTTAATGCTTCACTGGGAATAACCCACATCACCTGTTTACAGAACCTTCTTTTAGAAAAAAACCATTGCTAACCATCTGCCTGCCGGGGGCAACACAGCAGCATGTTAAGAATTGCATGTTGCAAACGCTTGGGGTTAAGTAGAAGTCGATTGGGTAATTTCCAAATTTTCCATTGATCCAGTGTACTGGGCTTGTGAAGTAATATAAAAAGAGCTTGGATTTAGTAACCTCCAGAACGTGTTGTACAGATAAGTTATTGACTTGAAGTTTAGTCACTATTGTAGTGTAGGAAATGTCACAGTCAGTTTGTACCCAGCTATATTCTATAAACAGCAACATGATAGTGACCAGAATTTTTTTCAAGATAGTGCTGAATATATAAACATGTGTTTCCATGCTTTGCAGCTCTATGATTCTAAATACAGTCCAAACCAAGTGAAGAGGGCAGCTCAGTTGAGCATAGCTCCACCTTGCTGTGTTTATTCAATGTTGCTTTAAATATGAAGCTCTTTTGAGGCTTCTCCCTGTCTCTCTGTTCTGTGCTTTGTGATGGAGGTAATAACCTTGAGCTGTGAGGTTACAGTAATTGAGCGGGAGACTGGTGTTGGCAGCATCCTCAGCTTTAGGAAGGAAAGGCTGTTTCCAGCATAAACTGTGCAAGTACCTATAATGGGAAAGTGGCTCCTTGGGGTGTAGATAAGGGAGGCACTCTTCCAGTAATCTGGTTGTCAATCTAAGATAGGCCTTATACATGGCTTCATTAAATAATGGCTTCATTAATTTTGAATTTGAAAGTGTTAATATGTAAATAATGGGTTAATAGGCTCTTTTCTCCTTGCACCTTCCATAAAAGGAGGCAATCATCCACTTTATACCACACTTGCTACCTACCCCACATACTGCTGCAATTTGCACAGCCTTTACATGATACCGAGAAGCCATAAACTCAGTGAAATGAAGCAATAGCACAATTTATAGAAGTCTTTTTATTCATTAGTGTGCCAGAAACACATTGAACCCATTTTCTTTAAAATCATTTTGGAGTGAAACTGAACTCAACAGCAATGAGCAGCTGAATGAGGGCAGGTTAAATTTTCAGGAAGGTGAAAAGGTAATGCCCAAAATGTTTGTTCAACAGCAACACATTAGACTTGTATAATGCCATCTTTTTCTTTCTGATGCCAGCTGACCTGTTGTGGATATGTAGGATTGTTGAATGTTTGTTATTTTGAAAGCAGTTCGGTGCTCATGCTCTCACCTCAGAGCCAGAAGGTCGAGGCATCAACCACCAAACCCCCGCCTCCCCCATTAATTTTAGGGCAAGGTCTAGCCTGACATTCCAATAGGGAATGCAGTGTGTTGGATTTGCTGTCTGTTGGTTGAGACATTTCAAGGAACTGTTGGCTGAAGAATAGGGAAGCTTTGTGATGTTCCAGCCAACATTCTTCTCTCTCTCTAACAGCATTCGATTAGATGAATTAGGAGCAGAAGTAGCCTGCTCTGCAGTTAATTGAGATTGTAGCTAATTGGTTTGTGTTCTTCGTTCCACATTCTCATCTACCTTTGATTTTACTGCCTAATGTTAATCTACTTACCTCTGTGTCTTAAAAATATTTCATTTTAGAAGACCATAAGAACATGGTAATTTCTGAATGTAAAATAGACTATTGTTTGTCGAGTTTACCTTTTGCTAACCTGATTGTCCCTTGGTGCAATGATGGAGTTGTTGACTGACTAATCTATTCTCCCATCAACTAGTCGGCAGAAATGACATTAAGAAAATCCCAACAGTGGAGAGCCTTGGGAACCATAGGGACAAACTATAGAAACATAGGAAAATCTCCCAATCCCGCCTCACATACCACATGTTGTATCTCATTACTCATGTACTGTTTTCCAAAATGTTGTTTTATGGAAAAAGAGACTAAATAAAAATGCATTTATTTGGTCTTTAAATATCTTTGTTGTTCACAATTAATTGCTGCCTTTGCCTCAGTAGCAAGAGAGACTATATTCAAAAATATTACATGGGTTGTAAAACATTTTGAGATATTCTGAGGGTCTGATAAACTGTGATTAAAATGCAGTTCCTTTTTCTTGTTTACACAATCCTGTGTATAGTATTAGGCAACAGGCTTCTATCTATCACCTGAGTTCTACTTTCGAACATCACTGAATACAAAGCAGAAACTCCCCTATGTAGATTGCACTGTTATGGTTTTGAGGATGGCTTTGAAATCAGGACAGAGGTCTTTTGGTATCCAAAGAGTTAAAGTGACTGGAATTCTAGTTTGTACAAAAGAGACAGCCCGAGGTTTCACAAAAAATGAAAAAAATGCACTTGAAGGAAAAAGAATAGAGACAGTCTGGACCTATAATAAGGAGCATCTGTGTGATTAACCTGAATAATCATCTAATCTTTCTGTTGGCTACACGAGTGAGATCATAATTAAAATAATTGGGACAAAAGGCCGAAGGCCCAGGAGTGGGAACATATTCAAAATGTTTACCCACAATTACTTTGCTTGACTCACCTTTTCAATGTTGGGAGTTAGTTGTGAATTTAGTCACTCCATTTCTCAGACAATTCAACTTGATGCCTTGGGTCTGGAACGTGCTGCGTAACATCCATTTGGTAAGACATTGACGGGTATTTTAATCCCATACACAGACTTGGATCACAGGATTAATTTATAAATGGGTTGATAGTCCTCTGCAGATTATTTCAGTTGTGCTCCACTTCCTCTCCCTCGCCACGCTACCATGACAACTGCATTCATATGAGTAAGCTCCAATAAGTGAGCTCGTCGTGCTAAATCAGGACGCTGTGGACTTTTTGTCTTTGCCTTTGTTCATTATTACAGTAACATATATACATTTTGGGAATACAAAATGAACAACATGTGTCGACAAATGTGGAGTCCCCGCCTGGACACAACATTTAATATCCCATGTGTAAATGTAACTGTTGACTGGGTCCACTTTAGATGCCAATGTGTTGTTTTTGGTTTCTTTTTCCCTTTTTTTTTCATTTTGCCCCTGCACATTGACCCATGCCTGGACAAAACCCCATGCCACTCTCCAGTTCCCTACCCCACCATAGGTGCCAGCTTAGAGTATGGCAGTCGAGTGAAAGGGCCAACATGAATGAGTCCAATCCATTCTTCATATAATGTTCATGTAACAATCAACAACCTGTTTTTTTTCTTTAAAAAAACATATTATTAAAGTTGTGCACTTTTGTAAGGCATTGCTCATTGAGTATAAGAATTGGGATGTTGAGGTTGTACAAGACGTTGGTGAGGCCTCTTCTGCAGTACTGTTGTCTTGATATGGGAAGGATATTATTAAGCTGGAGAGGGTTCAGAAGAGATTTAACAATGTTGCTGGGATTGGGAGATTTGTATCATAAGGAGAGGCTGGGACTTTTCTTTTTCCCCACTGGAATGTCGGAGGTTGAGGGGAGAGCTTGTAGAAGTTTATAAAATCATGAGGAGTATAGTTAGGGTGTATGGTAGATGTCTTATCCCTAGGGTGGGGAATTTCAAGACAAGGGGTCAGCACGGTGGCACAGTGGTTAGCACTGCTGCTTCACAGCGCCAGAGACTTGGGTTCAATTCCCGCCTCGGGCAACTGTCTGTGTGGAGTTTGCACATTTTCCCTATGTCTGCGTGGGTTTCCTAACACAGTCCAAAAATGTGCAGGTTAGGTGAATTGGCCAGGCTAAAATTGCCCGTGGTGTTAGGTGAAGGGGTACATGTAGGGGAATGGGTCTGGGTGGGTTGCTCTTCAGAGGGTCGGTGTGGACTTGTTGGGTCGAAGGGCCTGTTTTCACACTGTAAGTAATTTAATTTTTAAGGTGAGAGGAGATTTTAAAAAAGACATGAAAGGTTGATTTCTTTAGTGGTTCATATGTGGCATGAACTGCCAGGGGAAGTGGTAGATGCAAGTACAGTAACCACATTTAAAAGACATTTGGATAAGTTCATGACTCAGAAAGGTTTGGAGAGAAATTGACCAAGTGTAGACAGGTAGGACTAGGTAAGTTTGGAAACACCGCTCGGTGTGTACCAAAGGGTCTGTTTCTGTGCTGTATGACTCTCTGACATCAAGGTTCACTGTCTATCAAGAGTCCTGTTTCACTTGCCTGTGTTATCAAGTCATGTATATGCGGTCTGAGCTATTTGTGTTTTACCATATATCAAATGAACTTCCAATATTCATGCAAAATCAATTGAGTTTTAGAAAGGAAGCAGGTCCATCTCAAGCACAGTGATATTGTTTTTAACTATTGTTGATTTTCTTATAGATACAGTACTCACTTGTACAATGCCTTACCGCCAGCTCAAAATGTATTTGTAGTGTATACAAAATATCAAATGTAAAATATGCTGAAATAATATTTTGTAGCTTTTTAAAATGTACCGGAGTAGACACTTCAGTGAGCAGTAACAAGGCTTGCTTCCAATCCTGTGTTACGTTTAGGCTGAATGTATTTATATCCAAAACTGGGTCAAAGAAAAAGGATTTGAGTGTCTGAAAGGAAGACTGAGAGTCAGAAAGCTTTACGGAAGGAATTGTGAAGTTTAATACCTAAGCAGTTGAAAACACCGTGCTAATGGTGAATTTTTTAAAACTCCGAGCTGTAGAAGAGGCTAGATTTGGAAGAGTACAAAGATTTGGAGGATTGTCCTATTGGAAGAGGTCACAAATATGTATACATAATTGTGTGTGTGTGCATGTACATTGTGACATATAAGTTGCCTGGTATTTGAGATGACTTCCTTTTCTCAGGACCAAAAGTCTTGTTTAAAAACCTTTCTTCATATACAGTTCACAGACAAGTTCCTGGTGGGAAATGCTATACTTGCATTAACAGCTGACTTCAACATTTCACCTCCGAAATGCAAGCTTCACTTAAGTCTCTGCATGGAATTGAGCATGTGTTACCAAGAAAATGCGTAGGATTGATGTGCACCCACACAGTAATCCACATGTGGTAAATGAAGAACTGACCTGGGCTTCCCTGCAAAAAGAATGAAATGTGAAGCTTGATTTTGAGATAAAAGTCATAACATTTGTTAGTTAACTGTGCCTCAGTGAAGGAAATTGGTATTTGCAAACAAAACTAGTGCAAGAAGAGATGAAAGAATCTGCCCTGAAGGTGATGCCTAAGACCAGATGCGTCATGAGAATAGGGAGCAGCCACTGGCTTGATCTTGAAGAGTGTAATGGAATGGGTCTTCAAACACATGAGAATCAAGAATCATTAGGTTATATTTCACCAGAAATGTGCATAGTTGTAGTGAGGTGGGCCAAATCGAAGCCTAAGATCCTCAAAGATTTAAAAGGAACAGCTTGATGGTGTAGCTGCTTTATAGAACAGAAATGTTGTCAGAAGACCAAAGTCATCCAGAGACTTAAAAATCCAATTTTTTTTGAACATTGATGAAATGTTCATGAATTTTGGTATGTCTCACAACTCACTGTAAAGTGCAAAGGTCCTCAGCAGCCCAAGTGAGAACCATACAACATGAGGGGCATGGATAGGATAAATAGACAAAGTCTTTTTCCCTGGGGTCGGAGAGTCCTGAAGCATAGGTTTAGGGTGAGAGGGGAAAGATATAAAAGAGACCTAAAGGGGCAACTTTTTCACGCAAAGGGTGGTACATGTATGGAATGAGGTGCAAGAGGATGTGGTGGAGGCTGGTACAATTGCAACATTTAAGAGGCATTTGGATGGGTATATGAATAGGAAGGATTTGGAGGGGTATGGGCCAGATGCTGGCAGGTGGAACTAGATTGGGTTGGGATACCTGGTCGGCATGGACGGGTTGGACCGAAGGGTCTGTTTCCAAGCTGTTAATCTCTATGACTCTATAAGACAGATCCATGGTGGTACCTGGCTGCATGGCCGATTAGTAGGGAAATTAAAGCAAATTGTAATTTTCAAATGTTAAAACATGTCAAAATCCAAGCTCTCCATAGGACATTTAATACATGTCTGACAGATGGCTGGGTGGATAAGGATGGAATGAAGTTGTCATTGGAGGAAATGTGCAATAGGCTGTAAGTGTCCACAGTAAAGACCAGAGCTTATCAGTGTGCAACGTGTTCAGACAACTGAAAATCAAGAGGCACCCACATTGCAGTTGAAGCAGAGCGTCTGATGCCCATGGTTCACCCTTCTGGATGTGTCTTGAAAAGTCATTCACAAAGAAGTGTGTGTGTTGCCTTGGCGTTTTGTGTGGTTTAATTATCAAATTGGCCACGCTAAATTGCCCGTAGTGTTAGGTGAAGGGGTAAATGTGGGGGAATGGGTCTGGGTGGGTTGCGCTTCGGCGGGTCGGTGTGGACATGTTGGGCCGAAGGGCCTGTTTCCACACTGTAAGTAATCTAATCATGGGATGTTGTCATCTGTATTTTAAAACAAAAATGTGAAGAGAGGAAGATTTGTTGCTGAAGGATGATTCTGAAATGGAAAGAGCACCAAATCCAGTGAAATCCTTACGATGATGCCACCGCCAAAGTAATTCAGAATGAATTTGATAAAACTCTTGGCTGAGGACAATGAATTTGACGGCTTTGAGAAATTTTGATTGTGGTGGAAGATAGCCTTGTAGATTTTATTCAATGACTAAAATGCATTGCATTGGTCTTCTCACAGTAGTGAACATTTCCTTTTCTGTAGCACTCTGCATGTGTAGAGAGAGAAAGCATAATTTTGAAAAATTCAGGAGTGTGATGAGATACGCCCCACATGTCTGGATGAGTGCAGCACCAATAACAGGCATAAAGCTTAACTAATGCAGGACAAAGCAGCCAGCTTGATTGGCACCACATCCACAAACATTCACTCCCTCCATCACCAATGCTCCATATAAGCAGTGTGCACGAGGTGGCAGAAATTCAACAAGGCTCTTTTAGGCATCACCTACCATCCAGAAGGACAAGGGACAGCAGATATGTGGGAACAGCACTCTTGGGCCTCGGGACAGAAAAAATAATTGGGCTAGCGAAGGTGGAAGACGATATCAATGTGTGGAGATCAGCACTGCTATAGGCAAGGATCTGTAATGAAATTCGAAAGTGGTGTAGGTTGGCAGTGAAGGCATTGCTGAGATGAAACCTCAGGTAACGAAGGATGTGGATTTCAGAAAAAGCTGCTTTTTTGGGGGGGGGGGCAGGGCGCAGGGAAGAGAGGAAAATGAGCTTAAAGTTAAATGATGAACCAACACTTTTTGAATCTTTGATTTCTCAACATGATGTGACATTCAGGCTAGTCAATACCCTCCGGCTGTGCAGAATGCTAACAAGCTGACATGGGTCAAACACATTTCTGAATTCCTTCCCTCGGTGTGGAAAGAAACTTCTTGAAATACGTTTGAATCCGGATATGTTGGAAAGTACCAGAATAACACATTTTTTTGGCTTACAGATCAATAACAGCAGTGTGGTTCAATATTGTTCTATCTGGCAACAAAGCCTAGGTGTGTTTTACTCATGTAAAAAGCAGCCAAATCCCGTATGAGTTCAAAGTCTTGCATATGATGCGCACATCCTCTTAAATATCATACAAACCGTCAGTATTACTTTCCCTTTGGCGTGTGGTTGGATCACATTGTATTCTTCTGAAACATAATACACAGTATGTTAACACAGGGGATCCCCTGGTTAGGGCAGAAACCTTTATGTGAAAGGTGCTATCAAAATGCAAGTTGTTCAACAAGTGATTTTAGGAGAACTAAACTAGTGTTTTTTTGTGTGGAGATATAATGTCCCCTCGAACAAAAACAAAATTCCTTATTATCCCTCACTAATTAAATCCCAGCAGCTTTGCAATGTCTCCATTTCCAAGAATGCTAATCGTGTCTGAAGAAGGCTGACATTCGCCTGATTCCTACTTTGAGGAGCATTACTGGGGAACTCTTTTTTTTTTAGACTTTTATTTGCAGCCCTGAAGAAGCTTATCATAGAACCCCACAATTCAATTATCATTTGGCCCATTGATTCTGTGCCGACTCTCTGAAGAGCATCTCGCCTAGACCCCTACGGTATCCTGGAACCTCTCATTTCCCATGACTAATCCACCTAACCTACAGATCCCTGAACACTACGGGCAACTTCAGCATAGCCAATCCAAGTAACCTGCACACACCTTTGGACTGTGGGAGGAAACTGGAGCACCTGAAGGAAACCCACGCAGACACTGGGAGAATGTGCAAACTTTGCATGGATAGTTGTCAGAGGCTGGAATAGAATCTGGGTCCCTGGCGCTGTGAGGCAACAATGCTAACTACTGAGCCAATGTGCTGCACCTCATTTCCTGTCCTTCAAGCCCAATACTAAGGGCTCCTTGGCTTGACCTCTTGTAGCAGCTCGGAATTATTGTACAAGTGATGGACCCATTTCATTCCAAATCTGCTAATGAGACGGTCAAGGGCAGCGAGTAGTAGGGAGCATTATAACCTTCCAACTTTCCCTCTGAGTCTCTACCCTTGACCCTATGCTGGCATAGATATGTATTGCCCTTCCTTTGGTGTTGGGTGGTCAAAGTCCTGAAATTCCTTGGCTTATAGGCACTGCACTTGCATCACTGAACTGTAGAGGTTCAACAAGAAGACCCATCATCCCCTTCGGCAAAGTAGCCAGGCCTTGGCTGTAATGCTCACAGCCCGAAACTGAATTTGAATAGAATTTAAGGTGGGTATGGGTACATCACCACTTCATAATAAGTGCAGTCAGTTGAGAGCCCACTGAGCAGTTTGTTTATTAAGGCTGTTTTCACAGGATAGCTTATTAAGCTGAGCAGATTGTTTATGATACGTTCCTACCTATTGGAGGCCTATGAGTATGTATAAAAAGTCAGAACCATGCTTAAAATGTAACTAAGCAATGTGACTAATCATTAATCCGATCTCATCCTCATATCTCCCTGTGTTGAATTTTGGATTCGTCAAAGGGTCATTTTTGTTATTGAACTAGTTAGCACTACTGGGAAAGGTTATAGCCCCATATGGCAAGGGTTGATGCCTTTCCACCTTCTTCATGTTCAAAGAATCAGCAGGTTTTAAGTTATTTGAAAATTGATTTGTGGAATGTGGGCATCGCTGGCTGGGCCAGCATTTATTGCCTGTCCCTAGTTGCCCCTTGAGAAGGTGGTGGTGAGCTGCCTTCTTGAATCACTGCAGTCCATGTGCTGTGGTTTGACCCACAATGCCATTAGGGAGGGATTTCCAGGATTTTGACCCAGCGACACTAAAGGAATGGTGATATATTGTCAGGTCAGGGTGGTGACTGGTTTGGAGGGGAACTTGAAGGTGGTGGTGTTTGCAAGCTTTCCAACCCTGTGGGATGCAAGGCACTAACTGTGTCACTCTTTGCTTCGGGTTTTTGTGGGGTGCTGGTCATTAGTTTTCCAAATACTGAGTTCTTTGCCCATCAGCAAGTCTGACCCGATGGTATTGAAATTGCTGGCAACTTGCTGTATTCTCCGCCAGTAAATGCAGAGAGGGCTGGTATTTTGGAGTCACTGCCCAGTGAGGGGAGTCAACTGCTGATCTGATCTGGGTCATTGGAAATGGGTGGCCTGGATCCTAACTCTCTCTTGTATCTTCTCACTCCCCTGCTCACTGATTCATGTTTGCTCACAGTCCAGTGCCACGTTGGTAGGGTCTTTGAAGGCACCTTTTAACCAGTTGGACGGTTTGGGTAGATTTTTAAAAAAAAACCAAATTGTAGCACTGCTGTATATACTCAGATAATCAAGGTTCCTCTGTATTACACAGGCGGGGAGAATTTTGTTCGGTTAGTCGGATGATCAATTGCCGGGTAACACAGTTTAGCCAAACATCAGGACCTTGCGATCTTGTCTGGATACTCTGAAATTCGGATAATCAAATGCTGGATAATAGAGGTTTCGCTGCAGTCAAATTTTTTTTGACTACTTTCTAATGTTAAATTTATGGGGTCGACTATTACGTTACTTTTAAGGGGCTGAAGTTCATGCCAGTCAAAATTCAAACCATATCATCAGCAGAAGTCCAACTGATCTCTAAAGGAATAAAGTAAAAAAAACTAATGAATTATGGTAATTCTGAAAACCTGGAGTGGAAAACAACAGAGGACTGGAAGACTGGGAGCGGAGCAGAACAGCCAGCAGACCTGAAAGCTGGAATGGGATGTGATGCTGACTCCTAAACATTGATCTATTATCTGTGAAGAAATAGGGTTGACTTTTACATGAGATATTTGGAACATTTCAGGTTACTTGGCCAAAAGTGGGGGTCAACTTTTACATGAGATTGGCAATTACTCAAGTATATGTGGTATTCAAAGAGCAGCAGAGAATTCTTCTATTGTACTCTCATTCCTTCTGATCTAAACCACTGAAAACTGATTCCACTCCTTGATATCTGTGGATCTTACTTTGTACAAAATGGCTGCACAACAGCCGACTACAGTTTGAAGTAATTCCCTCTCAGTGTGGCTTGCTTAGATGTGTAATAATGCGCTATATGAATGCATGCTTTTCATGAACAGTCTCTGATAGGGTGGTGAGGTAAGCCTTGAGATAGTGGAACCTTGAATCACTTTTGATAATAAAGACCATTTTGGGAGAGCGTATATCAGGTTTCCCTTCTGTTCATGAGGGCCTAAGAGATTTATAGGAGAGAACTGTCCCTGTTCTGATATGTTGAACATTAAATACAAAAATATTCTTTGTTTTTAAAAATATCAGTTCAAATGCACAAATTCTATGGAATTTATAATCTAATCTGGGTTCAGATTATGTTTTAAACACCACCTTGAGTTTTTACTCCTTGTCTATGACCTCATTGGGTTCCCTTGGTTAGATTACTGCCTTCCATGCTCTGTTAGAAAGCACAGGCAGTTAACATCACAAAAACTCTACTGAACAATTCCCTAACCTTGCTTGACCTCTTCAGATGGCTTATGCAAACCGTTTGCCAAGTGCAGAAGTCCTTGGGGAGGATGTGGTTGGGGGTTCTGAATACTGAGCTCCTTTCAACCTTGCTAAAGAAGGGCTTTGAATCAGTGTGAGGTGGCTTCGGGGGAACAAGTTCCATGTTCCATGAATTGGCACTGACATCGAGAACTGAACCGAAAATACAGCCCTTCCTCCCCCAAAACGCTATTGGTGGTTGCGCCATGAGCCATCCAGGTCCTACTTTTTATTTTTGTTTTTAGAATTGCCTTTCCAAAATTCCTCTGCCTTCCTTTCCAAAATTCCTCTGCCTTCCTTTCCTCAAAGGTTCTTTCGCACCCCCCATCTCAAAATTCCAACTGTCACCCTAAACAATATCTCCTCCTTTGACTTTACATTCATTTTCTACATAACAGCCAAGATATAAAAGAGAGGTGGTTGTTGAATCAGCGTACATGAGCTGCTTTTTCAGGTTTGGTTTTCAATTAAATCACCTTTTTAGTATATGTCTTGTTTTCAGAAGAGGGGATGGGAATTCGCAGCAGCTGGGACTGCTTTAGTCATGTCATGCGTCTAGTAAGACAACATAGTTTTGGGACAATCCCAGACTGGGCAATCCTTTACATCTTGCGCTGTGGCTTGAGATACACTGATGTACTACACCACATTTTCACCACTTTCTCTGGCGCAGCATTCATTTCTGTTTTGCAAGACCCTGACTCCAGCGCACCTTTTTCGTTCAACCAGTCCGAGTTCAGTCTTGTTCTGAAACTCCTCATTCACCACTGGGAATAGAAAAAGAATAGGCATGGTTGCTCAGTGGTTAGCACAGCTACCTCACAGTGCCAGAGGCCTGAGCTCAATTCCATCCTTGGGTGACTGTGTGGAGTTTGCATGCTCTCCCCGTACCTGCATGGGTACCCCGGTTTCCTTCCACAGTCCAAAGATGTGTAGGTTAGGTTTATTGGACATGCTATAAATTGCCCTGTCATGTCCAGGGATGTGCTTCAGATGGATTAGTCATGGTAAACATAAGATACAGGGATAGGGTAAGGGGGTGCTTGTTGGAGGGTCACTGCAGTCCCACTGGGTCAAATAGAACCCCTACAATGCTAACAGAGGCTGATTCTAGGCAGCGCTTAGAGGATGGATCAGTAATGGATTTGTTATACCTTGAACAATCATTAGGTGATTTAATGTTAAATGTAATCTTGACCAAAAAGAAAATTTGTTGCAAAGGGGAAAACTGGACATGTGGGAAGCTGTGGTGATGTAACAAAAAGCATTTCACCCCTTCTAAGTAAAACTGATGTTTTGTACCATCAAGCCACTATGCAGAAGAGCAGACAGTATTTCTGAGAGGCGAAAGTGAGGACTGCAGATACTGGAGATTAGAGTCGAGCATGTGCTGGAAAAGCACAGCAGGTCAGGCAGCATCCGAGGAGCAGGAGAATCAACGTTTCTGGCGTAAGCCCTTCATCAGGAATGAGGCTGTGAGCCAAGGGGGTGGTGGTTTTTATCTCGCCAGCACCCCACATTCAACAGTATTTCTGAGAGTGCAGTATTTCACTGGGAGTGTAGGAAAGAACATGGTCCTCCTTCAGAGGGGACCCCATTGCTACCATATTGGTACACAGCTTTGTGGAGCTACAAAGGTGCATTTGGTCATCTAAGAATATTGAGGAGGTGGAAGTGGTTTGTTAAAGTGTGCAAAATGCTTTATGGATTGAGACATTATCGATGAAAAGTATTTTTACAATTTTCATTCTCCCTGCTCAAAAATACAAGTTTTATACTGAGTCAAACAGAGAATTGATTAGCGATCTCCGCTGGCAGGCAAGCTGCCCCCCTGCCAGTGTTGCACTAATCTCAGATTGGAAATCTTTTTGCATTTAGCTTTGGGCAGGACTTTGCAGAAACACTTTCTTTGAAACTACTACAAACAAAGTTCCTGTTCAGTGCAGCCACTGCTAAAGCTGGAATCAGCCAGTTTGTTGCAGATGACATGTGAAACAGAATTATTCTTGTACAGGATGGCACTTTTTTAAAAAAATTCCCACCAAACTTCCCAGATCCATTTGCATAAACAATTCAGTATTCTCCACTCTGTGCTTCTGTCATTTCAATGAGAAGTCTCATTTGAAAAATTATCTGATGTGTATTTCGTAGGCTTGGTTATCACTGTTTACCCCAGGATTCTACGAGTTGTATTATATTCCTTTCACAACCTTGGGTCAATCCACACTTCAGAGCCAATAAAGAACATTTGATGTCAATGTTAAAGGAAATGAATGCACAACATTAAATGTTCGGCACCAATCTGAACCTGAGGCCAGGAACAAAAATCCTTCACCATCTCTTGGCTGTGAGGGTTCTAACAAGAAATGAGTTTGGAATCTGCATGCCAATTTCTTGCAGTGCAGCCCCACAGATACAATACAGAGACCCTGGTAATGTTCTGGGGACCCAAGTACGAATCCTGCCATGGCAGACGGTGAAACTTGAATTCAATAAAAATCTGGAATTGGGAGTCTAATGATGACCATGAATCCATTGTCGATTTTTGGAAAACTCTATCTGGTTCACTAATACCCTTTAGGGAAGGGAACTGTCATCCTTGCCTGGTCTGGCCTACACTTAATCCCAAACCAAAGCAATGTGATTGACACTTAACTGCTCTGTAAACAATTAGGGATGGCCAGTGATGCTCACTTCCAATGAACAAATATTTTAATTAAAGCTCAAAATTAAGATGACTTTACACTGTAAAGCATGTGGTCAGAGGAGAAAGCCTTTTTATTCTTCCACCATCTGCAAGCTGGTGAGTTTCTGGAAGAAAGGATGTTCATAGACCCCATGGAATGTACATCCGTTAATGTCACATCAGGTTAAAGGGATTTCTGTGAGGTAATTGCAAGGAACTAGCCCAAAAAGTACTAAAGAGTCTGTTTCCGGATGCATGTTGAAAAATCACATGACACTGGGCTATAGTCCAATAGGTTTACTTGAAGCCGCAAGCTTTCGGAGCCCTCCCACTTCTTCCTCAGCCATTTTTGACTTTGTCCATCCCACTCCAACACTGGCGCCTCCACATCCAGAAGCCTGGCACAGAACTGGCAGCACAGAAGCAAGCCATTAGGCCCGTGTGGTCTTGGCTAGTGTTTCAAGAAATGCCAGGCTTCCCCCACTATTGCCCACCTCATCCTGCTTTCTCTGTGCATTTGTGCTTCAAATTCTCCTTTGATAAGTCAATGCTGTCTGCTTCAAGCAGTCCACGTGGCTGAGAGTTCCATACTCTCACTGCTCTCTGTTTAACACCTTCATTAGCAGGGGATTAACTCATTTGAATATCTTCTCCCAAAGCAGGATTTTTGGAACAAAGTGAGAAATGTAATAATAATTTCTCCAGATACCATATCAAGTATCGAAGAACAAAGCATTAAAATTTAGCCCTACTGCTAGACAGCATTTAAAGAAGGTTCAATGTCAAGTTAATTTCCTTTGCTGTTGCACCTTGCTGAAATCTTTAGCGTTAAACAAAGAAATGTTGCACTAAAATCGCATCTTTGTCCAACCCAAAGTACTTTACAACTAAGTAATTACCAAGATGGCATCTCTGAAGTGGAGCATTTTCTTAAACGTTTCTGACTTCCAAGAGTCGACAGTGCCAACAAGTGAACAACTGCTTCTACAAGACCCGCAATGCCAATTCTTGCAAGAAAATTCCCCACCTGACTTAATCAGTGGCAGCACTACCTGGTGTAATAGGTGGTTCTATTGTCCTTTTTTTTTGCTGAAATGGAGGATGATGAGACAGCATCTTGTCTGTTCTCTGCACAAGACGCTATTTCCTCTGAAGTATGTCCCTTAAGCTACAACCGTTCATTGTGACAGGAGCTATGTCCTAAACACTAACCCCAGTGTAATCTCACTTTACTGCTTTAGATTAGTCACAAAGGAGTAATCCTGGGCGTGTCACTCTTCTGCAATAACCGAGCGCCAAACCGAAGGTATTTGGGGCGACATTCGAATTGGATCATTGTTTGTCAGGAAGTCTGCCAACAGGTTTTTCTGTGAAGTGCATGTGCTTTTTGTCCCATTACTGTACAGCACTGAATAGAATCTCCTGCTTAATCTCTTCAAAAAGCTGTCTGCATAACTCGAGCTATCTGATTTATAATGAGACGCATGTATTATAGGGAGGATTGGTTCATGCGTGCCCCTGAAGAGAAACAAAGAGAACATCAGGGATGTGACTTGCGTTGATTCCTACCTCACCTCTTCAGCTTTACAAACCTGGCGTGCAACCTTCACTGGTAAGAGTTATTTACCAGTGATTTTGGTGCCCATTCTGTTGGTGACATGAAGTTCAGCCAGGACAGCATGTTTGCAGTTGTGTCCCCTGCCTGCCTTTCTATTGGGGTGCCAGGGGCACGTTGAGGTAAAAGGCACAAGAGTATAAGCAGTTGGCATTGGCAATGTGTAATGTCATGTGACGTTTACCATTGACTTTCACCTTTTTATTTAGTCTGTCCAGATTACAATTTCCCAACAGTCGACCTGCGCAGTTACCTACTGACGACAGAATCCCTACAGTGTGGAAGCAGACCATTCGGACCATCGAGTCCACACCACCCCTTTGAAGAACATCCCACCCAGATCCACCCCACTGCCCTCCCATGGCGAACCCACCATGGGCAATTTAGCCTGGCCAATCCACCTAACCTGTACATCTTTGGGACTGTTGTTTTCTTGTTAAATGATATGCAAATAACTTTGCTCATGGTTTTCCTTTCCAGTTCAGATTTGCATATAACCTTTTCAGGTGGGGTTTACACAACTGTATCTGAACTTCCTCCTATACCAATGTAAGAAGGACATATTGCAGTATTTACAAAGCATCAGTCAAGACCCCGTTCCTTGCTAGAACAGTTTGTTACCATGGCTGTGGCTTGTATATGACCAAGGAAGCAAAACTGGGGCCACTTGGCCTGAACAGCATTGCACTAAGGGCACATTTTATACCAGCAGTATAATAACTTTTTTAATCACCTTGTTCAGAGATGTTATTACACTACCCTGGAGCTTGAACTCTGGTCTCTCGCTGCAGAGGTAGTGACACTACCACTGTTCCACAAGAGGGCCCCTAAGATATTGAGGTGAAGTAAAGCTTCCAGAGTCTGCTGTGATTTGAAGCTAGATCTTTGGATCTAGAGTCAGATGCACTATCATTGTGCCACAAGCCATTGTCATCTCCTACCGCTTCCACAGTCATGAAGGGTCTGATTCCCAACTAACTGCTGCAGTATATAACCATTTTATCCTTCAAGGAGTGGCCTGGAGTTAGATGCAGAAATAACATCGAGTGTTGTGTACACAAGATTTGTAACACATATTAGTGGGAGGAATCTTTATAAGAGTTTGAGCAATGTGGGCCATGGGAGATGGGTGGCAGAATGTTTTTTTAAAAAAAATTATTTCTTCATTTTGTGGGGTGTGGACATAACTGATTGGGCCAGCATTAATAGCCCATTTCTAGTTGTCCTTGAGAAGGTCGTGGTGAGCTGCTGCTGCTTTGTACCTGCTGAGGGTTTACCCACAATGTTCATAAGGGAGAGAATCCCAGGATTTTGACCGTCTTTTATACTTTTTTTGCAAGTGGTATGGTAAGTTTCTCACCAGGCAGAAGCGGGTTGCTGATTTGAAGAGGGGATGATGTCTTGTTAAACAGCTTGTTCATGCTCCATTCACATTCAGCCTCAGATGCTAGAAGTCCAGGCAACTTCAGATTTTTCCAAAGGACCTACATATTGGACACTGGGCACTGGCATCTCTGGGCATTTCCCATGGGCACCTGCCACATGTCCCCCACTTTTGCCAGGGATTGGCATCTGAAATGTGCCAGCATCTAAGAATCCTTATGTGCATATCTCCTTCAATTCACTAACGGGACACTTCTGCACTTCAGTGTGCTGTTTCTCAGGCTGCACTGGGCAACTCTCGTTGTATCACTGCGGAGAAGATGCAGTGAGCTCAGGGACATGTATCTAGCTCATGGACTGGACCAGGCTGTATCTCCAGGCTTTCTCTTGATTTCATTGGACTCCAGTCTGAACCTATGGGAATGTCCAATGCATCCCTGTCTTGCCTTGCCTTTTTACACCTTGCTCCCACAGCCACAGATGCCAGGCTGTCAGTACTGCTGTAGTACCAGGTCATTTAGTGCAGACATGATGCCAGGAAGATTGTCATCGGGCCTCTGTCAAGTCAAGGGGGCTCACCTTCCCTCTGAGTTCTAGCAGAGTTAGTCATCGACTAGGCCCCAATACCAGTCCAGGGTTTAGACGCAGTCTGACAGTAACTCGGGAGTCAGTCAGGATTCTGTCCTTAGAAGGGACGAGGAGTCAAATGTCAGGCAGCCACCACTTGTCTTGATTCTCTCTGCCCTATTGTGGGCTGTTTTCCTCCTGGAATGAGGGACTGGGCAGGTATTCAGGGTGACACAGCTGTGATTTCCCATGTAGGTGAGGAGGTTTCCCAAGTGTGAGAGTAGGTAGTGCAGAAGGCATGCAGTAGTAGGATTGATAGAGAGAAGGTAATGTATTGGAGAGAGTTGGAGGCACTCATTGACTTTCTCCCTTCACTGCTGTGCACTCCTCCAGATATCAGGGTGGCAACCTTAGACCAAGCTGGCATGGTCTGGTGTTGTGGCCTCCTCCCCCTGGTCCTAGGGCAAAAAGAAGTTCTGTGTCTAAACCACCTGACCCAGCAAGTCCTCCAAGTCTCGACCTACGCACTGACCGGCCGATATTCTTCTTTCTGCCATATCTGGGGCAAACAGCAGGAACTGTGCAGGGCATCTCTGGACTGACGGTGCTTGTTCAGGTGCACATCAGGTTTTAAACATGGCGCAGGCAGAAGGGGTGCTGGTGAATTCTGGGATATCTGTTCGGTGGCAAATTCTTCCAGGAGCAGCGCGGGCTAAGATGGGGCAGGGTCAGGCCATTGACGAGGTGCTTTTGGTAAGATACAGTGAAACTCGCTAGACTTAGTGGCGGGAATCACCATAAAAGAACTTGACGTGACTCAAACTTGGCCAAAAGAGTCAGCTCTTTGCATATATGCTCGTTAATATTTAAGGCTCATGTCGAAAGGTCCAGTAGGCCATCGTTTACTGCAAACATTGTGCTGCACACTCTCGGTTGTGAAATTCTGGCAGGTCCTATTGGAGAGGTGCTGCCTACAAAAGCTGTTACCACCCCCCCCCCCCCCCTACCCCCACCCCCTCCACCAAGGCAGCTGAAGCTCCTTCTACACATCTGTGTATGTTCGGCAAAGCATCAAAGTCCTTTCAATTGCCCAAGTGACAGCTGGAGTGTTCACTGTGATAAAGACCAGTTTCCAGCACTTGTCTGCCGATATAGCTCTGAGGAGCATTGCACACCTGTCGCCACATTTTCAAAAGGCACCATTGTTCTTTTAGTTTTTACAATATAGCTATCGGCATTCGACCAGAATCTGAGAAACCAAGGGGCAGGCAAAACAAATTTATCAAATTTTCTTGGTGATTTTCCTTTTCTGAAAATAAAATCTGATTTTGCAGTAGCCCCCTCCTTGATGTCATCAAACTCAAGTGCACCGGCTTCTTTTTTTTAAATGTTAGAGGTATTGTCCCTCGTGAAAAACTATTGGTCAGACCGCCAAACACCCCTGCCCCCAAAACAAAATGTTTGCCAAACGCTCTTTCATGATGATAGCGACTCTTTAAATACAGGCCAGCATTAACCCCTCTCTGACCCCACAGGAACAACAAACTAGTGTTCACCAGGTTTAAATAACGGTGATAAAGCTAAGATTGTACTGAATCAATGGTATGGATGCAAGACTGTTCATCAAAAACTAATGGAATGTATTTTAAATTCAATTTTTGATGGACTTCAATTATAATGTTTGTTCAACTGTTGCTTTTCCCTGTTTTATGTCTCTTCAAACTATCAGATTGTGGGATAGAGAGCCTAAAATGTTGCCAGGCTCCTTACGCAAGTGGTCAAGGGTCAGGTAAAGGTCAATACTAAGAAGTCAAATTAAACAGCCCTGCAACTCGGCAAGGATTTGTATTGGAAAGGCAATGGGATGTGGTGAATTGCTCCCTGAAGATGTGGAATAGAGGTTGGATGTTAGTGAGCAAGCATACTGTGCAGGCATTCAGTTCAAATTACACTTGTAAGCTCGATGTAACAACGCGGGCAAACATTTAGCAGGCTGTTTTTGTGAGCTCTAAAACCTGAAGACTTGAGAATCGGCACGTAAACCCTGCCAGGGGAGACTGCAGTAGCGGTCTCCTACTCTCCGAGCTGTTTCTTCCTGAAAAGCAGGCCAATTTCTCAGCTGTTCCACATTTAATAACAGGGAGGCTGAATAAGGAGATGTATTTCCCTCTTCACCCTTCGTGAATGAGGCTAGCTGCACTAATACCGTCCCAATGTAATGCACAGTAGCCCACAATCTAGCAGTCTTCTGGTGCTGTATAATTCAGTATCCCATTTGGCAGAGCCCTTTCTGCATTACAACAGTAACTATGTCTCAAAAGTTCTTCATTTGGAGTTCTTCCTTAGGTTGTGAAAGGCTCCAAATAAATGCAATGCTTTGTTCATCTATTGGGTTGTTCATCACCATTGTATTCGCCAGGATCTCCATGTCAAACTTCTCGCAAGATCATAATCGCTGAGTTTTACAGATGCTGAGGATTCCCTCTGACTTGTATTTCTTTTCATTGACAAACTTATCAGAAGATATCAGCTTCCTGACAGTGCAAACCTGTGGTGAAATTATTTGTGGTTGCTTCATTTCAAACTGGGAGTTACATGACTCCAGCTCAAAATTCCACAAGGAATTCCCTTTGAAGGAACCGAGGTAGTACTTTCAATAATTTTTTGTAATAAAAGAGCCTCAATCGTGTGTACCACTGCAGCTTGTATATCCCCCAAAGCAGACCCATAGCTGTTCACTCACAGCTCTATTCTGACACAGCCAAAGAAACGCTTGAACAAAAGCTATCTCTTTTCAGTTCAGCCAAAGAAAGTAGTAACTGTTTGGTTCTAAGCTTGTCCCCTATTACACCTCTCTTCTGCTATTTTATTGTTACAGATTCTTAAGCAGGCAGGAGCTGCCAGAGTGAAATTGTATGTTTTGAATAAACCATGTGTTGTAAGGAAAGGTGGGATGTGGAGGAATTGGCCAAATAGTCTTTATAATGTCACAAGCGGTATGGGTTTGTACCTTGGGTCTGATTAATGTTGGGAAAGTTGGGAGTGGGGTGAAGTGGATTTGTGGGAGGGGAGGGGAGGGGAGGGGGACTGGGACGGGGAGTGAGTTGCAGGGAAAACGAGGAATTGCCTCCAGTGGAAATGTCCTTCAAACCTGTTTTTAGAACGTTGTATCATTGACCTTCCAAAACTTTCAATATATGACAAATGTTGCACACTTTTGGTCATATTGTGGAACCTCTTGATGCCCAACATCATGTAGTTAGTTAGCGAAATTAGAAAATATCCAAACCTTGACCTTGAATATATGGGGCAGGACTGTCCTAGGCTTCGGAGCAAAGATATGTTTTATGCTTGTGGTATAAACCGAACATAAGCTGCCTTCATCTTTTTTGAGGGGGTTGAAAATGGCTGTGCAGTGAGGCATCCTCTTGCAACAATTCTGACAGGAATTGGGCAATTGGTTACAGAAGTTCGCATTCATTAAGAAAGAGATGAAGTATGGATTGTGTTTCTCTTCCTGCAGCCTCCCCCTCCAACCACCTGCCCCAAGACTTCCTCCATTGTAAGTCAGTCTGCCCCCTCCAATATTTCTGAAACCATCCCCCTCAGCGACCTGCTATTACATAGAACATAGATCATAGAACATAGAACAATACAGCACAGAACAGGCCCTTCGGCCCACGATGTTGTGCCGAACATTTGTCCTAGCTTAAGCACCCATCCATGTACCTATCCAATTGCCACTTAAAGTTCGCCAATGATTCTGACTCTGCCACTCCCACAGGCAGCGCATTCCATGCCCCCACCACTCTCTGGGTAAAGAACCTACCCCTGACATCTCCCCTATACCTTCCACCCTTCACCTTAAAAGGTGACTGCTCAGCCAGCTCCAGGTCATAGAGCCAAAAGGTTCCTCGATGTTGTCAGTCTTATTCTTCCCCCTGTCCTTTCTGACTGACTGACAGAGATTTCAGAGCCTTTGCTTTATTTGTTCCTTTTCCTAAAGGATTTCGTGTTAGTATAAAACTCAAACAATACAAAAAAGACACACACAGTTTTCTTTTTGTTTTGCACTCATCCACACTGAGGCATAAGAAACACAATTTGGAAGGTGAACACCAATCCATAAAACATGAAATGAGGGTGCTTGGTTGGACCATGATTGGCACAGAGAATTTTTCTTTAATCAACCTGTTCAGAGATGTTGTTACACACCTGTGGAGCAGATGGGACTTAAGCCTGGCTCTCCTAGCTCAGAGAGGGACCCTACCACCACACCACAAGAGCCCATCCAGCAGAAATTGTTAACTGTCAATCTTGGCTGATTCTATCTGCCTGATTTGACTTTACTCTTGGATAGTCAGTTTACTTGCCCTTTGGGATAATTGGTTGGTGCTGCAGCGTACCCAAGACTATGATAAAACTCGATCTTGCCATTTTCCTGCTGCTTAATGGAGAAATTGACCTTGTAATTGCTCACTCTGCTCTGGGCTGCAACTGGAGCAGAAATGCCACTTTTTGACTGGGAGAGAACCTCACGGACATGTCATGCAAAGTAGCCAGAGGTTGTGATGGTCTTTTCCCCCATTAGGATCTTCTGATAAAGAGTCCTACAGGAGTCAAAACGTTAACTCTGTTTCGCTCTCCACTGTTGCAACCAAACCTTCTGAGTATCTCCAGAATTTTCTGTGTTCGTTTAATCCATTAGTGCTATTCCTGCCTTGGCACTTCGGAATTTCCTGAGGTTGTGAACGACGGTATATGAATGCAAGCTCAACAAAAATGCAGGATTCAGGAGGAAACCACAAAAGAGAGAGATTTTAAAAATAGAAAGGAATCTCCCCCTCTCTCTTTTCCTCCACCTGTTTAAAAGAGTCCAAACGCACACTCAGTGAAAACATTTTACTTCAGCTGTCAAGCAGACGCAGGGTTTGGATGACCCCCTCAATGTTGTACTTCATGTACTTTGTGAAGGTGTGTAATGACCCCTGACAGGAACGCACGAGTCTTCACAGGTCTCCTACTCTAAACCACAACACGAGGCCAGGTCCCCTCCTATCAGATCGCATGCATTCATGTTGCAATATGGCAACAGTGTACCAAATACCAAAGATGTAGATTTGATCTCAGGAACGCAACAAAAACAGAGTGAACATACCATAGGCTATACATGAATTTAGGCCCAGTAGCCATGCATCAGAGAACCTGCACAAAACCAAGTGTCCCACTATTGTATCATGAAAGACTTTCTACTGTATGAACACTGGGTGCCTTTGTTGGAGGTGTTGTTCCAATAGGACCAGATTCAATCTCCACACTTTAAAAAGCTTCAAGTATTAATCACCCATTACTCATAGTTTACTTGTGAACTTTTGGCCTCTCCTTCCTTTGATCTCTAAGTTAAAGTTTCCCTAAGGTATGGTTAGAATAGATCAACTGATACAAGGGGTGGAATTGGAACTTTAGTGGCAGGGCTTTGCCACCTATCTGAAATATAGTATAATAGCAACCAATTTACACAACATCCCAGCAAGTGTCTGTCTTCAACTCAAATATAGTTAATTTCCCTCTAACTCCACTAATGTTTCTACCCAATTCTGGAAGCTAATTATTCATAAAGCTCCATGGATGCAGGAATCCATCTAAAATCTGCTCCAAGTATCTGATTTTCATGTGAGGTTTTACACGTGGCTTCTGGCAAACTAGGTGACCCGAGGTGAAACCTCTGATCAGCCCAAATCCATTTTGGCTCACTGACCACCTACCTACTTGCCAAAAAAAAAACTGTATTTGGTTTGTCACTGTCCTTTCCAATACCGGGGTATTGGTATGTGATATGAAATGTTTGTACTGACCTGTAGTTAGTCCATGAAAGTTGAGACTTTCCTTGTCTGGTTGCCTGTGTGCCATAGTGGATATTGCCTGTACCTACTGAGCTGGTTTGCATTATGAACATGACCGGTGGTACATTTAGGTGGTTTGTGAGAAAGTACAACTCTTTAAGTTGAGGTTTGATTAGTTTAAAGTTCAGAGACACCAACATGTGTGGATAACGTGCTCTGAGTTTGTACTTGTTAATTGTCTCTTGCTACCCTTTCAAGACCAAACTTGAGCTTTGGGCACTACAAATTTTGAACACATGTTACGCAGCAATTTTGAATTGACGTTAATGCTCCATGGTTCATCTGCTAACCTTTTGTGGTCTTCAAAGCAGTGGAGGAATTAACTCCATCCTAGTTTCCAATCCTGATCATCAGCTTGGGGTTAGAAAAATAAGATCATGCTTGACTGCAGTGCATCCCAAGGGAGAATAGCTTGCAAACATTCATCTCTGAACACTCCACAATGAGCATCCAGCTGAGCTGCTGAGGTACGGTATCTGAGCTGAAATCAGCAATTCCACAGACTAGGGGAGACAAAGTGGTGGGATGGGGGTTTGGGATGGGGAAGGGAGATAAAACAAAGCTTTTTGATTCCAACCCATGCTGTGCAATTATCAGCTGAGAATCAGCACTTGACATGGTGCAAGATACACATTTACTCGCCCCCAAACCCTCATGAAATTTTTCTTTGGTTATGCAGGAGATGTCTCAAGCTTCTAAAATACTTTTTTTTTTAAAAGATGGTATGCTTTGTTAAACATCCAAATATCTTTTTTTTCTTCTGTCTACCATATCAACCAAATAAATCTAGCTGGAATGGAATGGCTGGATAACTTCACTGAATGCTGGCAGCTCCACCAGCATTACATAGCCCTATAAATCAACCACTTTGTATATCACAGTCCTCAACTCCTCACAGGCACATTCTTAACAGTAACTGAATACTTCCTGTTGGCCTGTCAATTCGGCAGCACGCCCCACGTATTCCAGCCCTTTCCATACAACTCCCTTCGGGACTGATAGGGAAAATTCATCCAGAGGGTGTTTGGTGACTCTCCTTTATTGAGGGCGATAATAATAATTTTAATTCGAAAAGTTAGAGCTTTCCTTCTTTAGTTTGTGTATACAGTATTTTGGCTGTTGTTGATCTTCCTTTTCTCAGCAAAAATGCATATAGTGCACTACAAAATTTTGGGGCATAGTGAAGAGCATTTGCCGTAAACAAAGTGCTTCTGAAGTGTCGTCACATTTGTAAATTGGAAATGTGGCACCCAATTGGCACATACCAATAACCATGTCGAAAGTCACATGACATCAGGTGACGAAGGGGCAATGCTCTGAAAACTTGTGATTTCAAATAAACCTGTTGGACTCTAACCAGGTGTTGCGTGACTTGTCCATCCCAGTCCAACACTGGCACCTCCACATCATGGCTACCACTAACAATGAGACAATGTCCAGCTAATCTGATCTGGAAATAGTTATTGAGGGATAAGTATTGATCAGGGAGAATACTCATCCTCACTTATTGTCATTGCACCAAGAGGATGTCGAGGGTCAGGATTTAACTTCCCAGCTGAGAGATTGGAAGTTCTGACAGTGTGGTACTCCCTCAGCACAGCAATAGCGCTTCTGTCTTGACTTGTATGCTCAGGTCTCTGACGGGAGACTTGAACTTAGTGATAGTGTACTTCTAACTTAGAAGTACACTAAGATAAGAACTCACACTTACTCTGCCGACATTGGCAATAATATCATTCCTGAGGGGATAGATACTCTCCTTAGTGGACTGGCTGTGGAACAGTACTCCTGCTCACTGTATTTACATGTGTTTCCTTCTGCTTGATTTTACCGAACCTGTGCTAAATGTAGCACAGGACACAGTGACACACAGGGGGCTCACTGTGTCTCAGGACTGTTGTGTCCTACCACCCCACTCTGAGGATAATGACCAGACTGATCCCTAGGATGGCAGGATTGGCTTATAAACTGGCTCAGTTGGGACTGTATTCACTGGAGGTTAGTAGAACGAGGGAATTCTTACAGAAACCATAAAAATCTAACTAGAACTTGTTCCCGATGACCAGGGAGTCCAGCACCATAGATCACCGTTTAAGAATGCAGGATATACCAGAAAAGACTGAGATGAGCCATTTCTTCAGCTAGAGCATGGTGAGCTTCTGGAATTCTTTGTCACAGAGAGTGATTGCGGCTAAAACCTGAATATTTTCAACGAGTTAGATACAGTTCTTGGGGCTACAGGGATCAAGGGGTATGGAGAGAAAATGGGAACAGGGTGCTGAATAGGATGATCATATTACAGCATAAGAACTTAAGAAATAGGAACAGGAGTAGGCTATTCAAGCCTTCAGACCTGCCTTGCCTTCAGTAGGTGCCAGTGCCAGTCGGGTCATGGCTGTCCAATACTGAATGGTGAAGCAGGCTTGAAGGGCTGAGTGGCCTCCTACTGCTCCTGTTTCAATGTTTCTGTAATGGAAGTAGGACAAGCTGACAAAACATGATTAAGATTCTGTAATGAGAACTGATGCTTGTTATGGTCCCAGCTGATGGTGCATTGTGGTCAGTCACTGAAACAAAGTCACACAGGGCTGCAGCATTTCTTTTAAGAACAGAACAAAAGTGTATTACACAAAAGAAACTGAGCTATCTAAACATGGAACCGTTAGAATGATCTTTAAAACACAGCAAAACATGGTTTCAATCTGTTTCCTGACATTATTTGTTCCGGATACTCAAACCCAGAGTGCACCACGTAGAATCCCACCTGTGTGGAAACAGACCATTCAGCCCATTTGGTCCATACTGACCCTCAGAACATCCCACCCAGACCCAAGCCCTACACTATATCCCTGTAACCCTGCATTTCGCATGGCTAAACCCACCTCGCCAGCACATCCCTGAATACTATGATAATTCAGCATGGCCAATCCACCTAACTGGCAGCTCTTTGGATTGAGGGAGGAAACCAGAACACCCAGCAGAAACCCATAGACACTGAGAATGGGCAAACTCCCCACAGTCACCTGAGGGTGGAATCGAACCCAAGTCCCTGACACTGTGAGGCAGCCGAGCGAACGACTGAGTCACTATACCACCCAACTCTCAACTCCAAAGGTTTCTACTTTACTGATTTCTGATTTTCTTTGTAGGGGGGTTGTGAAGAAAATTTGAATATTTTCCAAATGTGCCAAAATGAACTCTTTTTTTTAAGAGCCTGGTATTTTCGCTTCTAATAACCTGCACTTTTCTAACCAAACCTTCCTGGTTTGGAAGTTTCACAAACTCAACTTTTCTACAGAGGTGACTATATTTCCCCTGAACTGTTCTATACCTCTGCAAGGAGAGAGAGCTCAACTTCCTTCCATCCCTAACCTGGTCTCCTCCAAACTGCCCTTATAAAAAAAAACTTTCCATATCTGGATTTTCAAAACTAAGATCAATCCTTGGTAAATCTGAACTGAAAACAGGCTAGCGGTCTTCAACGCGTAATGCTGGATTAGGTTACTGTTCCAGAAGGACACTGATTTGCTTTCTATAAAGAAAACAAAAGTAACATATCCTCATGCCGTTATTTTGAAATCCAAACTCTACAGGTATTCACACACCTTTTCATCATATGCTTTATATTCCTACCTCACAATAGAAACTACTCTTCAAAGTATTTAATTGGCTAAAAAGTGCTTTGGGACATTAAGGTTTTGAAAGGTACTTTTACAAATGCAAATCTCTCCCTCTCTTTAAATATACTTAAGAGCAGGAATGCTGTCATTTCTTCATGTCTAGGCTCATTGAGAGGGACAAAAAACAACTCTTTTGTACATGTTGCTCCCATTTTGCCATAGGATTTATGTTGCTTAATTCACATCATTAGATAATTAACAAAGATTTTCTCACAAATAACACTGAATCATGAGGAACGGACTGCACTTGCAAAAACAAAAAGGGGTTGGATTTATATTTTTAGTCTCCAGCATCCTTTTATAATGGCTTCCTACAGCAGTTTTAATTTCATTTATTTATTACCTCATTTATTTAGGGCAAATTGGTCCTGGCAATTTGCAAGGGACAAAGTGCCAACAAAGCAAAACTGTTGGCAGTAAATTTGCTTGAGATGCTTCTGAATTTGCAGTAAAGGGCCTTTTTGAACAATGGCACATTTGCCTTCTTAAAGGGGTCTGACTGCAACTTAAAACTGGTCTATCTTTGTTCATGTACGCGTCACTCTGATGCAATAAGATCCTTTACTTAAGGTACCAGGTGTGGCTAAGTGGTAGATGTACTCTCTCGCCTCTGAGATATGTGATTGGATTGTTGCTGCCTCAGAGCTTGCTGTGCAGAAATGGACTGCTACATTAGAACACAGACCACCCTTCTCACAAGTAGTTTGTTGGCTGGAGATTGGCTTGGGGACACCCTGAGGTAATGAAATGTACTACAGAAATGCAAATCTTATTTTCTTAATTGGGAAAATGGTGCCATGATACCTGTTCCTGGTATGATGTTGAGATCAAATAATGTCTCTCTCCAGTGCTGGTGGGGTTCCAGTCCCCTTGAAAGATGATGAATGTATAAGACCCTTTCATATCACAAGCATTTCAGTGCACCTTCTAGGAGAATGGATATTACACACACACACACACACACTGAGAGTGAGAGTGAGAGTGAGAGTGAGAGTGAGAGTGAGAGCTATGATAGAGATGCTGCTCTTTTCTTGCCCTTTGTTTTGGAGTCAGGGTCAGAGCTGACCTGGGTGGATGGAACAAGTGTGTGTACGTGATAAGATGTGGCTGAATAGTGAGCTGTCAGTCACCCTCCATCCCCTTATTGGGTGAAGGAGACAGGTCCCACTCCACACATGCTGATGCAGTTACCAAATCTTTGACTTTAATTCCTGAAGAAGATTTCTACTTATCAGCCAGATTCATGCTTCCACCTTGGTGGTAGTACCACATTTGGCATACGATGTATAAAAGAAAGATCTTGTAACCTGTTTGTGCTGAGAACTGAATCTGGGCCACAGTCAGTAGAGATGTTCCCCTGAATGTTACCATGGTTACTGATAAATCCGTGCATTCCTATCACATTCCTTTGCTCCCTCTTTTATGTGAGGCAATACGCTATTGCTTAATGGGTGAAAGTGACCATTAAACCAGAGGGGAAAGGTGAACCATATGCAAACATATGGCTGCTACAATGTGATGGTGCTTTTTTTGAATATTACCTTAGAAAAATGGCTTCTTGCGACTTCCATTTACAAATCTGGAGAGCGAATGCTGAGCTAGGAAACATGGGATCTACAGGACTGATTCTGAGCAATTGTGTTATAAGAAATGGCTTGTGTGCATTTATTAGGATATTTGTTTAGTTTCAATTCCCTACAGTGTGGAAACAGGCCCTTTGGCCCATACCTACCCTCTGAAGAATAACCCACCCAGACCCATTCCCCTACATTTTACCCCTGACTAATTAAACTAATACTATGGGCAATTTAGCATGGCCAATTCACCTGACCCCCACATTTTTGGATTGTGGTAGGAGACCGGCGCACCCAGAGGAAACCCATGCAGACATGGAGAATGTGCAAACTCCACATAGACAGTCACCCGAGATGGGAATCGAACCCAAGTCCCTGGTACTATGAGGCAGCAGTGCTAACCACTGAGCCACCAGTGAGTTTGCAGGTTGAAGGGTTTATATTTGCATAAGTAGGAGGCATTGGGTTATGGACCCTGATATCTTCACATCTGCACCCACTTAAACCTGGGCTGGAAGACTAAGTGGGAAACTGATCACCTCAGGACCTTAGACCTCAGACCAGCTCTCTGCTGGTATTGAACATACAGGTGCTGGGGTTGGGGGGGTGTCAGAAGAGCAAACCCACAGATCATGTGTCCCCTATTCACAAATGCTCAGTGATTTGATTGAAGCACCTAGGACAAGTGGGTGGGAGCAAGTTGAAACTAACCCCTTTTGACTTTGACCCCACTCTCGCCAACATGACCCAAAGCCCCTATCCTGAGCCCCTCGGTTGGGTACCTTGTTGGTAGCTGCCATTGTTCTCGGTGCTGCCTTCTGTTTCCCCAGGATATTTAATCCTGGGAGGGCCCCCTCTCTCTCACCATGCACACAACAGCTGTTATTGCAATGGGCTGCATGTACGGTGTCAATACAATGTGGAGCTGGAAAAGGCACAGCGGGTCAAGCAGCATCAGAGGGGCAGGGGAGTCCACTTTTCGGGCAGAACCCTTCTTCAGGTCGGTGGGGGAGAAGGGGGCTGAGAAATAAATGGGGGGAAATGAGGTGGGGGGGAAGGTAGGTGGGTTCTGTCCAGTTTGAGAGTGGCCTGATTTTGACAGTGGGGCAGGCCAAGGATGGGCATGTCATTGGGGGAGTTGGCGAGGTGGGGGGGGGGGGGGGGGTTGCGGTTTGATGTGGCTGGCAACCAGAGAGGTCCTGGCTCTGTTACAAGTGGCCTAGTGGCTGTGAGGGATTTCCTTCTGCCCCATTACTGGCACAGAATGCCTCTGTTCTGAGGCATCCCCACCACTGACCTTGGCAGGACTGCTGGCCAAACCAGGCCCAGAGACTGCTTCCTTGCTTTATCCACCATCCTTAATTAGATAGCTAACCTGGGGCAGCAGCTTTTATTGGCCTTCAGGAACGTGGTGAATGAATTTGTGCCCCACACTCCTGATTTGAAATCTAGGCAGGCCTTGAGATATTGGTCTAACAGAGAACCATTTGAAAGTACGGGGAATTCAAGGATTTTTACTGTGTTCAGAGAGTTGCTGCATGTCATTCTATCTATTTCTCTGGGAAAAACAACAAATCCATTGGAAATAGATTTGGTTTTAATTGAGTGATGATAATGGCCATCACTTTGTTCCAGTGGAGGTCTGTCTAGTATTTGAGTTGATATTGTCTCAATTCACAATCACCTTGCTGCAAATTTTACTGCTAGGCTTTTAACTCTGGGGGGGGGTTTAAAAAAAAGTTCAGAATACTTCATTTTAAGAAAGATATTTCCCAGCTTCCTGAGTGTAGGCGCACATTGCATTTCAGCCTAATTGTGTGTGCACAACTGACAAAACTGACAGATTTAAAGTATTGGAACATTTCAGAATTTCACTAATCTTAAAATTTATGAAACAAGTTGCAGCATGGTCACGTTTTACAGTTTTGCTATTTAAATTCTTATTGCAAGTATAGTACTAGCGTTTTCTATTCCACTCTATTCTCCTACCTGACTGGTAGTTTGAACTTTTTTATTTTCTTTTAATTTATTCCTATAATCTGTAATGCTGAATTTCATATTTGCTTTTTTTTTGTAATCCCATCCCCAAGAATTTGGTTCTTAAGACCCTGTACCTCGATACCATTGTGCCTAAAATGGCACCGTAGGGTTGTAATTTGTAAACTTTTCACTGTACTCATTTGAGTACATGTGACAATAAACCTAATTCTAATTTGATCAATGTTTAGACCTGGAGTTTTCACAAAGTCGTTTTATGCCAGTGGAGCGATCAGTTCAAAGAGCCGAGTGGGTCAGTTTGTATTGTATTCCGGCCCGTACGTTGAGGAAACCGATCAGTGTAAACGTTTGTGGGCCCGGGCTATAATCTTGCTGACTATCTATCGCATTGCTGTACACGTGCTGAGTTGCCTTGAGACTGATGCTATCGGGGGAGGAGAACTTGCTGATGAGCACGCAGCCTCTTGCAAGATCAAAGTGCCTGTTGAGTGCTGGAGGTCTCCCCTACCCGGCTCTCCGTCTGTAGTACGGGGGCACCGAAAGGAGCCAAGTCCTGTCCGGTTCTGTCCCGTCTGTGTTATGCATGATCAGACTCTCAGGGATAGATATTTCTTTGGCTCGGTCTGGGAAGAGAAAACAAAGAGTTTTGAGCAACAGAGAGGGGGAGAAAAAGGACAACATTTTTAGCGAGGAGGGAGGGCGATGACTGGTGATAAACGGAGAGAAATGAATGCAGGGTCACACGGAAGCAGGGGTTGTATCTGCTAAGGCAATCGGTTTGGAAAAATGCCTTGGATACCCTGGATGTTTCTGTGTTTCTCCATCCCCTCCCACCCCTTTTGAGAATATCAGAGGCAGGCCGCCAAAGAACTGGAACACAAAAAGGGAGCTTTCTTTTTCTATTGCAAACCTACAAAAGATCATACGTACCATACTGCCTTTCCCACACAGGACAGAAAACTGGACTGTATCTCACCTCGAGGAGTTAGCTTTTCAATACTTTTAAACTTTTCTTTTTACGACTTGTTTCTCAGGGCCTTCTGTCTGGATTGTCATTAGCTACTACACACATTTGTGCTGAAATTAATGTTAACCATCTCTGTGCAAAATAATTCCCCCAATGCTTCGATATATCACACAGTGCAGTTGGGATGTGAGTTTGTTGAATGAAGTCCTGACTTACAGGGTCCCTCACTGTTTGCATTGAATATCGGCTGCAGATTCAGGAACACTTGGGATATGTTTGAAAAAAGAAGCAGAAATGATTTGGATTTTTTTTAAAGTAGCAATCTGTTCTGATCTGCCTGGGAGCATAGAGTCATAGAGATGTACAGGATGGAAACAGACCCTTCGGTCCAACCCGTCCATGCCGACCAGATATCCCAACCCAACATAATCCCACCAGCCAGCACCCGGCCCACGTCCCTCCAAACCTTTCCTATTCATATACCCATCCAAATGCCTCTTAAATGTTGCATTTGTACCAGGCTCTACCACATCCTCTGGCAGCTCATTCCATACACATACCACTCTCTGTGTGAAAGAGTTGCCCCTTAGGTCTCTTTTATATCTTTCCCCTCTCACCCTAAACCTATGCCCTCTAGTTCTGGACTCTCTTTACCCTATCCATGCCCCTCATAATTTTGTAAACCTCTATAAGGTCACCCCTCAGCCTCCGAAGCTCCAGGGAAAACAGCCCCGGCCTGTCCAGCCTCTCCCTATAGCTCAAATCCTCCAACCCTGGCAACATCCTTGTAAATCTTTTCTGAACCCTTTCAAGTTTCACAACACCTGTCTAGTAGGAAGGAGACCAGAATTGCACGCAATATTCCAACAGTGGCCTAACCAATGTCCTGTATAGCCCCAACATGACCTCCCAACTCCTGTACTTTTGAACAGTACTCTTCAGAAGAAAATTGGAAGACTACCTCAAATGGAGAACCCTGTCAGGCTATGGGGAAGGGGCAAATAACACATTTCAAGATGATCTGTGATAGTCAGGCTATGGGGAAGGGGCAAATAACACGTTTCAAGATGATCTGTGATAGTCAGGCTATGGGGAAGGGGCAAATAACACGTTTCAAGATGATCTGTGATAGTCACTCAAGGGTGGGATCAAACCCAGGTCCCTGGCAGTCTGAGACATTTAATGCTACCCACTGAGCCACCCTGCTACCCTAGATCAAGACAACCTGTGACAGGATGTGGGCGAGAGGGGTATGTATGTCCTTCAGTTGATTGTCATCAGTTTGACTGACTGTTCTTTAGCTCAGCCACTTTGCAAGAAAACTGCGAGCAAAACCGATGAACTAATTCGTGAACAAACCAATATTGTGGGAACGGACAGACTAACTTTTTAAGGGCTTCACTTGTGTTGTTTGCAATCTTGCAGTTGCTGTCAGTCATGTCAACATGCAATCACCCGTTGTAGCAATGATCAGAATTCAACCAGCAGCTTGTCCAGAAGGTGCCTGGCTGCATCTGTTGGCCTTCTCTAGTTGCCCTGTGATGGGAGTGGCGAACATTCTGTTTGAACCTCAATGGTACTTGCTGTTCTGTTGCTTCCTGCACGATGGTTTTGCACAGGGAATTCCAGGATTTTGACCCAGGGAGAACGAACGACTGATAAATGTCTTCAGTCAGGATGAGGTAAAAACAATGACTGCAGATGCTGGAAACCAGATTCTGGATTCGTGGTGCTGGAAGAGCACAGCAGTTCAGGCAGCATCCAAAGAGCTTCGACATCGACGTTTCGGGCAAAAGCCTGATTTCAAAGCTCCTTGGATGCTTTGCTCTTCCAGCACCGCTAATCCAGAATTAAGTCAGGATGATGTCTAGTTCGGAGAACTTGGTCAAACCATTGCTGCTGTCCATGGCAGACATTAAAATCCAAAGTTAAAAATCACACAACACCAGGTTATAGTCCAACAGGTTTAGTTGGAAGCACACTAGCTTTCAGAGCACCGCTCCTTCATCAGGTCGTTAAATCCAAGGTGACACTTAAAGTAACCGTGATAAATTGTTACAGCCCAAGCAATACATATGCAGCTAGCTTTGTTGTTCTTCTCCGAGCCCACTGCATGGAAACTGGCCTTGGGTTCATTACGCAAATGCTAGCTTCTGAATTAGTCTTCTGATAGCAATAAAAAGTGTTCTGATTTACAGACGATACCAAGCTAGGCGGAGTAGTGGAATTTAAGAGGTAATTGCAGAATGAGGTGGGCAGAAGAATGTAAGATAAAATTGGATATAGACAATCATCAAGAATTTAAAACAGATGCAGAAGATAAAGAAGCATCAAAAGATAAAAAGCAACTGAGGGCTTAGTATCTCAGTTGATTCAAAGGTCAGCATATCCAAACAAGATACTTATTAACAAAATTAATGCAACATCTAGCAACAAATCCAGAATACAGTCAGGGGAAACAGTGATTCAAACTGGTCAGGCCACGCAAGGAACAATGAGCCATTCATTTCTGGCCATCAAAATTTGAGAGAGATCTAAATATTGAAAAGAACCTTTAAAGCTGCTTCCCAGTGTCCAATGTCTGAATGATGGGGTTAACTTGGCAAAACGTGAGCCGAGAAGGAAGGGATCTGAGCAATAACCATATTAAAGTTTGGAAAATAAGCAAGGACATGGAAAAAGTAAATTCCGGCTATTTCTTTTGGGTAAACCAAGAACAACAAAAATGGGACACCGGTCAACCCAAGTTATTTAATCATGGTGTCAGGATTTTGTTTAAATGAGAAGATGTAAGGTTTCTGTCGATTTCCAGTGAGAACACTGCAGACAAATCCCTGGATTCATTTTGGAAACAATTATTTGCTGACCTGAGTCTTCAGGATCCTTTTGGACTGATGGGCTGAATGACCTCCCTCCCTCTAGTGAACTGAAACAAGAGACTAGGCCGAGGTGAATTTGTTTAATTGACTGATTCAGGAGCTTGTTCTTAGCAAACAAAGCAAGGAGTTATCAAAGCAAACCAAGTCGCAATGTATCAACAATCTGATCAATGGAGCATTGTTACCCCAAACCTATTCTCTCCAAAAGATCAAAGGAACTGAAAGGAAAGACAATTAAACAACATGGTAGTCATGCTGTAAATATAGCTGACCTCCTGGGGTTTTGATGTCTGGTTTGATTTGCAGCATAGGTAAGCTCCAAAGAGAGATACAGTCTCTTTAAACAATAGAGTAAGAGAGGGAGATAAAAGTAGTGAAATGTATTTAAGTTCTTTGCCAATTGTTTTGCACCAATCCTTCACCGCTATCAACTGATGGTACTGCTGACCAGCTGCCGGATTAAAGTTGGATAAAGTCATCGATATTTATATCCTCCTGGACTCTACTTTTATCGTATGGCTTTTTTTAAAAAAGCACAACTATTTTACAAAATCCTTTGCAGTCCAGAATGTTTCCAGTGGATTTTTTTTTAATGATTTGTGAACCTGCACTGATTTGTGCACAAAGCACCCTCTTTGCCATCAGTGGAGCATTAGCTAAAACATGTGAGGGAAGAGTGTGTGGATTCACAGAAGCAGTGGGATATTGCAATGTGGTAATATTGTATTGTTATAATCTTAGGTTACATTTGAATTAGGTAAACATTTGCAGCAGAGACAAGCCAGTCAGTCTAACCTGTCTACACTAGTGTTTGTGCTTCACATGAGCATGCTCACAACCTATCGATAATCACTAGAGTCATAGAATCCCAATAGTGTGGAAGCAGGCCATGCGCCCCATTGCGATTCTCCTGCTCCTCGGATGCTGCCTGACCTGCTGTGCTTTTCCAGCAACACGCGATCCACCTAGGTGGCAACTTTGAGGGATCGAGACACATGGACACTGAGATCTCTCTGCTCAACCACTTTACCAAGAATCTTACCATTAGCCCTGTATTCCTGTTACTCCTTCCAAAGTTAATAATCTCACTCTCTTTTCCGCATTAAACTCCATTTGCCACCTCTCAGCCCAGCTCTGCAGCTTATCTGTGTCCCCCTGTAACCTGCAACATCCTTCTGCACTGTCCACAACTCCACCGACTTCAGTGTCATTCACAAACTTACTAACCCATCCTTCTATGCCCTCATCCAGGTCATCTATAAAATTGACAAAGAGCAATATCCCCAAAACAGATCCTGCTGTACACCACTAGTAACTGAACTCCAGGATGAACATATTTCCATCAATCACCACCCTCTGGCTTCTTACAGCTAGCCAATTTCTGATCCACACCATTAAATCACCCTCAATCCCATGCCTCCGTATTTTCTGCAAATTACCGTGGGGGACCTTATCAAATGCTTTACTGAAGTCTGCATACACCACATCAACCACTTTACCCTCATCCATCTATTTGGTCACCTTCTCAAAGAACTCAATAAGGTTTGAGATGTATGACTTACCCTTCACAAAACCATGTTGACTATCCCTAATCAAATTATTTCTTTCGAGATGATTATAAATCCTATCTCTCATAATCTCTTCCAACACTTTACCCACAACCGAAGTAAGGCTCACTGGTCTATAATTACCAGGTTGTCCCTACTCCCCTCCTTGAGCAAGGGAACCACATTTGCTATCCTTCACTCTTCTGGCACTATTCCTGTCGACAACGATGATATGAAGATCAAAGCCAAGTGCTCTGAAATATCCTCCTTAGCTTCCCAAAGGATTTTTCCCAGGAAAAATCCCAACCTCCCAGGGGACTTATCTATTTTCACACTTTCCAGAATTGCTAACACCTCCTCCTTGTGAACCTCAACCACATCTAGTCTAGTAGCCTGTGTCTCAGTATTCTCCTCAACAAATTCTTTTTCCATTGTGAATACTGAAGGAAAAAATTAATTTAACTCTTCTCCTATCTCCTCAGACTCCACGCACAACTTCCCACTACTGCCCTTAACTGGCCCTAATCTTACTAGTTTCCTCACTTCCCCTTCCCCCACCTGAGCTCAGCACCGCCCTCGTGACCTGTTCCAGCCGTCCATCTTCCTTCCCACCTATCCCACATCCCCCCAACCTATCACCTTTTACTTTCACCTCCATCCACCTATTGCACTCTCAGCTACCTTCCTCCCCCAGCTGCACCCCTGAGCCTCCCAGCCTCATTCCTGATGAAGAGCTTTTGCCTGAAACTTCAATTCTCCTGCTCCTTGGATGTTGCTTGACTTGCTGTGCTTTTCCAGCAACACACTCTCGAAACACATTCACCCCATTGTGTCCACACTGACCTTCTGAAGAAGGTCCCACCAAGACCCACCCTATCCTTGTAAGCTGCATTTCCATCAGCTAACCCACCTGGCCTACACATTCCTGGACACTATGGGCAATTTGGTATGGCCAATTCACCTGACCTGCACATCTTTGGACTCTGGGAGGAAACCAGAGCACCTGGAGGAAACCCATGCAGACCTACAAACTCCACACAGGCAATCGCTCAAGGCTGGAATCGAACCCTGGTCCCTGGCACTGTAAGGCAGCAGTGTTAGCCATCGTGCAATGCTATAGACACCCCGGTCTGGCAGCATTTGTGGAGAGGGAAACAGAATTAAATGTTTTAAAGGTGGGGGTGGGGAAAGCCACAGCCAAAGGCCTCAGCAGGAAAAATATCAGCCAGAATTCTGAACCCTCATCACTATTTGGTGACTCTGGTGGAATGTGCCGGTAAGATGTCTCCCCTGGGTGGCCAGTTTAGACTCTGGGCACAATTTTAAGTGGGTGCCATTTAGGACTGAGATGAGGAGAAACCTCTTCACTCGGAGGGTTGTGAATCTTTGGAATTCTTTACCCCAGAGGGTTCAGTCTTTGAGTTTGTTGAAGGTCAAGATGGAGAGATTTCTATGTGCCATTAGTGTAAAGGATTAAGAGGATAGGGTAGGTAAAAGGTACTGAAGTGTTTAGTGGTCGTATTAAAAAGCAGAGCAGGCTCAGTGGGCTGAATGGCCTATTCCTGTTCCAATCCCTGAACTGAGTGGTTTCCTGTGTGACTGGAGAGTAATGAAGTGTCGACCACATTGCTGTTGTATGTGGGGCCTGACCAGGTAGAGTATGCCAGAATGCCTTCTCTAACTGGCTTTCGTGAACCAGATTGGCATTTACGACATAATAATACTTACATGGCACCATAAAGGAGACTGGCTTTATATTTCAGATCTATGAACTGAATTTAACTTCCAGTCATGGGATTTGAACCCATGTCCCCAAAGGATTAGTGTCACCCTCTGTCAAGTGGACTGCAGTGGTTCAAGAAGGCAGCTCACCACCCATCTTCTCAAGGGCATCTCTGGTTTGGCTCACCCATTGACACCAACGTCCCACTACAACACCACTGTATCACAGGGAAGCAGCCTTGCTGCTGCGTCCAAAGGTTATCAGTTCAAAACCCACTGAAACTAGGTAGATCTCTCTGTGCTGTGCCGAACGAATACTTCGCTGTTGGTTTCAGATCGGGCATTGAGCCAAGTCTGTCCCCTCAAATAAAAGTGAATAAATTTGAACAGCTCTAATAAAAACAGAGTGGATGCTGGAGATCTGAAATAAAAAAAATGTTTATGACTAATGGATTGAAAGTATGAGTGTTCTGACCTGGCATCCATATTAATATTTATCAGTCAATGAGAAACTAAAACAGATTACCTACCTGGGGACCACCTTGTGTGCAGGTTGTTTACAGCATGTCCTGTGTTACAACAGTGACCACACTCCAATTATACTTCATTGGCTGAGGTTATGAGGGCTGTATATAAATTAAAGGCATTTGTTTTGCCTCATAAACGGGAGGCCTTAAGTCTAAATTCCAACAGTTATTCAAGCTCCCTCTATAAAGAGCTGAAGCAATTAAATGAAGAATGGGATGGGACTGAGGTGTGGGAAACCTTGGCTGATGTGTAATTGTTATTGATCATCACAAACCTTAGTAAGGTTTAGTGTTAGAGTGGCCAAAAGTTGTGCGGGAGACTAAATGAGCACAGAAAGCTCTCTTCCTACAAGACCCCAGGGAACCCTTACATGGGAAATTGCAAAGTAATATAATCCCAAGGTTTGAAAATCTGTTAAAGATACAACTGTACTGGGGCTGGCATTTGGGACCCCCCATATTAATAATGACTTTTACTGCAGTGTAACCCTGTTGATTGAGCACAGCATGGGATTTTCACAAGTATATTATTGTTTTAATAGAGCTGGCTGCCTTTGATATCCCTTCTTTCTTCTCCATTTGTCACAAAATATGAATCCTTTTATTGCCGTCCTTTAAGAATATGACAGCTGAATTGGACCCCAGAGATGGAGATTTAATATACTCGCTTGTTCTAAATTCATTCAGATTACTAAATAAACCTGTCATACTGATATGTGAGAGGAGGACTAAAAGAACTTGCTGGTTTCTGAAGTTTAACCATTAGTTTAATGATTAACTATTCCACTCGCAAGGGAAGGAGTTGGTTTGTGCTGTGATCATCTTAAACATTAGTGGTGTTTGTGGACCAATTTGATTAGTTGTAGTTGAGTTAGTGGCCTCTTGCTCTGAATCATAAGGCAGGGGTATACTGTCATCAGTCTGTCCAAACCCCCTACACCTTCATTATTACAATAACTTTTCAGTGATTTGTGGTGAGGATGGGTTGGAGTTGATGTGAAATTTTCAGTCCCATGTTTGTGTGTACTGTGGAGCACAACAGCATAACACTTAGCTGCATAACAATTTGGTGTTGTCCTTGAAACTGTGGATTCGGTTTGACTGATGTAACAGCGGTAAATGCCATTAACATAGTGAAATATCCAAGGCACTCACTAGAGTACTGTCAAAGCCCAGTTGACAGTAGGTTACTCAAGGAGAGCTGGCCAGAAATGTTTTGTTTGTTTTAGAAGAAATAAGCTTTTAGGAAAGGAAGAATGTGAGGTTGGGAGGTAGACCATTTAAGGGAGGATATTCAAGCTGAAGATAATTTTATATGCACTATCGCTGGACGCATCCCACTATTTCTCACACCCTATAATCTATTTATGGAGAAGCCCAATTCGAGTGTGTGCAGTTCTAGCCCAAGTAGTTCAGGTTTAATACCTGATTGACAATGGAGCCTTACTGGGCTCTGTATTGTTCCATTTAAACAAGGGCCAGGATGGCAACTAACTGAAACTTCATGAAGCTGTCAAAAAGTCAGGAAGACAAGGTGACAAAGACATTTTGGTATGAAAAATTTCAATTCCTGCAAAATCATAAATATTCATAAAATTCTTCCCAAACATCCCGATCTAAAAAGGGATCTTGCAGCTAAAAAGTAAGAAGGTAAATCTCATTGAAGAGGAAAATTTCTGCAGGTAATGATGAATTTTTTTTAGAAATTCTTTCAAACAAATACATATAGGGTGTATTATCATAGGCGCACCAAGATCATGCTTAGGTTGTACAGTTCAGTTTGAGCCCTTTTAGGTGATGGGGCAGATGCAGGCATTCGCATTTTTAAAAAAATCCTTGGGAGATCGTTAACTTCCTCACTTTTATCTTGCTGCTGACAGTGTGGATGAGTCATTTGTCTGTATGGTGTGCGAGAACAAAAGCAGTACCCGGCTGGGCTCTAGGTTGGAAGCCCTTTGCTAGGCCTCTCCCTGAATCCCAGTTAGCTCACTCTCCAGTGCCCAGCTGCTCGCTGGTGCTTTTTGTGCACATCTTTGACCCCACTGTGATGATCAGCACCTCGGCGGTGTGCTGTCAGCTGCAGGGTTTGATGTTCAGATGCTTAACGCCCATGTTCTCTCACTGTGGTAACAAGGAGCTTTGATGATGACCCCTTGCTGTTCCTCTTGTTGTCTCCTCTTTTTAATGTTATGGATGAGGTCCAGTGTTTGTTTGCTGGCCGCTGCCAAGCCTTCCACTTTCCCAGCTTCCCCCCCCCACCTCCCCACCCCCCTCCCAGGCCTGCTCACTGTGCTTCAGATTAGCCATTTCTTGTTTGATCATGCTGAGGTAATATTTATAAGGCTCAGTTAGCAGTAGGAAGGTTTTGATGGGGGTTTCGGGAGCTTTGGAATGGTTTTCAAGTTTTGCTGATAAAGGGAAATCTGCAGCAACTCTTCGCAAAAGTAAATAGTGAGCAATGTTGGTGAAGGAGCTAGCTGTGATCATCATCATTCTTCATTAGAAAAGTTCTCTCTGGTTGTGGAAACATTAATAATAATGAAGAGAATTATAATCCTAACGAACATAGACAAAGTAATCCGAGGAAAATATGCAGAGATTTGGATTGATGTAACTGGCTGGAGATCTACACCAACTGAGTCAGCCATTTTGAGTGATAATGCAATGTAGCCACTGTATATTTTTAAAAGCTTGCTACTTTTCTTGAATTTTCTTGGTCTTACAAGTAGCATATTTTCATAATATAAAATCACTTTTTTTGCAAATATTGGTTTGTGTAGCTTTTGTCTTGGAAAGGCCAAACGTTCCACCAACTATATAAGAAACTTTGCTCTCAGTCAACTCAGACAGGAATCTGCAAAGCCCATTTTGATTCTTTATAATATCATTAGAAGCAATTTGTACAGATGCCTGAATGTCCTGTGTGTGAGGGGCTAGTGGGGACCAGCTGGTTTACTCTGTCAGTAACAAACATTTGTGATATCAGTCATGTTGCTTGGTGGAAGGGGGTACACTGAGTCAAAAGTAGTTTGGGGTTGTCATTACAAATGCGATCAGTTGGATTAGAACGCACAATACCGGCCGTTACAGCTGAGTGTGTTCACAGGCTATACCTATACCCAGAAAGTGGTCGTATTAAATACTTGTTGGTCACTCTGCTGCAAAACAAAATTCACAGACCTCCATTTGCCTACTTATCAATCCATACATAATCCCTGGTTTGACTTTTAAAAATAAGCAGTAATGCAAGTTTAGTTGGAGATGTGCTGATAGGAAATGTGTGGTCGGGGTGTATGTGGATCATGGAGGAGTTCACTGCATGGTAATTGTATTAATAAAGCTAAGTGCATACAAATGAAGGCCATTGGTTATTTGAACACAAACTTAATGACACAGGAGTGGGGTGGAGTCAGGAGACATATACCTGTTGTGTTTCACGAGGAGAGGCAAAGGCCTACTGGTATTATTGCTGGATTATTAATCCCACAGATCGAGGTTAAGTACTGGGGACCTGGGTTCAAATCCTAACATGGCAGATGGTGGAATTTGAATTCAATAAAAATCTGGAATTTAGAGTCTAATCATCATGAATCCATTGTTATTGTTGGAAAAGCTATCTGGCTCATCTATGTCCTTTTAGAGAAGGAAACTGCCATCCTTACCTGGTCGGGCCCATATTAGATTAGATTAGATTAGATTACTTAGTGTGGAAACAGGCCCTTCGGCCCAACAAGTCCACACCGACCCGCCGAAGCGCAACCCACCCATACCCCTGCATTTACCCCTTTAACCTAACACTACGGGCAGTTTAGCATGTCCAATTCACCTGACCTGCACATTTTTGGACTGTGGGAGGAAAACGGAGCACCCGGAGGAAACCCACGCAGACACGGGGAGAATGTGCAAACTCCACACAGTCAGTCGCCTGAGTCGGGAATTGAACCCGGGTCTCTGGCACTGAGGCAGCAGTGCTAACCACTGTGCCACCGTGTTGACTCTTAACTGTTCGTCTGGCAAGTAGGGATGGGCAATAAATGCTGGCCTAGCCAATGACACTGACACCCTGGGAATGAATAAAAAAAATCCTCTGTGAAAAAGTTCATTCCAAATAAGGACTATCATTGGAGTCTGGTAACTAGCCTGAAATCACAATGGAAATTACCCCCATTATTGTTCTAATCCACCAAATACAAAGGTTCATAAGTAAAATCACCTGTATGTTTTTGGAATGGGAACAGTGTTTCTGAGCGAAAATCATCAACTCAGGTTATTCAATGATGTTTTTTCTGTGTAAGTTCTCCTTTCACAAAAAAGCATGTTTAAAGAAAATCAATCTCTATTTGTCATGCGATGATGCCTGTTTCGAATAATGATTTGGAGATGCCGGTGTTGGACTGGAGTGTACAAAGTTAAAAATCACACACCAGGTTATAGTCCAACAGGTTAGCACAACCACCTGATGAAGGAGCTTCGCTCCGAAAGCTAGTGCTTCCAATTAAACCTGTTGGACTATAACCTGGTGTTGTGTGATTAAATGTCAAAATCTATAAAAGGCAGATGCAACAAAATAGCTTGATGGATGTCACTGCTAGGTAGTAGGGTGAAGATATTTTGCAACTTTGCTAATTCCTAGTATAGAATTCAAATTCCAGACCTCGACAGATGTCATGTCAAACTTTGCAACTTGACGGGCAGAAGGACAATCTTGCAAAACTGTGCAAAACCCTGTGTTTTTCACCGAGATCATTTTAAAACAATGAAGGAATGAATTTGGAGAGAACAGAACAAGTGATATTTCTGTCAACACTAATGTATCTCTTCAAGAACAACAGCTTGCTTTTATATAGCCCCTTTCTGTCCCAAAATGGCTCATGGGTATGTTAAAACACATTATTTGATGTTGAGTCATATAAGGAGATATTTTTTAAAAAATTTGCTCTAAGGAATCTTAAAAGAAGATAGAGGATCAAAATGGCAGAAAGGCTTAACACAGATTCCAGACATAGAACTCGAGCAGCCAAAGACGTGACCACCAATCGTAAAGCACTCTGCACTTCCACTCTTGACTCGAAATGTTAGCTTGCTGTCTCTCCACGGATGTTGTCTGACCCGCATTTGTTGTTTTCTGTACAGATTCTAACATCTACAGTAATTTGCTCCCATAGAGCAATCAAAGTTAAACCAGAATTGGTGGGTTGTGGAGGCTGGGAGGTGTTTTCCAAAATTCATACAGGAGATGGGGGTATCATTGGCTGACCCAACCTTTTATTACCCGTCCCTAGCTGACCTTGAGAAGATGGTGGTGAACTGCAGTCCATTTGGTGTTGGGAGATTCAAAATGTTAGTGATGGAGTTACAGGATTTTAGTTTGAGAGATACAAATGCAAGAGGGTAAGATGAAGATGAGCCAGAAAATAATAATTTACATTTTAAAATCGGAGACACGCTTCCACACAGTTTTTTTAAAAAGGTTATGCAAATTCGAAAACTTTGTTTGGGAACCCAGTAGCGACTAATTAAATGCAAATGAGCTGTGTTGGCTAAATATTTGTTAGGTACAGACCTCTTAATCTGTAAATACTCCATGGACAAATGTGTGAAGAGGAAGTTTTCCTTGAGCTGTAGGGGTGGTGTGATCAGGGATTTAGCAAAGTAATAGATTTGGAGGGAAAGATCTTCCATTGGTAGACTGACTTGAATGTGTCCGATGGTGATTATTGTCTTGCATTGTATCCTTAAGCACAGGATACAATCTAAATAAATAGAGGCTACTTTAACTGTACCACACAATAGGCCGAAAAGAATAAAAGGGAGTTTGATCCTATAGCAGTTAATTTGGAAGTCATTGAGGTGACTCAGCTAACAGGAATGCACTTTTGTTTCTCATAATCTGACCATTTAGTCTTTGTTTTGTGTTATCCCCTCCACCACCCACATGTCCCTTTGGAATCCTGGAGGCCGAAAGGACAGCCATTTTAAAAAAAAGCGTAAATTAGCTGTTCCTTGTCACTCGCTCTTACTGAATGGTCAACACTAATTAATCTTGTAGTAATTCCCAGGATCTGGTTGTCCATCCCCATTTAAAATCCTGTTTACATTTCAGAAAACCTGGATCTCTCTCTCTGTCTGTCTCTCTCTCTGTCTGTCTCTCTCTCTGTCTGTCTCTCTCTCTGTCTGTCTCTCTCTCTGTCTGTCTCTCTCTCTGTCTCTCTCTCTCTGTCAGTCTCTGTCTCTGTCTCTCTGTCTGTCTCTGTCTCTCTGTCAGTCTCTGTCTGTCTCTCTCTCTCTCTCTGTCTCTCTCTGTCTCTCTCAACAGCAAAGCAATTTGGGGAACTTTAATAATAAAGAACCACGGTTGATGTAAATCAGAAACAAAAACAAATTGCTGGAAAAGCTCAGTAGGTCTTGCAGCATCGGTGAAGCGAAATCAGAGTTTAATGTTTCAGGTCTGGTGACCCTTCCTTGGTTCTGAGGAAAGGTGCTGGAAAAGCGCAGCAGGTCAGGCAGCATGCAAGGAGCAGGAGAATCGGCATTTCGGGCATAAGCCCTTCTTCAGGAATCAGAAGAAGGGCTTATGCCCTAAACATCGATTCCCCTGCTCCTTGGATGCTGCCTGACCTACTGCGTTTTTCCAGCAACACATTTTTCAGCTCTGATCTCCAGCATCTGCAGTCCTCACTTTCTCCTTCTGAGGAAAGGTCACTGGACCCGAAACATTAACTCTGATTTTTCTTCACAGATGCTGCTAGACCTGCTAAGTCAGAGATATACAACACAGAAACAGACCCTTCAGTCCAACTCTTCCATGCCAACCAGATAAATCTAATCCCATTTGCCAACACTTGGTCCATATCCCTCTAGAGCCTTCCTATTCATATACCCATTCAGATGCCTTTTTAAATGATGGTAATTATACAAGCTGCCACCACTTCCTCTGGTAACACTCACCACCCTCTGTGAAAAAGTTGTCCCTCAGGTCCTTTTTCAAATCTTTCCCCTCTCACCCTAAACCTTTGCCCTCTAGTTTTGAATTCCCCCACCCCAGAGAAAAGATCTTTGTCTATTTACGTGTATAAATCCCACCCTGATTTGCCTTTCAAAAATGCAGCACCTCATATTTATCTAAATTAAACTGCATCTGCCATTCCTCAGCCCACTGGTTCATCTGATCAAGATCCGATTTTACGCTGAGGTAACCTTCTTCACTGTCCACTACACCTCCAAATTTGGTGTCATCTGCAAACTTACTAACTATACCTCCAATGTTCACATCCAAAACATTTTTATAAAAGTGAGCTTTTCCAGCAATTTCAGTTTTCGCTGGGTAATGTTAGGTCAGTCCGTGAGCTGGTGCTGTCCTGGTTTGGACAGTTTGGCATTCACAAGCCATGTAGTTGAAGTTTTTGTTGCCATGAGAGAGAGAGAGGAATTTCAGGAATGGTACATGCAAAGACAGTACAAATCTTGCCTTGGCTTTCAGTCATTTAATTCAAGAGCAGAATTTAACAGTGTAGAGTCCAAGAGATAAGTCATAGGTGCCTTTTCTCCTGGATCAAGAGACCATAAAATAGGAACCGGAGTTGGCTAATCGACCCAACAATCTCCTCACCATTGATTACAGCCACCACTGATTTAATTATGGTCCTTCCTACCTGACTCCCATGATCCTCCAATTCCTCATAGGTCAACATTCTGTCTAGCTCAACCTTGAATATGTTTGACCGCACCTCCTCGGCACTGTGTGGCAGACAAAGCTTGAGACTAAAACCTCTGAAACTTCTCCTTGTCTCCATTTTAAATGGGTGATCCCCTATTTTTGAAACTGTGCTCCTTGGTCCAGATACCCCCATGAGAAGGGAAGGCAACCCTTTGTTGGGTTGCCCATCATCTGTTTGCCAAAACAGAAGTCTTATCTTCCAATCTATTTCCTTCCAGTTTATACTTCAAGACAAACTCCAGTATGTTATCTTCCCCTTTTCCAGCTCCCTCCTCTTAGTGGGGATAACCAGTCCATTTTATTTTTAACTTCCACCTGCTCAAAGATGGTAACACACAGAAGGGACATGTACCCAGATCTCCTGGCTCAGAGATAGGGACACCACCACCACACTATAGCTGCTCTCTATTATATCTGGAGCATGTTCTAGCATATTCTTGAAGGGAGCATCATTTGTTACATTGTCAGCCTTTGCCAGAAGGCAAAGAAATTATTACTAGTGTTCCCTCTAGACTGCACAGGTCTGTGCAGTGAAAAAAAAATTAAGCGGGTATTGGAAAGAATCAGGCGGCCTGTGTTATGTTGGACTACGTGTGATCACCAATATAAAAATGGCTGCATTGTTTACAAACCAAAGTCTTTTGTCAGCTCAATTTGATTTGAGGTTGTGCATCTTGTGCTGTTGCCAGTTTTGAGTCGTGTATACTTGTTCATGTCTAAAGATGTCATGCAGTAACCCTGACATACTACATAAATCCCAGTGCCAAGAGGAAATGAGGGCGAGTCAGTCAGCGGTCCAATATAGACACATCATCACCTTAATGGAAAACAAAGGGCTGCAGATGCAATGGCTCACAAATGAAAACCGAAGGTGCTAGGGAAAATCAACAGGTCGGACACTGGCTGTGGAGAGATAAAAAGAGTGAACGCGTTTGTTCCGTGATGTGGAGGTGCCGGTGTTGGACTGGAGTGCACGCAGTCAGAAGTCACGTGACGCCAAGTGCAACTCACCTGACAAAGGAGCAGCGCTACGAAAGCTTGTGATTTCAAATAAATCTGTTGGACTATAACCTGGTGTCGTCTGACTTCTGACCTTTTTGTTTCACATTCACCTTGATGACCACGTCATTCCTTCTTCCCTACCCTCCATTCAAAGAAACATTTGTCAGATATTTTTCAGGAAGGTTGTGCCCCTTTTGCAGACAAAACCGTTGGTATTATAAATGGCTGCTCTTGCCCAGTTATCCCACGATGTGTGGAACTTGTGTGATTTAATAGAGATGGCTACCTTCCTGTAAGCTTCTTCGAAAGTGCAACCCTGTCGGACATGAATCTTTTCCATAATCCTCCTTTCCTCAGGAAGTAAAGCCATCAAACAGCCCCATTAAAACAATAGGAATGGTACCCTTGGGACTCTCTTGTTACAATATCAAAGGGTTAGAATGAATGTAAATACTTCCTTGATGATATAATGTATCTTTGTATCCGCACAGTAGCCCTAAAAAGCACAGCAATGAATGGGGGTGGCTATTACCTCAGACAGTTGGAGCCAGGTTTACAGTAGATAAGTTGGCTAACTTCCTGAAGCAACTGTGCATTATTGGCTGCTGCCTCTGGCGCTGTGGGAAACTCAGCCTGTTTATAAAGCGGAGTGAAAATTTGCACCTCGCACCGTTTGCACAGTGTGCAATGGTGGCTGCTATCGTCCCTTAACCTCCATGTAGCGAATTGCTCTGTTGCAGAGGGGAGAGGCCAGGCATGACCAGTATGCAAGCTGCCACGTGCTACAGAGGGGCAGTGCTCTGACTGAAGACATGGGCCGGAGCCTCTTTGTCCCGTTAAAATGAACTGTTTCCAGCCATTTCAATTATTGCTCACTTATTACTAAACTTAAAGGTATTACCAGTAAGTAACGAGCTAAAACAAATGCTGCATGGTTGCAGATCCAATGGATCAATCATCCATTCATATCATTAGGGCAAGTCCAACTTTATTCTGAGTTAGTGACTGAATTGCACTAAATGGTGCACAGAAAATTGGATTATGTGCTGATTATTCTTGTTGCTGCTTGCGGGACCCTGCTGTGTTCAAACTGGTTCATGTTTCCAGCATTCCACCTCTGTTGAAAACTGCTTCTTTGCAGCATCTGGAGGACGGGTAATGGGACATGGAAGTTTCTCTCTCTCGCTTCTCTCTCTTTCTCTGCTCCCCTGCGTCCTGCATCCCTTCGAATTATCCTGAGATGTCCTGACAAAAGTACGCACAAGCCCGGTGTTTATACTTGTCCTTTGCCACATCAGAAAACAACATTTCCACACGAGCGTTCAGCCAGTCCTCCGAAAAATGCACTTAGCTGCGAGGAGACTGCACTGTGTTGTCGATATCCTCCAGAAACAAATGAAATACACTTCCCCCGCATCCCCCCCACCCCGCCATGGGTGTTGCAGGACAGTCAGGACTTTGGAAGCACAATTGCACTTCATTTATCTCAGAACCTTGACACCCCAGACAGGCTCTGGCCTAGAGCAAATACATGCAGTCTGTTCTAACGAATAAACTGTCATCCTCGTTAATCCAAGCATTCCCTTTATCGAACTGGCTCACTTCCCGAGGATGTATCCTTTGATATTTGTCACAGTCCGACTCCTGGATAAGCGGGTATTGGAAAGAATCAGGTGGCATCTGTTATGTTGGACTACGTGTGGAGGGATTTGTATGAGGCAGGAGCAGATGTATCCAGTGTGGACAAGTGTCTTACTGCACTGTTACACTGAGTCGGTGTTTTTAACCAGTTACAAAGGGGTCGCCTTTGTCAAGAGCTTGTATGGTAAACAGTTTCCCTCTTCACACAGCTGGAGTGGTTTTTGTGGTACCTCTTCAGATGGTGACTCCTGGCATCTCGTGGTATTTGCCACCTCTACCAGTGTGTGGTACTGGGAGAGGCTGTTCAGTGCCACCAATTTTGCTTTGTCTTGGGTCTATCTAGTGATTTGTGGTAGAGAATACAGCACCATAGGGTATTTTGAGAAAAGGCACTGTTCTTTGATAACAAGAAGGTTTATTGCATGATAGCACTAAGTATATCTACATTTCAATCATATACTAGCACCGTAGGGAGCTGGCACAGATATCTGCTCCCTAGTGTCTACGTACAGACTGTGATAACAGTAAAAGAGGGGAGCCAATGTAGCTTTAATATTAATTAACCCCTTTATTACCATCTTCTATGCAGGTGATGAGAGAATGCTTTAATTCAGTCTTTCAGGTAGCGTATAGGCACCAATATACAATAAGCAAGGATTCTTTAAGAGCTTTTAGCAAATGGAAGCCCCCAGTGAGGTTAACAAGTCTGCTCTTTTTCAGAAATATCTCGTTTATTACCTTTTTCACCATAACTTTTTTTCCCTGTATCCTTCAATCTATCTCTCTTCAAAATGCATTTAAACTTGACTTTGCTAACTATTTATATTGCCTGTCTAATGCTGGTACTTAAGCTCCCTCACTATGATAGTACAACAATGAGTACATTTTAAAACTGATGAAAGACAAACTTAGAACCAACCTAACTAAAGTTCATTCTCACGCAATGTATAGATAAGGCAGTGGAGTCAAACTTTGGCAATTGTTATGAGACAATTGGTTATCACTATGATGGGTTACTGTTTCTTTAGCCTTTTATTTATCTGGGTGTTGTACATGTTTGTGATATTTTGATTTCCGTTAACCCTCATTCACTATTGCCCAGAGCTGTCCAAAAGCCCCTCCTACTAAAGTAAAAATCCAATATACCATCTGATTGAAAACCAAAATTAGACAAATACAGTTGTACTGCTGAGTATTTCTCATTGTTTAATCGGAATATAAAATGCTTTTTAAAACTGATCATAATGTTATAGTGAATCCTAGTACTAATGCAGATAATAGTCTGTAGGTTTGTAGGCTTATATCTCAATGTCATAGAGTTTAGTTGAGAAATGCAGAAGTATAATCTGACTGTAAATTAGACTTCTAATACAGCCCACATATCAAATGATATTCAAGACGGTGTAGACCTTCATTCCCAATTGCTTAACAAATCTTAAGAGTTTGCTTTGCTACATTGGACACACCAGAACCTAGAAAGCAAAGCTTTAATTGCTGTTTAAACATTTTAGATTCTGTTAGGAGGTTGACTGTGTCCCAGTTTAAATAGGGAATCTTGTGAAGATTCTTTATCTTTGGTGTTCCTTGTTTACTATTGATTCAGCACACAAACTGATTACCTGCTTTTTTAAACTGGCCTTTTGATAAAGATTTATCTGGAAGCTTTTTTTTAACATCTCCAATGCTGTAACAAACAGAAACATTGAAGGTTGCCACATAAACATTTAGCAAGATTTAAGATGTTTGACCATGTCAACCATTTGTTGGTTAACTTAGATGCTGACCATCCAAGTCTAATAGTGCTGATGAAGCCTATGCTCTCTCCATTGCTGGTCACTGTGTCTTGTTAATGATAGTGATTAATGATCTATGATTAATTTTGCATTACAAGCTATGAAACAGTCATTGCAGCAAATCAATTGATTTCTGTGCATGTAAATTGTAGTTCCAGAGCAGAAATGTGCAGTAAGAGTCGCAACGTGGTGTGTATAAAGCACATGGGCGACTTAAAGGTGAACCTATTACAGGGAAGGTACATATAACGATTTAGAGGTGTGAAAAATCACAGACTTAACATTGGGAAGGAGCAATCTCTCCAGAATCATCTGCTCTTGTTCCACTGAATTCTAGTCAGTCCTTCTGATATGTCACCCCTTCAAGCTTATTTTATCTGAGTGTGGAAGTGGTGGCACAGAAGAATTAGAGGTGTTCAATCTAGTTTCAGACAAGCATATATTATTTTGGCTAATAGTCTGAAAGCTCTATAGATGAATGAATCAACATGCTACCTGAAAAGAGGAAAAAAATGACATGCATTCATATAGCACCTTTAAACTCTGGATGTTTTGATCTGTTTTATCGCCAATATGGTAGCTTTGAATTTAGACACTGAGGTAATTTAGGAAAACTGGCTGCCAATTTGTGTTTAGCAAGCACAAAGAGCAGTGCAATAATGAATGGCTAATCTGATTCTGATGTTGGTAGAGGCAAATGTGCTGGCCAGGACATCAGAACAAACTACTGATCTTTCACTTCTATGTAAAAAGGCAGTCTGAGCTTCTGTTAAAGATGCAGTCCAAAAGACGACATCTCTGACAATGCAGCACTCCCTTAGTACTGTATCTATGTGTCAGCTGGGATTTTGTGCATACGTTTCTAAAGTGCGACTTGAACAGCGCTACTCACTGAGCCAGGGTTGAGAGCAACGAGGAATCTAAGGATGCTACATTAACAAATGGATCGTTTGATGCCAAAACATATTGGAAAAAGTAGTGAAACAGAAGAGTCATGCTTCGGAGAGGGGAAGGAGATGGAAGTCTTCATTAGTCTCCTCTAGCAGCTTTTTCTGTAGACAAATGCATCCATGACTCACAGTAAACGGCCTAATGCCCTTTCGGGTTCAAGTGACTGGTAACATTGGCAAACCGATGCTTGCTGCATCATCTGGCGCAACAGTGAATGCACTTTCTGGGTCAGTTCTTTGAAGTGGTTGTAATGAAGTTGGATGTGGTTAGCTTTGGTCAGGAGGTTGGGAGAGCCAGAGGATGTTTGGGAGAGGGGGGCGGGGGGGGGTACTTGCTGACTTGTTTTTTGCTTTGAGAGGGGAAGGGGGGGGGGGGGGGGGGGGGTACTTGCTGACTTGTTTTTTGCTTTGAGAGGGGAAAAAATATTGCATGATTCATCCCAACAAGATTTGCTTTTGTCACACCTCCTTTTATTTAGCACAGTGATTTCCACAGCCCCCTCACCAGCCACTTTCATCCCGGTTCAGGATTTAATCCATTATTGGCGGATGTACAGAAAGTGGACAATTGGGTCTTTTTTTTTGTGCAGCAACTGTTGGCCCTGAGGAACATCAAATGAAAGGCCAGGAGTTGCTCTCATTGTAGTGGTTCATTTCAAAATAATCTAAGCTTTGGCACACGCTCTGAGTGTTAAACATGTACACAGGGCTCTTTGCTGTGGGTACAGAAGAAACATTTAACGCCTACAGATTCCTTCCAGTCAAGTATCAAAGGCATGCTTTGCTTTAGAACAAGAGACGGCTGGATGAGATAGGGGCCAGTGGGCAGGAGTTCAGGGGCACAGAACTGGCTTGTGCTTCTAACTTCTGCAGCTGCTGTTAACTCTTGAAGGCATGTTAAAATGCTGATGCCTGCGTAGGAAATGGCAGCTACGTCGCGGTGGAGTCAAACCTCAGTGCTCTCCAGCGTGTGATGCAGACATAGAAAGAAAAGGAAAAAAAAACACTGACAGTGTCCAGTGCTCTCCTACCCTACTCCACTGTGGATTTGCCTGGTTTAAAACAGCAGAGTGACAGCTGCCTGTCCATGGCCATCTATCTAATTGAGCACAGGTTCCAGAGCTCCCTTGTTATATTTGCTCTGTGCCAACATGCTCTGCCATGTTTATTCCAATAGTCTTCTACCCAATGGACCATGAGGATCTCGTAATAATATTAATGCAGCATTGAAGTCATACAGATGCATGTCCCATTGGACTCCCAAGGAAGCCTTTGACCGTCCCATGACCTCTTCCTGCAGTTGTGAATGGCAGGCGTGTGTGTCTCTATTGAGATCCACCATTCCTATCATCTCTCACACCTCATGTCTGATTTCCCCAAAGTCTCTCAAATTCAGCATTTCCTACTTGGAGTGAACCACATTACTCTTGTTTAAAAATTCAAAATTCAGCAAGTTATCAACCCTGCACCCGCGACAACTTTCCCCTCCCCTTCCTCCTACAGCTTGTAAAACATCCAATTACCAGTGCAAGATCTTTGTTACATTTTGTTGGATAGTGGCCTATTGAACGAGTTCTTCATTTGTGGTCATGCTGTGGAAACAGCCTTGTTTTATAAAGTGCCTTCCCACCCAGGCTAGAGACTGTGTGTTGATGCAACATTCTTTAAAGTATGAAATGATGCCAGTTCCTGCCTTTCTCAGTGGTTGGAGAAGGCTGAGAGCAGCAGTACCTACTTCACAGACCTGAGAGCAAGGAGAGAAGATTGCAGGGCATATTCCGTGCAGTGTACATTCCTTCAGCAGACTTTCTCATTCTTCCAGCTCCTTTAATGTAAAAAGTGAGCATTTAACCAGCATTTCCTTCTGAGGGTGTTATTGTGACACTGTCGAGAGTATGGTGCTGGAAAAGCACAGCAGGTCAGGTAGCATCAGAGAAGCAGGAGAGTCGATGTTTCGGGCAAAAGCCCTTCATCAGGAAGGGTTTCATTCCTGCTCCTCGGATGCTGCCTGACCTGCTGTGCCTTTCCAGCACCACACTCTCGACTCTGATCTCCAGCATCTGCAGTCCTCCCTTTAGCCTCCCTGATGCTGTGACACTGTCTTGTTACTTTGATCTTCTCATCAGAGACATTTTAGCTGACTCACTGAACTATATCGCACCGCTTTGATGAAACACAAGATGGTTCTTGCTGACTAGTCTATGAAGGGCCCTCCTGGATTGCGTAACCCAATTCAAAATGATTCAAAAAGTTTCAGGTCACCTGTCATGTGGTTTGAGGTTAGTGCTTTTGGGCATTTCAAAATGCTGAAGGTGCTTTATAAATGCAAATTGTTCTTGTTGTAAAGATTATTTTGCTGTTGCAATCGGGCTTCATTAATGATATGATTGCAAACCAATCCAACAGATTTATTTAAATTAGATTTCCTATCATCTGTTCATGTTGCAGCTGTGGTGAATTTGCTTTGCAGGAGCTATTTCGGATTACAGCAGTCCACAAGAATGGGCGTTCTGGTGCTTTCACACTGATGCTCAGCTGCTTTGGTGATCAATGTCTTTTCTCCCCCTTTGTTTTTGTACCTGTCAGTTTCTGGTTCCACTTGGAGAGGGGTTTGTGTTGTGGTCAACACCCTCACCCTCACTCTCACTCGCTGGTCCATAGGCCCTTATGAAGGTGCTGGAGATTTGAAATTTGACCTAATTGATATCATGGGCACCTGGCTTTCAAAGTGCGTCCTTTCACCTGACAGAATGCAAAGGTCTTCAGCCATGATACACAAGTTGGTGTCTGTGTCTGTGTTCAGATCTTAATCAGGGCCCTGTCTGTTCCAGCCTTTCATTTACCACAGGATATCTAATTTCCTCCTCCTGTTGAAGGATGAACTGAATTGAGGTGTTTATGGTTATAGTCGGTGGGGAGAAGAGCAGGTTGAGCTGAATCCGCAGTGGGTTTGTTAAGTTGACCACCTTGATCTCTTCCTCATCTTCACAAAGTCTACAAGGGCAGGTATGGACCATTCTCCAGGGGATATTTGTTATCGCTTGTCACATGCCCTCAGCTGTCCAGCAGCATGGTTTCAACTTCAGTAATCTTTGACGGTGGCTAAATTCATTCCAAACTTTGAGTCGAGATGTACAGCACGGAAATAGTCCAACTTGTCCATGCCGATCAGAAATCTAAACTGATCTAGTCCCATTTGTCAGCAATTGACACACATTCCCCCCCCAACCCTTCCTATTCATATGCCCATCCAGATACCTTTTTAAATGTTGTAACTGTACCAACCTCCACCACTTCCTCTGGAAGCTTATTCCATGCACTCGCCACCATCTGCGTGAAAATGTTACCCCTCGGGTCCCTTTTAAATCTTTTCCCTTTCACCTCAAACCTATGCCCTCTAGTTTTGGTCTCCTTCACCCCAGGGAAAAGACCTGTATTCACCCTATCCATGCCCTTCAACATTTCACAAACCTCTCGTCAGGCCACCCCTTGGCCTCTGGTGCGCCAGGGAAAAATAGTCCTAGCCCATTCAGCCTCCCACGTTGCTCAAACTCTCAATCCTAGTAACATCTTTTTCAATCTTTTTTGAATCCTTTCAAGTTTAACAAAACCTTTTTTTTGTAGCAGGGTGACCAGAATTGATGCAGTACTCTAAAAGTGGCCTAACCAATGTCCTATATAGCTGCAACATGACCTCTCAAAACTCCTGTACTCATTGTCTGCCTTCAGACACTGTTACCTGCCATTTATCCCATCAAATCTTTCCCCTTTTTGAGAAGATGTTGATTCCTTGTTTGGGAAGGAGCAGCCTATTTTGTTGAGTTTGGGCTACACAGTTCAGAAAACTCTTCAACCATGGAATGCATCATGACCAAGTCTGTTGTGGTCCTTGCTATGCGTGTCCACACCTATCCATTCACCAAAGTTGACCAAGGTGGAAGCTCACTGGATGTAGATCAGGGACTGGCTAATAGTGGTACTTCACCATTATCCAAATTGGCATCAGTTGACTTAACAAAGGTCAGGATCAAACCTGTGAGATACAGGAAGAGCAGATTTTTCATCTGGGGCAACAGGGCAGAGATGGTGGGATACATGTCAAGAATTTTAGAAAGTAGTTTCAAAGGAGAAAGAAAACGATCTACTCAGTTTACATTTTGAATTTATTGCATGAATTCTAATTCTCTGTGTGTGTGTGTTCTCATGATTATCACTACAGTTATCGAGTGGGTGAGCTTGGTTCCTCGAACAGGTAGTCAGCAAGCAATGGTACTGAAAGCTGTGTGGTACCATTGACCCGACTGATGCCATTCTCTAATACCTCAGTTGGTTTGTGTGTCAAGGCTGGTATTTCCTTCTGGGATGACACTGGCACCTGATTCTAAGAAGGTCTCTGTTCTGCTCTGCTTCTGTTACTTTGACAGTGATTCTATTAGTAAATACACTTCTTGGTGAGTGAAACAAACAACAGAAATGGCTAGAAAAGCTCAGCAGGTCTGGCAGCAGAGAAATCCGTTACGTTTTGGTTCCAGTAACCCTTCCTATAAACTGAACTTGAGTCGTAGAGAAGTACAGCACAGAAACATATCCTTCCGTCCAACTCGACCGTGCTGACCAGATATCCTAAACTAATCTAGTCCCATTTGCCAGCAGTTGGCCCATATTCCATATACCCATCCAGATACCTTTTAAATGTTGTAATTATACCAACGTCCACCACTTTCTCTGTCAGCACATTTCATACATCCCTTTGTGTGAAAAGGTTACCCCTTCGGTCCTTTTTAAATTTTTCTCCTCTTATCCTAAAACTATGCCCTGTAGTTCTGGACTCCTCCAGCCCAGAGAAAACACCTTTGTCTATTTACCCTATCCATGCCCCTCATGATTTTATAAACCTCTAAGATCACCACTACGCTTCCAACGCTCCTGGGAAAACAGCTACCACCGAGTCAGCCTCTCCCTATATCTCAAGTCCTCCAACCCTGGTGACATAACTTGTTCCGAACTTGCAGATACTCCTACCTGGCTCTTGCGCAAAGTGCGACTTTGACCTGTTGCACTTTGACGGTTGTTTGTCATGTTTGGGGCGGCATGGTGGCTCAGTGGTTAGCACTACTGCCTCTTAGCGGCAGGGACCTGGGTTCGATTACTGTCTGTGTGGAGTTTGCACATTCTCCCCGTGTCTGTGTGGGTTTCCTCCGGGTGCTCTGGTTTCCTCCCACAATCCAAAGGATGTGCAGGTCAGGTGAATTGGGCATAGTGTTCGGTGTTGGGGCAAAGGACCTGTTTCCATGCTGTAGGGAATCTAATACTGGTTGTGGGAAGTCCTGAGGAAATTCTAAGCCAACCATCCATTTTTAGAAGTGAAGCAAAAGTGCATGATCAAAATCTGGATTATCAAACGGAGCCTCGTAAAATATTATCTCACCCATCAAAACTGCCCAACTGCCCCCCCTTATTCTTTTTTCACTCTTAGATGCTTACTTCAGATTCACAATGCAGGCAATACAAACCGAAGTTGATCATTTTGGGCCTAGTGGCGATAATTATCGGAAGCCTGCTTGTGCTGCCACTGTGTGGCTGCTCAGCCCTGTGGCTCCCACAGGACGCGAGCTGACACAAAGCTTTCTGATCGGCCTGCCAAAGGCAACACAACTTCCCGATCTGAAGCACTTCCGACAGTTTCCGGAGCCCGTTCCCAGTGGAGGCCAGGCTTCTCCCTTCATGGAACTGTGCTGGTGCCCCTGATTGCTGTCAGCTGTGACCATTATTCCCTCCTCAATATTTAACACCAGGAAGCACTTTCGCCCTGTTTGTGCACATTTACATTGCCTTCAAATATCATTAGGGAAATGAAGCTGATTTAGTGACTGGTTAAATGGTTAGTGCAGCTCCTTTTGAACAGCCAGCCCTCATTTGCTTGCAGAACACTTGAAAAATAATGTGATTCATTACGTGAAGAGTTTAAAGAAGCTCCTTAACAAGGAAGGGATTATAAATGCAGGTATTATATTTAAAATATTATCATAATAATCAGATTAGCTGTATTTTGGAGCACATTAAACTGGGTTGCTATCAAATCAGTTTCACTGGCTCGGTTTTGCCTGGCATTTCTTTGCATATTAGACACTGGCTGTCTATTGTAATGCTGAACTAATTAAACTGATCACGACCTGCACGCAGACTGAATATTTGATTCAAGCAAAAGTACCTATGATTATATTGTTCCCTCCAGTGCAGTAAATTTCACTGGCTGTCAAACTAAACCTTTCCAGCTAAGTTTGACCCTTTTGAGACCATTTTCATGTAAGTTCTAATACAGCAAATGCAGTCTATAACATTCCTCATGGAGTCATTTGCAATCTAATGCAGTATATTCATGGACTCCCTGCATCCCAGTGTGAAGTTGGTGATTTATCTGCCTCCTCATCGCCTGCTTGGCCCACCTTTTAAGCCTATGGGCCTTTATGAGATGAGACTTCCACACGCCATAAGATACAGAAGTAAATTCATTAGTTGCCAAATAGTCTTGGTGAATCTTTTTCTTTCTAAGGATGAGACCTTAAGATACGTAAGATACTGATATGCAGAGAAACCTCAGCTGATTACATATGCCCACTCCACCCCTAACCATTCCTAGAACCTATTATACATGTGTCATCTAGTAATCCTACTCATTCTGAAGTCCAATTTACACTGCACTGTCCACAGATTGCATGTAGGCATTCCCTGGTATCGAATTACCCAGTTTGTTAGTGAAAATCTGGCCCTTAGTTTAACATTGCAACATTCCCTCAAAGCAGAACTGGAGTTACAAGCCAGATCAGGAGCTCTAGAGTGGCGTTTGAAATTGAAAAGGTTTAACGTAAGTCCTGCCACTGAGTGAGAACTGAAATGTTAAACCCTTTATAAAAAAAAACTGTGGTAACCAAAGCACCCTCACTGTCAAACTGAGTGAATGTAAAGGTAGGTTTCATTGAGAATTTGTGCAAAGACCGAATGCACCAATAGATCAAAAGCTGATGCTCAAAAGTACAAGTTTCCAGCCATACCTTAGTCGTGTTCTCAACGTGATGTTAGTCAGAATTTGGCACCACTCCCCAGATTGGTGTGCAGCAGTCTGTGTGCCAGTGGTGGGTGTTTTTGACGAGCATTTGCATGACGTAAAGGATATGATCTGATATGACATAAATTGGCTCCATGTTGAGTGTTTCCATTCCTCTACTTTCCACTTTGACAACTTTTTAACGTGTATTTTAGCAGCACAGCGCTGCCGAGTGCAGATGTGTCCTGCTCTTTCTCTACACCGTGAACACGAAATTAAACACTGTGGTTCATAAAGCCTTGTGGGACTGGTTGCAAGATAGTCTCCCAAGTTCAAACAGGAAAAGAGGTTTCTAGTTAAAAGCAAATGCCTTATCGTATCTCTCAGAAATGTCCCAAATGTGTTTCTTATACAATGAATTCCTTTTGAAGCCCTTGACCACCATGTGGAAGCAAAATCAAAAGCTTGGGTATAGTCCACGTTTCAGCAGGAATAGGGGAGTGAATCAAGGCAGTGGGAAAAAAACAATGAGTGGAGGGAATGAATGACTGAATAAAGAAAGAAGTTGTATGATATCATCTTTCGCCACCTCAGGACAGTGAATGAAGTTCTTTGTAAGAACCAGAGCAGAAATTGCTGGAGGAACTGAGCAGGTCTGGCAGCATCTCTGGAGAGAAAGCAGAGTTGATGTTTGGGTCGCGTGACCCTTCGTCAGAACTTTGTAGCAATCCCTATCGTACTGCAGAAAGCGCAGCAGCTAATTTACACACAGCAAGCAGCAATGTGATAATGGGCAGGCAGTTTGTTTATATTGGTGCTGGTCCTGGATTTCTTCATCCTCGTTTATGGGTACGTTGAGTGTTGCTGTGTGTGACTACAAAACAGTCTTTGTTCCCTCCAGGTTCCATTATGTTCTCTGGCACCCCCGTGGTGCTAAGTAGGATAGATTCAAAACAGATCTAGCTGCTCAGAAGTGGGCATCTATTTGAAGAATTTTATTCTACTTGCAATCTGTAACTTCATGATTCAGCATATTCCTCCCCCTACAATTACTATCAAGCTAGGCGACTATTGAGATCACATCGGGAGCAGCAATGTAACCACCTGCAAGTGGATTTCCAGTCTGGTAAAGGTTCAGCACAGGACTAGATGCATATTAAGGGCCAGAGACATAATGATATAGACAAAGGTAAGTGGTCCCATCATCAATGAATCAAATCAGTGAATGTTCTAGAACGTCCAGTCATGAACGGTAGTGGACAATTACATGACTGAGTGGAGGAGCAGGCTCCACAAATATCCCTAACCTGAAATATGATGGAACGCAGTACATAAGTTGAGGCTTCACCAACATCAACCACCTTCAGCCAAGTGGATTTTGCATCTTGGTCTCTTCCTGAGATCCTCAGCATCCCAGCTCCTGGTCTTCACCCAGTTCAATTCACTCATCATAACTTAAACATTCTCAATTACAGCCCTGCTGTAGAGCTGAATATTTATGCTGGCATCTATCCAACAGAGTGGAAAAATGTCTAGGTATTGTTCCTCTCCACAGAGCAAGGCAGATCCAATGCCGACAATCGGCAGCCTAGTCTTCAGCAGCAAAGTGATAGCACGGCTGCTGACTCCAATGGTTCAACAGCAACCTGCTCAGTGGTGCTCAATTTGGGTTACTCAGCCCCAGTCTAAATGTAGACATGAGCTGGATTCAACAGTGACTCTGTAGGCAGTTGATAGAATATGACACCTATGAGTCCTTGGTAAAGTTGAAGTGAGTGGAAATATGGAGTAAACGACTCCACTGCTCGAGACATATGTAGCACACAGGAAGATGGCTGTAATTTAGGTTGTTGGTCTGTTAGACCCAGATATTGCTGCAGAAATTCCTCAGCCAAACTGATTTTCAGTTACTTCATCAATGAACATCCTTGTATCTGAAGTAAGGATATTTGTCAGCGTTCCTTTCCTTACCCAACTCTTCACAACTTTGTGCACTATACCATTGCCTCAGCTCGAAAAGGCAACTCACCACCATCTTTGCAAGGGCAGTCAGTGATGGGCATTGCTATCAAAGCAAGCATTTATTGCCAAATTCTTATGAACATGCCCATGTGCAGGAAGGGAGAACACTCAAAATTAGAATCATAGAATCCTTGCAGTATGGAAGCTACCCATTCAGGCAATCGAGTCCACACCAACAGTACCACAGTATCCCACCCAGAGAGCATGTCCCTATCCTATCTCTGCATTTCCCATCACTAATCCACCTAGTCTGCACATATCTGGACACTACGGTCAATTTAGCATGGCCAGTCTGCCTGAGCTGCACATCTTTGGACTATGGGAGGAAACCGGAGCACCTGGAGGGAACTCATGCAGATACTGGGAGAATGTGCAAACTCCACACAGAGATGAGTGTCTGAGGGTGGAATTGAACGCGGCTCCCTGGCACTGTGAGGCAGCAGTACTGCTCAAATGGGCAGTGAAGTGGCAGGGAACATACAGTTGGCATTCAGTAGAAATAAACTCATCCAATCTTCCCACCATCAATGTTCTGGAGGTTATCATTGCCAAAATAAAACTGGACTGCTATGGATCCAAGAGTAGATCTTAATATTCTGTGGTGTATGACTCATATCCTGACTCAAAACTGAAAATTGTTGCTGGAAAAGCGCAGCAGGTCAGGCAGCATCCAAGGAACAGGAGAATCGACGTTTCGGGCATAAGCCCTTCTTCAGGAATGAGGAAAGTGTATCCAGCAGGCTAAGATAAAAGGTAGGGAGGAGGGACTTGGGGG
>NC_057734.1:38657896-38662317 GCF_004010195.1 Chiloscyllium plagiosum
TGGAGGTTGGTGGGGTGGTAGGTGAGGACCAGTGGGGTTCTGTCCTGGTGGCGGTTGGAGGGGCGGGGCTCAAGAGCGGAGGAGCGGGAAATGGAAGAGATGCAGTGGAGGGCATCGTCGACTACATCTGGCGGGAAATTGCGGTCCTTGAAGAACGAGGCCATCTGGGTTGTACGGTTTTGGAACTGGTCCTCCTGGGAGCAGATGTGGCGGAGACGAAGGAATTGGGAATATGTGCGGCGGAGACCGCCCCACTCCACCAACCTCCATGTACAACGTATCATCCGCCGTCATTTCCGCCACCTCCTCACTTCTCCGCCCCCCCACCCGACTCCGGCCTATCACCCTCACCTTGACCTCCCTCCACCTATCGCAATTCAAACGGCCCTCCCTCAAGTCCCTCCTCCCTATCTTTTATCTTAGCTTGCTGGACACACTTTCCTCATTCCTGAAGAAGGGCTTATGCCCGAAACGTCGATTCTCCTGCTCCTTGGATGCTGCCTGACCTGCTGCACTTTTCCAGCAACACATTTTTCAACCATGTACAAGGCAAAAAGCAGGACTGAAATGGAACACTCCCCACTTATTTGGATGAATTCAGTAACATCCAGGACAAAGTAACTTGCTTAATGGGCAATACCGCTACCATCTTAAACACTTGCACCCTCCATGACCTGTACTCCATGGCTGCATCTACATGTTGCACTGCAGTAACTCTCTTTCAGTTTGATCAATAGCAAATCTGAGACCTCTAAATACAGAAGCTAAAAGGACAAAGATGGCAAATGGATGGGAACTTCGTCACTTGGAAACTCTCCCTTCAGGTCATGCATCATGCTGACTTGGAACTACGTCACCTTTCATCTGCTGTCCCTGGATCAAACTCTGGGAGCTCCCTTCCTGGTAGCATTGTAGGGGTTATCTCCACTACATAGACTGCAGTTCCTCAAGAAGGTGGATTACCTTTTGATATTCTAAACCCTACGAACCAATTGATTTGAGGAAACTGGGGCAAAGGAGCATTGAATAAAAGTGCCAAGAGCTTTCAAGCTGATCATTGATGGAAGTTTAAAAGTAAATATGTTTGTCAAAAAAAGTAACTATTTATCTTACTTACATTAGATTTACACAGTATTGCTTCACCTAATTTTAAAATGTCAACGAATTTTAACGTGTCTTGTGTAAATTGTGAAGCTGGTGAGGACGCTGGTCTCAGGCAGGTTATGGATGCCACATATGATCTGACTCTAAGTGCCGACGTGAGAGGCAGGTGGATGTTTCTTTCTGAAACCAGTGCCAATTAATGTTTCCTAAAGAAAACAAACTTGGGATCCCTGAAATCTGAGTAGTGCAATAATTAGGTTCGTGGCTTGCTCCAGACTAAACGCACAGCCTGCCAGGGATGTGCAGTTTCCTTTTCTACATTCCCTGGAGAGAATTTCTCTGCCAGAGTTTTTATTCATATTGGATTGTGACACATCCCTTTATGATTAACCTTTTGAATCCCCTTTGCCTCATCTTCCCAGGAATTTCAATTCCTGGAGGAAAAGGCATTGTGTCTGTGGAGCAGGGGGATGCAGGAAACGCGCACTAAATTCTGAGCTTTGTGATAAAATACACATTTCCTTTCGTATAATTTTAACAAGCATATTTTGGCCGACACAGTTAACTAGCTGCAATTTCACTCGAGTGTTGACCTGCCAGATGAGGGAATGGTGTCTCGTTTGTAGACTGTTTCCAAGTACCACTTCAGGCACATCTTTGCCATCTATCTGCTCTCTGTAGCTAAGGACCAGATGCTCTTTACCGTTTAAAGTCAATAAACTAGGAATGTTGCCTCGCTTTTGACTGCTCAGTGCTTCACCAGGTATTCAACCATGAGGTGATCACAGTCTAGCTCAGTCCAGGCCTCACTACCTGATGTGTACACTGATTAGCCTTCTCCTCTTGTCCCTATTGCCCTCACCTTTTGGGTGATGTGATGATCAAAGAGAAGTATATCTCCGCGTCTTCCAAACACCCCTCTCTCCAGTATTTGTAGTAATCACCTCAATATCTCTGCTCCCCTCATTATTGACCTTCCTTCTGTTTTCTTCTGGTCCACTTTTTAAGAACACTTCCTCACCATCGAACACCTCTGTTTGAATATCCCCCCCCCCCCCTTTGCTTGAAAGCAAAAAGAAAATCCCAGCTCTCGAGTCTTTCTGCAGAACTGAAACCTCTCACCTGGTGTGGCCTCCATGTGACTCCAGCACAGCAATGTGGTTGACTCTTAACTGCCCTCTGGGTAATAAATCCTGGTCTGGTCAAGCCAAATCCACATCCTTAAGTGAATTTTTTTAAGAAGTGCAGTACCAGAATGGAATACAACAGTCCAACTGATTTTGATTTTTATAAAAGTTTAACATAACATTTCCTTATTTTGCATTTTAGTCATTTGGTAATAAATCCAAGAATCCTGTTTAACTTATTAACAGCTGCATTGTCACCTTAAGTCCAATTATCTTTCAATTTACATCTGCATTCTGGTGGTATGAGTATAATGAAATTGTGGATCTCTGCAGTCAGTGGGGCTGTTGAGCACTTGGGTTATCTGTCTGTCTGTTGCTACCCTTTATCTCTGACATTGATTCTCCCACAATCGAGGCTGAATCAAAGCATGTGTGCTTTCTGTTCGCATGACATTAGTTTGGTAGCTCTTCACCTCTGAGCCCTTCCACAGCTCTTCGTCATTTTTTTTGAACTCACACTCTCTCTAATTCCTGAACTGAGCCTCCTGTGAAACCTGAAATCTCCTCTTCAGGGATAAAGCTATTTTCCCTGGAGTGTTAGATGCTGAGGGGTGACCTTTATAGAGGTTTATAAAATCATGAAGGGCATAGATAGAGTAAATAGACAGGGTCTTTTTCCCCTGAGGTGGGGGAGTCCAGAACTAGAGGACATAGGTTTAGGGTGAGAGGGGAAAAAAATTTCAAAGGGATCTAAGGGACAATTTTTTCACGCAAACGGTGCTGTGGAATGAGCTGACAGAGGAAGTGGTGGAGGCTGGGACAATTGTAACATTTAAGAGGCATCTAGATGGGTATATGACTAAGAGGGGTTTAAAGGGAAATGGGCCAAGTGCTGGCAAATGGGACTGAATTAGGTTAGGATATCTGGTCGGCATGGACAAGTTGGACCGAAGGGTCTGTTTCCATGCTGTTCATCTCTATGACTCTGTTGCCCGAGACATTCTCTACTTTGTCAAATCATGAAGCACTTTGCTACCGTCTGTACATTTAGAATTTTTTTTTATCCAAACCTGTCATGAGCCACAGTGGCATCTGGCACTGTGTGTATTCTGATTAACGTGCCAACCATTCCATTCACTTTGCCTCTGACTGGCACAAAACTTTTCTCACTGGCTGCTCATATATGTATTTTTTTTTAACGGTCTTATTATACCTGCCTTCCAAGTTGTGTCAGACCAAATTCACGGCATGCGCATATACGAATACAAATAACAATATATGTTACTAGTCTCCATTTCATGACTGTAACCTAAAATCAGTGCAATCCGCGAACCTCGTACAAAAATGATGGGTAGAATTTCCACCTCCTGTTTTGTATCATTTGATTATGAAGCTAATAAAGCTTACATTGGTCCTACACAGAGGTGTACACCTCCGATAATGACGTGCAAAATGTCGACTCGAAAGACTTCTTTCAGCCTTCCCATAAAACTGATGAAGGGAAGGAAATCTTTCTGTGAACTACAATAAATGAACAGTTTGCTGGAAAAACGATTGAGGCGAGGGGACCAGGTAGATTGTGGGGACCTAGTTGAGTTACTTGACTGGTTTCCTATCCTCTCAGCTGGTCACAAAAGATGCCATGGCATTGTTTGTAAGAACACAGGAGGGAACCCCTGGTGTAGTCACTAATGGCTATCCTTCAAAACAACAGGACCCCAGCATCCACAGTACTCCGCTCTTGGGTCACTTAAATAGACAGGCAGGAGGCTGCAAGAACACAGCAAGCCAGGCAGCATCAGGAAGTGGAAGTTGACGTTTTGGGTGTAACCCTTTTTTCTGGACTGGGGATGGGTGTGGGGGGAGCTGCAGATAAAGGGGGAAAGCACACGATGTGGTCGTTGCTGTTGGAGATGCCACTCTAGTGAACTACCAGATGCTCTGGAGTGGAGGTGAAGTGACTAAGTGGCCTGCCCATATTCTCCATGTGTTCCTCACTGTACCCCAGAAGGAACTTAATGGAGGAGAATAAATGCCTTTTTTTAATACTCTCGTGAGATTTAGGCATTGCTGTGTGAGCCAACATTTATGGCCCATCCCTGTCTGCCCTTGAGAAGGAGGTGGTGAGCTGCCCTCTTGAACCTTCTTGTTTTAAGGCCTTCAAATTACTCTGTGGGATACTGGTATAGG
>NC_057734.1:38662817-38686164 GCF_004010195.1 Chiloscyllium plagiosum
ATAAAGCTCCCTTCATATTGTTCCCTTCAAACATACCCAAGACTGGCACAGAACAGGATTAGATATAGAATAGAACTACCTCCTTTTTTTTGATCAATAAGTAAATGTCCCTCTACACAGTTAAAGAGAAAGTAAAAATAAAATACATAAACAGCCCCTGTTAGAGCCCTCTACCCTGACATTTCCAAGCTCCTCACACCTGACACACTCCTCGTGTTCCACCCTGCTGTGGGCCCTCTGACCTCATTGCCATGCTTTTCTCCCAATATGAAGATATGCCCCTTAACCCAACAAACATGGTCCCATATTCTCTAGCGCAAGCCCTGACCCTTCCAAGCTCATTGGTTCTATGCGGAATAGAGAGATCAATGGATCTACAGTGCCAAAATAGCATCTAAAATTAGTTTTAGAACAAGTAATTCATTCATAACTTTCTAGACAGAATTTATAGCAAAGTGGCATGCAATTAAAACAATATATTGACCAAAACTAGGTCCTGCCCCACTGGTTACCTGAAAAAGGAGCAGTGCTCAAAGCTAGTGCTTCCAAATAAACCTGTTGGTCTATAACCTGGTGTTGTGTGATTTTTAACTTTGACCAATCAGGGTCAACCTGCCTGGATTAAAATGAATCAAAGCTTGACAGTTAATTGTCAGTCTAATCTATCTAGTGCTTTTTTTCATAACAACGTGTTCTTCATAACAATGCATTTGCAAACCCATCTGTACTCTCCTCTTATGTGATATAAATGTTATTTTATCTTTATCTTTGATGAAGGAGCACTGCTCTGAAAGCTAGTGCTTCCAAATCAACCTGTTGGACTGTAACCTGGTGTTGTGATTTTTAGCTTTGTCCACTCCAGTCCAATACCGGCACCTCCAAATCAGTGCATATTTAGAAAAAGTCTTTTATTAAGGGTGGTACTAATGTAGACTGTATCAACCCTTTAAAATAATAATAGCTGAAACTGCAAGCATTTGAAATTTTTAACATTTATGTAAATAAAAATTGTGGACTTGAGAGCAGAGATCGCAACTAGATGATCAATCAATGGTTTTTTTTTTCCCTGAGGGCTCACGTGTTTTAATAGTCTAATGGATGTCTGGGATCTTGACCAAACCTCAAAAAGATTTCTCCAAAACCTGGGACCGACTTGTGTACTGAGTACTTGCTGGCAAATGTATGAATGGTTGTCCTTTTGAGTTTTGTTGGCATCTGAAGTGTGTGTGGGCATTGTTGTAAACTCCTGTACATTTTCACCGCACAGTTTCACCGGCTTGATCCCTTGTGCCCATTTGGGACTGATAAGTAAAAAGTATTGATGGGGGTGAAAGGTTGAGCCAGACTATTGCTATGAAATAGCGCTTCATGATTACAAACGAGGAAGTTGACTTACACATGGAGAATAGGCAAAAGGATGATTTTTGGGGCCAGAAAAATGGAGTAATCTTGATTGTGAGGACAACTGATAGACCACGATTTCTAGTAATCTGCACCAAATTACACTTTGATCCACTTTAGCTTTGTTCATTGTAATCTTGAGTTCCACAAGCAAAACATACTCCTTGTGCATTTTGCTGGCATTAACCAAAGGTATGGTTTTCAGTCGTAGAACTGGAATGGAAAGGTCACAAGAATATCAAGAAGGTTTTATTTTGAAAAAGAAAACCATGAGGCTGGGTTTGTGATCAAGGGTTTTGAGGCCTTGTATGCCACCTGAATTTTTTAAAAAATCATTGATTACAGGCTTGGAGCACCCTCCTGAACACATCCTGCTCTCTGTACTGTGTAATCAGTGGAATATGTGATCTAAATCCAGGATAATTTGACACCATTTAATATCAGACTGTGTGTTTACCCAAGGCAGATAAAACAATGGCATCAAAGGCTTGTCCAGTTTCCGCGAAAAATTTGATTGCCATGTGTACACAGATTGGGGCCTCAAATCATTTTATAGCCCATCATTACGACAGACAGGCCAAGTCCTGAGGTGTTTATCACATACCTTTGATATTTACTGTGCTGCATTTTAAATCTGTGGTCGAGGCCTATTCGGGAGGGTTGTTGGTCACGTAACACGAAAACAAATGGCACTGACCTTTCGTTGAGGAAAACCTCTCAACACTGAGGCAGTCACAATGATACGAGTGTTTGAGGATTGTGGAGCAGGGAGAGAGGGTTGGGATTCTGTCATTTTTGATGTCAAAGGTCATGGGATTGTTTACTTCCTTTTCTTTTTTATTGGCTGCCAAGCGTCAGAATGTTTATTTGTCTCTTTCTTTTGTACTCAGACTTAAAATAAGTTCAAACGTTTGTTGACCACAGGGTTTGCTGAGCTGAATCTTTACTTGCCAACCAGAATAATGGGCTAAAGTTTCAAAAGGCAAGAAATATGTGGTTGTTTTCATTTTTATGTGTGACAACTATTTTCCTTGCTGTCCTGACTCCTTACCATCCAGAGCTCAAAGTCCTGAACTTAGTTGCTTGAAGAGACAGGAATTGCTTTATGTAATGCAACATTCTGTTGTGTTTGGTAGACATTTGTTCACTTTTACACTGAAATGTCATTGTTCCAAATGCATTGAGATATGTCTTGATGCTATGCTACGGAAGATGGTACAATTTTGGTCTCCTTCTGTGAGGAAGGAATGATATATTTAAGCAGCCTGTTCAGGTGTATTATGACACAATTCTCGAAGGTAGAGTAAAATTACCATAGTCTCACCAGACCATAGGACTGCTTTCGCATTAAGGAGAGACGACTGGTTATGATTGAATCTGAGGATCACCACATCTCAGGTGAGCTTGGGAAAGAGAATCCTTCATGGTAACCTCAGCTAGTGTGGGAATTGAGCTCGTGTTATTGGTGTCAGTACATTAGAGACCGGCCATCTACCATTTTACCGCAAGAGCCTTTGTAAGGAAGAATATATTTGCCGCTGAAGACATATACCAAAGATGTCACCAGATTGATACCTGGTGTAGTGGGATTATCCTGTAAAGAGAGATTTAGGACAATAGGTCTGTATTCCCTGGATTTTTGATGACTGGAAGGTGATCTCATTGAAACATGCAATTCTCACAAGGTTTGTCAGGGTAAAGGGATAGAAGATGCTGTCGATGGCTGGGGTTCTCAACCCAGAGAATACAGTCTCAAAATAAGAGAGAGGCCCATGCAGGACTGAGATAAAGAGCAATTTTCTCACTTACAGGCTGGTGAATCTTTGGAATTCTTTATCCTAGAGGCGTCTGAAGGCTCAATCGTTGAGCATGTTCAAGATAGAAACCAACAAAGATAAAGTCACCATAGTCTCAGTCTCTCAGAGAGAGCCAGCTGGTGATGGTTTAACCAAAGGGGCATCATGCCTCAGGCAAGCGGAGAGGTTGAGAGAGTCCTTCATGGTAACCTCAGCCTGTGTGGAATTGAACCCACACTGTTGGCATTATTCTGCTTGGCAAACCAGCCAACTGAGCTAACCTAGTTAAATGGTGGAATATTTAAGGATCAAATGGCCAATCCGTTATTCTATAAGAAATGTTCCTATGAGCCCCAAGTGCTGTCCAATACTATGTCTACATTTTTGAATGTGGGCACGAATGGCCTTTCCAAACTTGAGCCTGACTCTCCTCTGTCCACTACCCACAAGCACTTACTTTAAGTGTCTACCACCACCTCCTGCACACCTATTGACATCTCTTCACCAAGATGACCAAAATGTGTGATCTTAAAGGCTCCCATGATTGGTCACTTCGTCTTCAGTGCTTCAGAATGGAGGATGAGGTCTGTTTAAAGTAGATGGGTCCTAAGTTGATTGATGAGCCGAATTTTGGCTCCATATGTTTTCTGCAGTGGTGCGACAGCGTTGTGTGGAGTAACGGAATTGGTCAGTCTGGGTAGCTTCCTTCTCCTTTCTCTGTTTTCCCTGGTTCATCTCACGGTTGGGTTGCTGAACCTTAGAGGCTTGCAGCTTGATGAACCAGGAGATGCTGCGCTGAGTGATCGGCAGCTTTCTCTTCCCAGTCAGTGGTGTCGATGCCTTCATGCTTTCAGGTGGCCTTGAACACTGGCCGAGGGAATGCTGGGAGAAGTGTACTGTGTGAGGGAGGAGATTTTTGAGCAAAGACCCATCCAATGGCATTGATTCTTTAGGATAGGGTTTCAATGTTGGTCATCATGGAGGCTTCTCGCATTGTTCTGATGTTTGATCCTATTTGACCCCAAGAATCGACATGGATACTGCTGATGGAAGCTCTCGAGGATCTCCCTATATTGTTGGTGGATCCAGGTTTTGTTGCAGTAGTGGAGTGTGCTGAACATAACAGCTTTAAACACCAGGACCTTTGCTGAATTTTAAAGGCTCCTGTTCTTAAAGACATATTTTCACAGCTTGGTCTGTGTCACTTTGTACTAACATCAAGAAGTCTACTTAGTATCTGAGATTCTAAGAAACATAATTGTATTATTTGCATGTGTTATAATTTAGATCAAAAACCAATTCTGTTTGCCTTTTCACTCAGTCAGCACCAAAATGCGCTGACCATTTTGTGTTGAACTTTCAATTACTGCTTTTTAGGTATCAGGTCTGGATTGTGTAGTACCTGGTCTATTATATTGCCTGTTTCAATGACACTGTAGTCCTCATTTTCTGACAGCATTGAATCCTTTCTGGCTGTCCGGTTGGTCATTCTTTTCCCACTGCCCTTCACAGTGAGTGCCAGCAAGCCATCTTACTAGGCCAACATCACAGTTGAACCAGACCCAACTTGAGATGATGCCAGTCGATGTGCCCTTATCGTCATGCTGACTGAGATCAGTTAACATTACACAGTGATTAAGCCTGATCTCTCTAGTCACTCAATGCTTTCTGATAAGGGAATGAATTATGAGGAGCACAGATAGGGTAGACAGGTAGGAACTTGTCCACTTGGTGGATGGATCAATGACTGGGGACATAGATTTAAGGCAAAGAACAGAACATTTTACAAGGGATGCAATGGAATTGTCACTCAGAGGGTGGTGGAATCTGGAACTCTCTGCCTGTAATGGTGGTAGAGAAACCATTAACGTTAAATAAGCACTTCGATATGCACTTGTGATGCCAAGGCATACAAGGCTATGGGTCAAATGCTGGAAAATGGGATTGGAATATTTGGATGGTTGTTTTGCATCTGTGCAGATATGTTGGACAAAACAGTGGTTTTCTGTACTGTCGATCTCCTATGACTGGAGGCATGTTACTATAAACAGTAGCTTCATGTGTGAGTAACAAATACCATGAATAGTAAGGATTTAAACCGTCAGGCCTCCTATTTACACAATTAGCTGCCAAAATTATTTCAAATATTTGGTTGTAACAACATTCTTGGTGGACTTGTGGATTTGAGATGCCTGCAAAATATATCCCAACGTGAACCCAGAAAGTGAGGCTCTGGAGCACATCTTGAACAATCATTGTGAAAATAAACGGCATCATTCATTGTGAAATATCCTCAGCATGAGGTCTGGATTGTGTCGTACCTGATCTACTCTATTGCCTGTTGACCTTAGAAGTCTGGGATTCAATTTAATGCAGACTATTGGGGAGAATATTTCTGCTCTTGATCGTGAAAATCCTGCAGAAAATGTGTTCTAATTAGTAGCATCCAACAGGATCTTCACTGAGCTTCTTAAAGAATTGACATGAATTTTGGTAGCAACTTTCACAGCTTGAGATTCTCTTGATTTGAATATGAAGAACAGTTTCTGTTGACCTTTTTCACATTCTTACAACGAGTCTGCCTGTTCAGGATAGTGTAATAAGCTCATCAGAAACATGGCATTTGAAACATTGTGCAATGGTTACCTGTCAGTTTCGATAACATGCCCAGTCCCTGTTCCTGCCTGTAATGGTGGTAGAGAAACCTTTAACTTTAAATAAGCACTTCGATATACTCTTGTGATGCCAAGACATACAAGGCTATTGGTCTGCTTCAGCACTAAATTAGAAACCCGAAGACTGAGCTTTAATCTGTTCCTGCTCCACACTAAATCTGAATGTTTATATTGGACATTAGGGGCGACACAATTGCGAAATACTGTTCTGGTCAACATGGACTCCTTCACCACAAGGAGCCTCAGAAGCACTGCTCCATCCCACTTACCACACATCCCCCTCATCAAAAAAGTTAAATCCTGTAGGAATGTGCTTGAGGAGTTACATTCCTTGCAACAAGTGGAAGAACCCGTGAGAGACATCAAGTACTTTTAAACTGCACTTCACAAGATTGATTAAAGCAGATTTTCTTTCCTCCCTGCACCTCCCTCCATTCCTGCTCCATTGCCCCCAGACATCGCATCTTGTAGTTGCACAGAATCAAACATTTTCATAAAGAATTTAAATAGTAGCTCTCGAGTACTGTTGGATATGTCAAGCCTTGTTTTAGGATTCTGGAGCAAGCACCAAGTATATTATTGGTAATTATTTTTAGTTAAGCCCAGACAAGCCTTGAACGAGATGATGTATGAAGCTCCCAGCTGGAGACATCCCCTTGGGTCCCATCAGCTCACTGTCATGCCTGCATGATTTATGTTCTGATGTCCTTTATCATTTCCTTTGAACAGCTTTTTGATTTTTGCCTCTGAATGCCGGGTCTCGGCGTCAAAACGTCTGTTGTGATTCCACAGCTGTCCTGCTCAGCATCACATTGACTCCCAAAACCAGCTGAATGGGGGATCATTGTGGTTGCGTTCCAGATTTGATCCCATTTGGGGGTGAAGAAAATACTTGCATTATACAACTCTTTTGTGCAATCCTAAAGTGTCCCAATGTGCTTTTACAGTCAATTAAGAACATCTGAAGTGTAGTCGTTTAATTATGTAGGAACAAGGTTGGTTGGGTGCCATTCATAGAATCCCTACAGTGTGAAAGCAGGCCATTCAGCTCCTTGAGTCCATACTGACCCTCAAAAGAGCACAGACCTAAACCCAACCTGTAACCCTGCATTTACCCATGGCTAATCCACCTCGTCTGCACATCCCTGAAACTATGGGCAATTTACCATGGCCAATTCACTTAACCTGCATATCCTTGGAGTGTGGGAGAAAAATCAGAGCACCCAGAGGACACAGACACAGACAAACAGACAGACACACCCACCCAAGGGTGGAATCGATCTCTGGTTCCTGGTGTTGTGAGGCAGCAGTGCTAACCACCGAGCCACCATGATATTAGGTATTGTTTACTGGATGAGTGCTGGAAAGGTTCCTGTCAGTGAATATTGATTAAAAACATTAGAGGGAGGGGAGTGATGATTGGATAACAAAATTGTTGTCTTGAAGTGTGACTGATACTCAGCAATATTATTATTTACCATGCTAAAGTAAAGGAGATGGAGACCCCCTAACCTTACATTGGCAGGATTCTCTGTTTACATCCCTAAGCCTGATCGATTGTTGTCATTTTGATGTTAACCTGCACTGGCTTTTCTGTCCAAAGGGCTTTCAGTCGTTGGTTCTCTTCTTCCTCAATGTACAATATAATTCACATCTAGTTTTGGTACATGCAGCAACATCAGAATCTACATTGCTGGGCGAAAATAGGTAGTAGTGTTTTGTCACTAATTAATTACATGCCATGAAAAGAGACCTTTCTCACAATGTGATCTCTCTGCTTTAGTTACCAGAAGGTTTTCATATGTTCTGTGACCAAGAAGGGAAGAAACGAATTCACCTTGAACGTCCTGTGAAATAGAAAATGTTTTACATTCTGTTCCATTGCTCCTGATGTAATGGCTTTAACGGCAACTATAGAGGTGGTTTTCCATGGGCTTCCGTGAAACATTCAACACTAAAGGAAATCCAAATCTGGCTTTGATACTTCAGGATGAACCTGCAAAGCAGGAGATGGGAATGCAGATTGAAAGCAAAATTCAAGGCTCATATTAAAAAGAAAAGCCTTCCAGCCACATGCATTCTAATGTACCTTTCACTTTCCAGAATTATATTTGCAAACTGATGCTTAACATCCACCTCTGCATCTTTTCAAAAATGGAGGATTTGCATTAGTATAGCACCTTTCATAGCCGCAAAGTGTCCCAAAGCATTTTTTCTTTGCTTTCATGGGATCTGAGTGCTGTGAGCATGGCCGGTGTTTGTTGCCCTTTTCTAGTTGTCCGCTGGGTCATTTCAAAGGGGCATTTAAGAGATGAACCACTTTCTTGTGGATCTGGAATCAGGTGTAGGTCAGACCAAAGAGGATGGCAGATTTCCTTCCCTGAAGGAGATTAGTGAACCAGATGGATTTTAGCAACAAGGAACGGTCACTTTCATTGTGACCATCTTTATATTTCAGGTTTATTATTGAATTTAGATAAATATAGGCTGAGGCACCGGTGGAATTTCCCTATAGCTCTTAAGCTAGAGGCGTGAGCAATTTATACAAACACCCTGGAGGGCGAATAGGACCTCAGTTTAATATCTAATGAACTGCAAAGACAATGCCGTTATCTCATGGGAATGCTAGCCTAGATTGTTCACTCAAGTCTCTGGGCTGGAACTTAACCCACAGCCCTGTGATGAAGAGGTGAGAGCATTATCCACTGAACCACAGCCCAAGCTCCTTGCACGAATGAGTGGTTCCCAAACAAGGTGTCCATTTTATCCAGGGAGACCAAAAGGCTTGGGGCAGTGGGGAGGGGAAGGGGCGGCGGCATGTTGAATTCTCTTTAGGCTCCCAACTCTGTGCAAGATATCTGCCTTGGGAATCTGTTATATCTCTTGGAGAGAATGCAATCGTTATGTGGTGCCCATATGTATACCATCCTGGATTATTTTTTCTGATAGTTTGGGTTGGTTGGAAGACCTTCCCCAGTGCAGGATCCTTAATGGGTGGACAGTAATTTATGGTGGAGGTGAAAAGAAAGGCTTACGTTATATACAGTCAGTCGTGATCACTGAATGTCTCGAAGAACTATGCAGCCAATGAGATACTTTTAAAGTGTAGTCCATGTTGTGATGTGGAAGCTGTGATCACTAATTTGCACAAGCAGCAAAGTGAGAGTGACCACAAATATCAGTGTTTGTAACAAGTAAAGGGTAATTATTGGACCATGTACTCCTTTAAAAGGAGCAGTGCGGCATCTTGCCCTGTCTGTGGGAGCCAACATTTGATTTTTCAGTTCACGTCCTGGATGGGGACATGACGTAACATCAAGAGTGCTATGACCTGAGCCGCAAGTGACATATTGACCATTTGCCTTGAGACCTTCTGTGACCACTGAACAGTAGGTTTATACGTTTTTTTTTAATTGAATGAGCTGGTGATGAGATGTCTCCTGTTTCTTTACAAACAGAGAGCTCTTTTGTTTGGTCTTTGGTGGTAATCCCTGAGGCAACAGTGTCTTTTAATTGGTTATTTTAGAAAGTGTGTACTTTTGACAAGCTTCTGTAGTAACTCTTCATGGTCAGGTACCTGGCCTGGAGGTTTGTAGTGGTTGCTGCTGGCAGTGAGTTCTGGTTGAGATTCTATTCTCATGGAAAAGTGAGCAAAAGAAAGAGGAGAGAGAATAAATACATTGGGTTGATCGCCTTCCCAACTGCCCCCTGCATTTTCCTTTAAGTCAACCTTTTGATAATGGTTTTTCAGTTACTGTTTGCATACCCTCATTAAAGCTGTGCCTCTGTATCTATCTGCCAGTTGTCAAGAGATATTAAGAGGGAGAAAACAGTTGTCCCAGTGACTTGATGTGATATCCCCGAAGGTCATAATGATGCTGCAAGAGGAGCTGCCTTTTCATATCTACTCAATCCGTTTGTATTCTGCTATTCTGTATTTTTACAAGTAGGAGTAGTACGTTGCACAGAACCAAAGAGAAAAATAAGATTATTTTCGGCACTTAAAGGCCTCTCGTGTGTTTTTGATGTACAATTTGGTCCAAATTAAACTTTAATTGAGCTTCAGGAAATAATGAGTTGCTAAATTTGGGCAAACTACAAATTAAAAGCTTCCACAGTGACTGTAATTCTACTGTAAATTGGTGACGTGTAATTCACCACTGCACAAAAGAAAGTGCTTGAGCACTAACTAACTGACAAATTTACAGCATAATCAGCACTACAGCTGCTCTGAGCAAAATGCAATGCATGCGGTGTAGCGCATATTTGTTTCAAATTGAGAAATAGGTCTGTACAGCCAAGGCCAGATCCCACCAAGTTAGACTAAGTCACTTGAATTAAGCTCAAGTTTTAGAAGTCTGGTTGCCTCCTTCCACAAAAATAGGTAGAAAACCCCTTGGTGAGAAGCACCGCTACTTAAAATGTTGTGCAGTGTGGTACAAATTATTGTGATAGAAAGACTAAAGGAGGTGTAGAATTTCACAATTCTTCACAGTCTTGCACTTTCGATGGCCATCTCATTCTGAAATGCGGGATTCCTGATTTTTAATTTCTTAACATTTGCTGACTGTCTTCAGATTATAAGATGCAAAGCCTTGGAATTTCCTGCATGACCTGTCCACTTCTTTCTTCATTAAAACAGTCCTTTAAAGCCCACCTTTTGCACCATGTTTTTGCCCACCCCCTGTTCTAACATTGGCTAAAGTGGCTCGGTAACCATTCAGCACAGCATCTTTTCAGAATTTGAATTGGAATCATAGAATCCCTGCTGTGTGGAAATAGGCCATTTGGCCCATTGAGTCCACACCGACCCTTTGAACAGCATCGCACCCAGACCCAACCCCTACCTGATACCCGTAACCCTGCATTCCCCATGGCTAATCCACCTAACCCGCACCTTTTGGACTGTGGGGGGGAAACCGGAGCACCCAGTGGAAACCCATGCAGACACCGGGGAGAATGTGCAAACCCCACACAGATAGTCACACGAGGATAGAATCACACTTGGGTCCCTGGCACTGTAAGTCAGCAGTGCTCACCTCTGAGCCACTGCGCTGCCCCATTATGTTAAATGTGCTGTATTTCTGCCATCCCTGCATGTGGACCTTGTGAACAAAAACGCAAAGATGTTTTTGATTTATTATTGTCACATGTCCTGAGATACGATGAAAAGCATTGTTTTGCCTACTGATCAGACAAATTATACCCTGATGTACTTATGTAAGGTAATAGAACAGAATGCAGAATATAGCCTTCCAGAGAAGGTCCAGAGAAAGATCAACTTTAACATGATTGTTCTGTTCATGAGATGAATAACAGCAGGAAGAAGCTGTTCTTAAGTGCGTCGATGTGTGTTTTCAAACATTTGTATCTTCTCCCTGATGAAACGGGGTTCACTTTCCATTTGCCCACTCTGAGATACGGAGTGAGCTTCCCCTGGCTATGCGTATAATGCCAGTTTTGCAAGTCTGGTCAAGTGGCTACTTGGTGCATCACAATTTGGATGTTTTTCTGTGGCTTGGTGGGATTGCTGAGACCTCTAGCATCCCCTTCTCCGGCCCTGCCACATGGCAATTTCACACAGTGCAAGACTATAGTAGGGATTGCAAACTGAGTGGGGGTGGACTGTTGTGGTGGGTCTGCAGTTTCTGACTCATCATGTCAATTTCAACCTCTGGAATCCAGTGCTGATTTGTCAATTTCCATTCATTTCCACCCACCGAAATACATTGTCAATTTATGGGTGGTAACAGCAACTAGAGAACACCAGGTGTGTATTCAGTCAACTCAAACAATTACTTTCCTGGATAGTAAGCACATTAACTGGGATGAAGACACTATTGTTAATTTTCAAAACCAAAAACAACCTGAAAGATTGGGAGTACAGGATATTGCTTGAGTAAATTAAGTTCGCATTGTGATTAACTCATGGTGTTTTGAATAGGATCCAAAAGGTTTTCAAAAAAATTTCTTATGGGGAAGGAGTTGCGGAAAAGAACTGGTTTTAACTTTTTTAAAAGTTGAACTAGTCATATAATCACCCTATGCCTCTGGACTAGCACCTATTCTTTTCCTGTTATGGAAAATAGCCGAGAGCCAAGGCTGTCTCGTTTATTACCAGGCCTGATATCAATATCATGGTTCCTGTATCAAACCTTTTCAACCCTGTCCATTGTCCTCCTATCATTCAGCTGGAACTCTGTGAACAATAGACAGAAACTGTAAACATGACAGAACACCACAATTTGTGTGCAAGTTGGAGTTGGATTAGTCTCTCCTTACAATCAGTATCCAAACATTTGCAGTTGACAGTGCCTGATATATTCTTGTCTCTTTTTAGATCGTCAATTCAACATGTATCCAGGACTCGACTCTTCAGTTCAGAGCAACCTGTCCCTTTTCTATTAATATCTTTCTGTTGTAGTCAACATTCAAGTGTTTGTTAGTCACAGAGTTTCGAGTCTCAGTGTGACACATTCCTGATGCACTGCTCATCATTTCAAGATTAAAATGGTAATGCTCCCCATCTTCCCTCGAGCAATATTGTAAAACCGAGCTACAGAGACTCTCCATAGGTTGTGTGGCCAACCAGTGTAGAACCAGTTCATCTCAGACAAGATGACAACCAAAATGCAATTATTGACTTCAGATTAGGCGAAATAAAGTGTTGCATTTACATAACACCTTTCACAACTGCTGGATGCGCAAAAGTGCGTTGCAGCCTTTGAGGAAAATGAGCAAGATCCATAACCAGAGTCTGTTCATAGCAGGTATCCTGTGGAATTCTTGATGGATATGTACCTGAACCTTGAAGTGTGGTTAAATTGGGGTCTGCTTTGATGTGCTCATCACACTTGAATGCCAAGTTAGATTTTTCCAGTTGAAATATTTTAACTCTGTATCTGTATTGACCCATGTTAAATAACTTACTGTCCCTGGTGAAATGAAGCCAGTGACTATGTCTCACGTTCAGAGCCCATACTCAAAACCATGATGATCAGCCAAAATACTGCACACCATGGGTTTATATTTCAGCACCTTCAGGATGCAAAGGCCGCAAAGAAGGCTAAGGGAAAATGACTAGCTCTAAATTGACAAAGCATCGATGCACTTTCTTTAAGACTACTTTGGTGCTGTTTGATTTCCCTATCCATCCACTTCCAGCAAATGGGACACTGGTGAAGAAATGCAGAACTTTACAAACTGTGTTTCATCTTCGAACAAATGCCATTAAAATACACATTTTGAGCAAACAAAAGAAAGAAAATGGAAGGAAAGAGAAATGGTTTGGATTTATATAGCAGCTTTCATGATTTCAGGATGTCTCTGAGCACCTTACAACCAATTAACTATGTTGAGGAGTGTTGGAAATGTGATATTGTCTACCCACATACAGCAAAGTTTTGTTTGACTTGTCTGGAGAGAGAGAACAGCCTCCTACCGTTTTTGTCTCATTGGCGCAGTGATGCAACCAAAGCTCAAGTCCACAGACAAGGAAAATGGCTTGCAAAACACTTTTTTTTTTTCTGATGAAAGGCTCTGTGACAATGTTCATGAAAAGTCTTGTGCTGCTCTTTTTATAGTGAATAGGTTTTATACGTTACAAGCCAACCTAAAAGCACCAACAACCATTTTGTAACTGATTGAAAGTTTACTCTTATATTGTAGTTTGGAGACTCTATTCCCAAACCCCAAGGCAAACTATATTCTCTTCCAAGTTCTTTATTCTTCACTTGAATCAGTTACATTTATATACTGCTATAATTGTATTTAAAAAGCTGTTTTGAGCTGAATGATCAATTCTGCTTGTTTCTCACTGGCTACTTATCACATTGTGACTGTGTTTCACTTTACTTATTTATAGTCTGCGCAAGATTCCCCCTAATTTGTTTTTTTTCTTTCTCCCACTTAATGAAAGAATTCTCTGCCTAGAGGTAAAGGGCCTCCGTTCAGAAACCATGTGGATTAACTCCTGAAATGGTCTGGGCTAGTTTCTAAAGAGAGGATTCTGCAATTCTTTGTGAGGTTTTAATGCTGGAAGCCCCTTCACAAAAGGAGGAGGATAAGCACCTATTAGAAACCATTGCATCAGTTTTCCTTGAAGGACCTTTTGGGTCCAGTTAAAGCTGACCCCTTTTGTTCCAGGCTGCAAGCCTTCAATGAAGCTGAGGTGGGGTTTAGGGCTGCTCTGGGTCACCAGAGGGACCTTTAAAAGAGTCAGTCTCTGCCCCAAGGGTACAGGGTGGTGTTGGCGCCGGCCCAGTGAAACTGGTTTATGGGCATTGTTTGGTCATTGGGTTAATAGGATAAATGAGACTAGGCAACCTTGTGACCTCCACTCAAATGCGGTAACTTTTGTGTCCTTAAACCAGATTGGGAGATTGAGAACAGAGGGGCTGCTTATCCATTAATCTGCCTTTTTAAATAACTGAGCATTTAATCCGATTTGTTCCGTGGGATGACAAAGTTTGCTTACTTTTACTCGGGGGATTCGGGAGGTGTTGGGGGAGGGTGGGAGTCAGGCAGTGTGGCCTTCTCTAAACCCTGAGACTTTCTGTTGCAATTCTTGCAGCGAGCAAATAAAAACATGAACATTGAGTGCCAGGGTGTAGTTTAATTTTTAACCACATTATGCAACGGAGAGCACAGTGTTGGATAAGTGGCCCTTGGACGCCGGGCCTGCTGGTCAAGTGAAGCAACAATTGAGGCAGCCCGTGTGTCTCCTTCTTGTGGCTGCATTTCATACGGGCACAGAAGGAGTTTGCTCTTAATTAAATGGGAATGTGAGAGTTTGAAGGAATTCCCTTGATATTACTAAGGGTAATCAAGGCAATTGCAACTGACAGGCAGGGAGAGAACTGATAGCGTATGTTTTACAGTTCTATTGATGTTGGCTGTGGGGTGTATCCCATCCCAGTTATAAAGAGATGACTAGGTGAACCTGGTGTGGTAGGATCTGATCTGGAAGAGTTGTACCCTGTGTGAGGAACTTGAATTCATTACCTGTAGACAAAATAAAACATTCAGTGTCTACTGATTCTCTTCTGCAGATACCAGCCATACCCTCAATTAGAGCTTGCTTCTATTTGTGGTCCCTAGATTCCCTACCCTCAGGCTAAATCACCACCAATCACTCTTCTCTAATAAGAGAGCAGCTCCTATGGTCTGGTGAGACTATGGCGACACAACACAACAAGTTACTCATGTGCCCAGTGAATTTCCCCAGTCTGTTCCACATCCAGCCCAATCCTGCCTAACACACACAGACTGGCCAGATCCAAGAGTTCTGGATCCTGTTTCACCTCGCTAGCTTGGAGGGCTGCTTACAATTATTTACAGGTTTGGAACAATGTTTTGACACTTAACTGTTAAAATGGCACCATGTTTAACCTAACACGGTGCAAACATGGCCGAGGAAGTACTGAGTTAAGTCCATAATAGGTGATAGTGGCTGCTTTCTAAACTCCAGTTGTCATTTGTAGTTAAATTATTTGCTTCAAATGACAAGAATGTGGTATAAAATGATTGACTTGTTTTTGCATTTGTAAGAGATGAAACAAAATTGATATCTGGAGTGTGAAATCATGAATATAATCCACATGTGCAAGATTAAACGTTTGCTTCTAATACAGTCTACTTTTTTTTCCCATACTGAATTCCTGTTGTCACATTTGTGGTGACGCACTTGATAAAATTGACTTAGTGAAGCAATGACAAATCAGAACTAAAGATGTAGAGAAGCTACAAAATCAAAAGGTGAAGGATATAGTTATAAAGCTGCCACAGGAAAAGGAGATGTGAAGATAACTTACAACATGTAACAAGCAGCCAACCTATAAAAGGTACCCATTTTATCACTCCACATTTTGTGAAAAAATTCACATAAAAATAAAAGTTCAGTTATCGACGAAATGAGGTGTTAAATCAATAGACAAAGATGATATATTTCACATTGGTATGAGACTTATCTCTTGGCATTTTTAATGTCTTATGTCTACCTCTTTATTTGAAGGCCTCATACAATAACTAGCAGAATAGTTGCAGAAACTCTTAACAACAAGTAAATGATATTGATGTCATTAATCTGGAACATCTGTGACTTTTCTTTTGAATCTGTGGCAGTTCATTGGTGAAATTTGACCTGATAGAATCCCTAGGGTGGGGAAGCAGGCCATTCAGCCCATTGAGTCCACACTAACCCACTAAAGAGCATCCCAGCTAGACCCACCCTATCCCTGTAACCCTGCATTTACCGTGGTTAATCCACCGAACCTGCATGCATTTGGACTGTCGGGGGGAAACCAAAGCAGACAGGGAAAATGTGCAAACACCAAACATTCATCCGAGGCCTGAATCAAACCTGGGTCCCTGGTGCTGTAAGTCAGCAGTGCTAACCACTGAGCCACTGTGCTGTCCCATTTTGTTAAACATGCTGAATTTCTGCACACCAATACCTTGTATAACTAAAGCATAACGTCCTTATTTTAATGTTCAGTTCCTTTCATACTAAAGGATAGTGTTGCATTAGCCACTTGCTTATCTGTGTACTAAAGTTTTAACGACTTATGGACTGGTGGAATTCTGCAGATGTACTCCATTTAACAAATACTTTTTATTCTTTTTGCCAACATGAATTAGGTTACAATCCTTGATCGGATTTTTGCTCACTAATGCAAACTATGTACGTCCCTCTGCAACTTGACTATGTCCTGTTCACAATACTTTCTTACCCGTCTTTATGCCAGTTGCAAATTTAGCCTTCTCTCCCCTCAGGCTAAATCATCAATATATGTTGTAAATGGTTCAGACCCCTGTGGGATCCCACTCAAAATTTCCTAGCTTTTAGAAAAGGATCCATTACGCATACTCTGTTTTCTGCCACACAGCCAATCTTCTATCCCTACTTGTGTTATTCCCAACAGCATGCGCTCCTACGTCACCTGTTAAGTGGCACCTTGTCAAGTGCCTTCTGTAAGTCGAGGTCCAGCACTTCTAAAGCAAGGCTTCTCAAAGTGGGGGTCGTGAGCTGCAACTTTGGGGTCAAGAGCTCTGAGGCAGCAATGAGCTTCATGGACCTCTGACAAAGTTAGAATAGCTGTCCACTCTGCTCTCTCATAGAGGGATACAACAATTTATAAGGCTCGAAAATGTGGTCACGGTTGGGAAAAGCACTGGTCTACAGGCCCTCTTTTATCCACAACACGCGTTACTCCTTCAAACAAAACTCAAATTAGGTTAAACACTAATCACTCTTTATAATACCAGGCTGACTCTTCCTGATTGCCTTGAGATTTTCCAAGCACCCCGCTCTCACCTCCTTATTGATTGTTTAGCCACCTTCCCCATGGAAGATGTCAAACTAACTGGCTTATAGGTCCCTGTTTTCTGCCTCTCCTCCCTTTCGAATTGAGGAGGTGTATTTCCTATGTCTTTGTCGGCTGGAGGTTTTCCAGTTTCTAATAATGTTTCTTCACCAATGAATATGAAGTAAAGTTGCCATTTTCCCACTCTCTCATTATGGGGGGGGGTGATTTTAACCTGAAGGTCACCACGCATCAGGTGAGGGGAGAGGTTGAAAAGGCAGGACCTTCATGGTACCCTCAGCTGGTACAGGAATGTTGCGTTGGTGTTACTCTGCATCTCAAATCAGCCGACCAGCCAACTGAGCTAACCAAACACTATCAACCTATGTCCAATGTCATTATCAACCTCTTTAAGACTCAGAGTAAAGTCCATCAGGGCCCAGGGTCTTGTCATCCCTCATTATTATTCGTTTGCATAGTAGTCTGCTCCTCTAGAGATTGTAATTATACCAAATTTCTCTATCCTTCCTGATGCACAGCAATTCCTGGAATTTTTTTTTACCCTGTTTAGCAAAGAGGGAAGCAAAATATTTTTTGTTTTATGGATTATTTCCATTATTATTTATTATTACCTGCACATTTGCACCCTGTCGAGGTCCAGGACACACTCACTCTTCCTTTTTACGTATGTATTGAAACTCTTGCTATCCCTTTTGACATTTCCACTATCTTCCTCTCATGCTTTTACACCTTTCTTTGGCCTGATTAAGCTTTTAGTCATTAGTTTTGATTGAAATCTGCTGCCAAGATTCAGGATTCAATCCATGTCACCCTGTAGCTCAGTAATAGCTATCTGATCATGTTTATTTCCTCCAACGGTCACTATCACTTTACTTACTTTGTTGCGGATACGACGAACATTCAGATACAGAGTCTTTAGTTTTGTCTTTTTGTTATCCATGTAACATCTAGACTTGATCTTTAGTGTACTCTTTGGCTTGTTCTCTGTCTCTTCTGCCAACTCTCTGACTTGCATTTCCCATATAATTATTTTCCTCAGTTGCTGACCATCCTAGCAGTACAGAACCCATTTTGATGCTATTTACATCTGAAAGTTATATGTAAACACTTACCAGCTAGTGTACCAGACTCCTGTAGTGTCACTATTGTTTTCATTCTGTTTTTCAAACTGAGTATCCCAGCAACTGAAGTCACACATTCAAAACATTCGGAAAATAAAGCAAGGGTACACATCCTTCCCCTGCTTCACCAACCTCCTGCACTGACCAAACTGACAAAGCTCCCGCTCTCTGTTAGGAGCACTCAAATTATCAAAGTTCTGAAGCTGTATTCCCAATGTATTCCAGGTACAATGATGCCAATCGTATCTTGTAAATTAATATAAAGGTAAAAGAGGAGACCTCTTAAAAGTAAATATTTTTCGCAGAAGCTAATGGGACACATCTGGAGTGGGTAGGGCTTGAATGCTATCCTCCTGGCTCAGTAGTAGGGACACTACCACTGTGTCACAGAAGCCCGCAAGCATGGAGTTTTGGAAGAGACAGATTTACGAATGTGCAAATTGGAATAGAATCTGGGTCAACTGCTTGGAAGGCAGCTTTAATCACCAGTATACCACTATCATTCACTAAGTCTGTAAAAGATACTGGAGTGTGGCAAATTGTAATGACTACACACTTATTGCAGTTTTATTGATGATTAAATCATCACCATTCTATCTTGCAACATAAAAACATCAAATGCTTTCTCTCTGCACAATTGGACTAAAGTTTGTATGTTTTTGAGAATCAGTTGAGTCCGGGTGTACAATAAACTAAATTAGTTTTTAACTAAACTTTGAAATTAAAGTTTGTTCATTTTACTTATTCAGGAAAACATAGTGTACATAGACAGAATGCCTTTCCTATCTCCACTGGGACTCCTCTTCTAACAAATTAACTGAATTTTGATAATTCTTCAAAATGTAAATGGAATGCTTTTGATTATCAAGTATTTAATGCTTAGTCAGAAAATGCTAACATCCCAGTCAGTCGCAAAGACTGACAAAGAAAGAGGAAGAGCATAAGATGAGAACCCCAGACCTTGAGAGGCAGATCAGCAACCAAGTGAGAAAACAATGACTCTAAAGTTTCAACCAATCTCTTACCAACTGCTGCTGCTGGACTCAGGATCCTCCTTACCCCACAGTTCTGGATCTTGTTCACCTCGTCTGCTCATTGCTGATTAACTTATTTTCCACACCACTTCTATCAGACGTCAGGTTCTCCCTCTGAAGTGATTCCAGATGACACGGACCCCCAGTGTTGCTAAATCCCAGCCTTCAGTTTGCTGAAAACCAGGATGGCCAATCTGTTTCTGACAAGTCTATCATGTTGGTGCTTCAGTATCGAAGAGTGTGGTGCTGGAAATGCACAGCTGGTCAGGCAGCGTCCGAGGAGCAGGAGAATCGATGTTTCGGGCATAAGCCCTTCTTTAGTATCTGTAGATACTCCTAGCAGTGTGGCTAAATTCATCCTTCTCCATTGTGTTGCTATATACCAGAGACGATCTTAAACTATCTTAATCAATCCAAACCTGCATCTTCATTCTAAGTGATTAAAGACTTAACAGCAATTTAGGTTTGTTCAATACATGGCATCAGTTGTATGACTCTTTATCTTTTAATATAAATTCTGTGTCCTCTGATCCTGTCCCATTCCTAAAGCTTGTACTTCCAAATAAACCTATTGGATTATAACCCGGTGTTGTATGATTTATAACTTTGTTCGCCCCAGTCCAACACTCGCACCTCCACATCTTAAACTGGTACATCATTGATACACAATTATGTGCATAATTTTTAAAATAATAACAGGGAAATAGGCTACTTAACTGATGTAGATTGCTGTTTTAACCTTCAGTCAAGCAATTTTTCTGGTCACATTTACCCAGCTTGTTTTGAATCCTCTTCAACTCCTCTCATTTCATTTTATTGATGAATAAAACTCTACTCAATTTAATGCTACTTTACAAACTCATAGGTTTAAGGTGAGAGGGAAAGATTTAAAAGGGACTTAAGGGGCAACGTTTTCAAGTAGAGGGTGGTACATGTATGGAATGAGCTGCTAGAGGAGGTGGTAGAGGCTGCTACAATTACAACATTTGAATGGCATCTAGATGGGTATATGGATAGGAAGGGTTTGGAGGGATATGGGCCAAGTGCTGGCAAACAGGACTAGATTAGTTTAGGATATCTGGTCAGCATGGATGAGTTGGACCAAAAGGACCGTTTCTGTGCTGTACATTTCTGACTCTGGCTGGAATTTGCTGCCTGCATTAGACAGATTGCTTCAAATCTGTACTAAAAAATCAAAATAGATTTTTAGCTTTTTGTGTATATGGCCATAAAACAAACTTTAATATTTTGAATGTGGCATTTCCTGATGATGGTATTTTCACTTCTAACTCCGTCGCTGTTTCAGGAGAGCTGTGATTCTGTTAGTTTTGTAGTATTTCACTGGAAGGGATACTTAGCCTTTCAAATGACATTGAAACTTTCTGCTTTGTTTCTTCCATTGAGAAGCTCTGATTATGTGTGTGGCAAATGTTAACATTGGATTTGTCTGAGGTGTGCCATAAAACCATAAGACATAGGAGTGGAAGTAAGGCCATTCGGCCCATCGAGTTCACTCCCCCATTCAATCATGGCTGATGGGTATTTCAACTCCATTTACCCGCACTCTCCCCGTAGTCCTTAATTCCTCGCGAGATTAAGAATTTATCAACCTCTGCTTTGAAGACCTTTAACGTCCCGGCCTCCACTGCGTTCCGTGGCAGTAAATTCCACAGGCCCACCACTCTCTGACTAAAGAAGTTCCTCCTCATTTCCGTTCTAAATTGACTCCCTCTAATTCTAAGGCAGTGCCATCTTCTTGAGGAGGTTGGGAGGTGAAGATCTGACAGACTCTTATCTGAGGAGAAAGAACAGCCAGAACGATCACTGACCTTTTTTTCTAACAGTAGAAGTAGGGTAATGGATTCTGGTTTCCTGTCAGAGGGAGATGTACCACAGTTATCATTTAATTAAGAAGCTGTCAGTTTTCAATATATTTAGCATTTTGGCTCCTTGTAAGACAATTTTCAAATGCACCATGATAAATAAGCAAAGGCCAACTGAATGACAGCAACTTTTATAGTCTGTCTCTGTGGAAATTTGAGCTCTGATCCTACTGCTTCACATTGAATCTGGTGGAAGCTCCTTTTGCTACAGTCGGGGGTGGGGTTGGTGGTAGAGAAAATGCCACATCAACGTGATTGATTGCCATAGTAAACTGGCAATGCAGCAGGAATGGTATCATATCCTTCATGTACCTTTTATGTGGTAAATGACTTGCACAGATTATGTTCAAACTCAGAAAATGCACTTGTACGTTTTGTCATCACCTCTCTTACTTTCCTGATCTTTTTTCTTTACGAATTAAGTTATTCACCATGTTAACTCCCATTTGTTGTAACTTTGTCTCCTCTTCTGAAAGTAGTATTAAAAATCACACAACATCAGGTTATAGTCCAACAGGTTTATTTGGAAGCATTAGCTTTCGGAGTGCTGCTCTTTCATCAGGTGGTTGTGGAGTTGACCGACCGCTAATGATCAACATTGCACAAGCCCAGCCCAATCCCTGGCACTGCAGCTAAATGTTTTCTTGGGGATGAAAATGGTGGTGTTCCTTTTAAATTCTAGTCCCAGAAATGAGGTTAATCTCAGCTGCAGTCATACTGATAGTGAATGCTGCACACTCATGTTGAGACACAACCTTCAATCACAGGCTGATGTGCAATGTTTGAGAGTATGACATGTGCCCATCCTTGCAGACAGTGAGTACAGACAGGTACAGTCTCCAGTCTTTCTGTTTCCCTGGCAGATTTGATAGCTGGAAGGTCGGTTTCATCTCTACCCCTGAGTCCTCCCAACTGCATGCTATGATCATGCTGTAGGCCACGTATGAAAGTGGAATAAAGAACCTCTATTTTATCTAATGCTTTGCACTACCTCAGAACTCCTTCGTACTTTTTGATGTGCATTTATTATTGTGAGCTAATTATACTTTGCTTGTGGAACTTTAATGTAAGCCGCATTATGCAACTGACAAATGCTGTATTTGCAAGGAATATCAGTTGAGATGTATGTGATATCTGAAATTTTTCTAAATTTCTTCATTTTATCTCTGGATGAATTGTTTCCAAACAGATTTCAGTCTGATTTTTTTTCAAACAAACCTTATAGACACAAAGAGCTGTTGTTCATGTAATGAATTTTGTCCTGTGTATGGTAATAGTTCTGAAAAGGTTATTAATGGAAACTGCATTCAGCTGCTTCCAATCTGATAATGTGTCACCGTCTTGGGTTGAGAATTGACGGGGGAGGGAATGTCAGACAGGAGGTCCCAATAGATACAGATGTGTCATCCTAGTCTCCAGTTAGTCTTAATAATTACAAGCATGTCGCCAGGGTTGGAGAGTTTGAACTAAAGGGAGAAGCAGAATACACTGAGGTTCTTTTCCCTGGAGTGTCAGAGGTTTGGGAGTTGGGGGGGGGTGTGGGGGTGACTTTATAGCGATATATAAAATCATGCGGGAAAGGGATAGGGTAAATAGATGAGGTTTTTCCCTGGGGTGGGGGAGTCCAGAACTAGAGGGCATAGGTTTAAGGTGAGAGGGGAAAGATTTAAAAGGAATCTGAGGGGTAACTTTTTTCACACGGTGAGTGTATGGAATGAGCTGCCAGAGGAAGCGGTCAAGGTTGGGGCAATTACAACAATTAAAAGGCATCCAGATGGGTATATGAAAAGGGAGAGTTTGGAGGGATATGGGCCAAATAGAGTCATAGAGGTATACAGCATGGAAACAGACCCTTCGGTCCAATCCGTCTATGCCGACCAGATATCCCAACCCAATCTAGTCCCACCTGTCAGCACCCGGCCCATATCGATCCAAACCCTTCCTATTCATATACCCCATCCGAACGCCTTTTAAATGTTGCAATTGTACCAGCCTCCACCACTTCCTCCGGCAGCTCATTCCATAAACATACCACCCTCTGCGTGAAAAGGTTGCCCCTTAGGTCCTTTTTATATCTTTCCCCTCTCACCCTAAACCTATGCCCTCTAGTTCT
>NC_057734.1:38687388-38705936 GCF_004010195.1 Chiloscyllium plagiosum
CTCTTCTAAGGATTCACTCGATCTATCCTGTCTATACCTGACATATGCTTCCTTCTTTTTCTTAACCAAACCCTCAATTTCTTTAGTCATCCAGCATTCCCTATACCTACCAGCCTTTCCTTTCTCCCGAACAGGAATATACTTTCTCTGGATTCTTGTTATCTCGTTTCTGAAGGCTTCCCATTTTCCAGCCGTTCCTTTACCTGCAAACATCTGTCCCCAATCAGCTTTTTAAAGTTCTTGCCTCACACCATCAAAATTGGCCTTTCTCTAATTTAGAACATCAACTTTTGGTCTATCCTTTCCCATCACTATTTTAAAACTAATAGCATTATGGTCGCTGGTCCCAAAGTGCTCCCCCACCGACACCTCAGTCACCTGCTTTAGATTAGATTAGATTAGATTACTTTTTTAGATAGATTAGATTGCTCTGCCTTATTTCCCAAGAGTAGGTCAAGTTTTGCTGGCGAATGGGACTAGATTAGTTTAGGATATATGGCTGGTATGGACGAGTTGGACCAAAGGGTCTGTTCCCATGCTGTATATCGCTATGACTCTGTACAAGTAGCCAACGTAACTTGCATTGTACCTTGTCTCTTGTGGTTGAGACAAGTGCCTCTTCTCATTAAGATTCACAAGTAGTTTATCCCTTACCACCCGCAACCAAATGAATCTTAGACCCAGTATAGAAAGAAGGGTTGGTGTCAGCGCTGTACCTTAACTGTTAGCTGGTAATAAAGCCAAGTACTGCAGGTGTTGGAGACTTGAAAGTTTTTTTAAAAAGAAAGAAAATGCTGGAGAACCTCAACAGATCTGGCAGTATCTATGGAGAGAGAAAAACACAGTTAACGTTTAGAATACAGTCTAACTTCTTTGGAACCATTATCTGATAAAGTATGATTCCGCGGCATGCACCATGTAATGATTGGTAGTGAGCATCATTGCTTTAAATACCTTGAAGTAAACACAGTGGAAAAATTCCTACTTGATCCAGGAGAGAATGTGTTCAGAAGACAAGAGAGTTTACAATGTTAAGAACATCACTGTTTACCTGCAAGCATGTAAATTGATAGTCAGCAGCAGGTGAAAACAGCATTTCAAAAGAAAACCCGCACATCCGAGCTGGTGAGAGGTGCAGGAAGAATGTGTGTGCTCAGAAGAGATTTAAAAATCTGGTCGCGTTGGGATGTATTGGATTTCTCTTAGAAGAAAGATCCGTGAGAACAGTTTGAAGCTCTGAGTCGAGACCGTGGTGCTGGAAAAGCTCAGCAGGTCAGGTAGCATCCAAGGAGCAAGAGAATTGACGTTTCAGGCATAAACCCTTCGTCAGGAGTGGAGTTCTTTGAGTCAAGTGAAAAATCTGTCTTGAGACAAACTTTAAAATGGCAGTCCGTCGTATCAGGCCAGGAAGGATAGAGGTGAAATGAATACTTCGCTTTCAAAAGTGGTATCACCTCTGTCATAAGTAGGCTAAATGAAACATGATTGCAGTAGCGACAGAACATTAATTTAGTGGTAGAAAAGCTGCAGAGTATATTCACAGAGATTAGAGGGCAATTTGAGATTTTGAAGACAGTGGAAAAAGGAGATAGAAGAATTTTAAGATAGTGATAAGGAACACAGCTCATTTAAAATGCTTTGGAGATGTCGGTGTTGGACTGGGGTGTACAAAGTTAAAAATCACACAACACCAGGTTATAGTCCAACAGGTTTAATTGGAAGCACGAGCTTTTGGAGCGCTGCTCCTTCACCAGGTGCTTCCACTTAAACCTGTTGGACTATAACCTGGTGTGTCATTTAAAATGCAGTTTTGGTAGGGTGCTGTTTAAGGCTACACTGCAGAATTCCTCAAAATTCAAAAGAAATATATTATTGTTTGAATTATTAATCTGTCTTTGTCAGAACTATTGCAGCCCAAGGTGGACTTATTTAACTTGGGGGCTGTGTTCAGATTGTGCAGGTAGCAGAAACTGGAAGGGTTCATTGACAGATCCTTGACGGCAGGGTGACAGTCTTCTGAAGGGGACAACAGAAACATCTTAAGCTCGGGGATGATCTTGATCTCTCCTAAAAGATCCATGGCACTATTCAAAGAACAGCAGGGAAGTATCCAGTCAACAATTATTCCGCACAAATGTCAATAAAACCTGGCCATTTATCTCATTGCTTTCTGTGAGACTTCGGCATGTGCAGTCTGATGGTCCTCCTATTGTAGAATAAACACAATGAAGGACTTCAGACTTCCTGAAGTCATACATTAATCAGTGCAGATGCATGCTTGTGCTAAATCTTTTTAAGGTGTGTCCAATTAGCCCCCTGGTCTTCCCACAAACGTTTGCAAATATTGCAGCAGGTAACTTACCTCCTGTCTGCCCAAAGCCTATCTACTATCTACAAGCTGCAAGTCCAGTGCGACTAAACATTCTCCCTTTGTTGGGGTAGATGCAGCTGCAGTGGAGAAACTTTATCATTTGATTGACACCCCATCTACCACCTTCAACATTCACTGCCTTCACCACCAGCAGACTGTAGCATTAGTGTATATCAATGGCAGGATGCAGTGCAATAACTCTCAAAAGTTCATCCAAACCTATGACTACCATCACCGAGATAGTCAAGGGCAACAAATACAAGGGAACACTACTACATAAGTAATGCCATTCACCATCCTGAATTGGAACTATATTGCTGTTCCTTCATTCTTGCTGAATTAAAATCATGGAACACTCTAGCACTATGGGTGATCCTACACCTATGGGGTGGCACAGAGGCTCAATCATTGGCACTGCTGCCTCACAGTGCCAGGGACCCAGGTTTGATTCCAGCCTTGGGTGACTGTGCAAACTCCACTCAGATATTCTCCCTGTGTCTGCATGGATTTTCTCTGAGTGCTCCTGTTTCTCCCTACAATCCAAAGATGTGCAGGTTAGGTGGATTAGCCAAGGGAAATGCAGAATTATAGGTGGGGGGGCTATGTCTGGGTGGGATGCTCTTTGGAGGGTCAGTGTGGACTCAGTGGGCCGAATAGCCTGCTTTTGCACAGTAGGGATTCTAAATTCTGCAGCAGTTCAAGAAGGCAGCTCACTTCCCTCTCTAAGGATGATTGGGAGTGGGTAACAAATGCTGACATAACCATTGTTCCCTACATCCTATGAATGAATATAAAGACACACCTTTTCTCCTGTAGATCTGATTTTCTAATGAAAGTAATTTAGGCATTGTTTAAATGTCAACAGTTTGTTTCTATTACAGCTTAAAATTAATGCCTGTTACGTTATTTGTTAGAAGTCATTTGAGTGAGTAATTAGGAAAATATGGAATGGGCATGGCTCGAGTCTATACAGAAATTCCGAGATTCACTCATTGCAATGTCCTCACTGGCCACAGGAGTTCGCAGTGTGATATCATGACTAGTGGAAAAACTCAAGTCAAACAAGCAACTTCTGGAATGTGTGAAAAGCTTCATCTCGAAGTTAACATTCTTCACATGGTCATCAAATCCTCCCTCTCCTGAACTTTCATGGAATAGTTGCCACGCAGAAGAAGGCCATTTGGCCCCATTGTCTCTCTACTGGCTCTCTGCAAGTTCAACTCGCCAAGTCCCATTCCCAGACACATGCTCAAGCCATGGACAAGCTGCATTTGGCACAAAATTCCTGGGTACGGTGCTTATGGATGTTTGATTAACTGTAACAGAGGAAATAATAGTGCGCTCTCCTGGTTCACAGCTCAGGACTGAGGGGAGGGTGTGTGAAGTGGAGGAAATTTTCATTTTTGCTGACGAGAGCATGGCAGACCTGGAGTAGACCTTTAAGTCAGCAGTGGCTCCTCAGCATCTCAAGCCTTTGAGACTCATCAGGAACAACTCCCAGATTGTTTTAGCCTGTGATTTGCCACAAATCCATTCGAACAGATGTGGATGTTTATTCTCAACCGGAAGAACAATCGCATTTTTAAAACTGCTTTTACCTGAACCAATTTGAAAGGCACTTGTGCAATTTGTGGTTTTTAAAGATTTGTTTGTGCAACAAAGTATTGGATTGAAGACTTTCAGGACTGTGCCATAAGTGTGATGTCTTAGGAGAGGCTTTAATTTGTGTAATTAAGCAGGGTCACATGAGAGGAGGTAGTTCCATACCTTCTTTCAATAAAGAAGACAGCTTTCATTCATATAGCCCAGCCCTGAAGAAGGGTTACAACCCGAAACATCAACTTCTCCACCTCCTGATGCTGCCTGGCCTGCTGTGTTCTTCCAGCCTCCTGCCTGGTCTATTTTGCATACATATAGTAGCCTTCATGACCACAAGCTGTCCCAAAGCTCTTTGCAGCCAATCAAGTGCTTTTGAAGTGCAATCACTGTTAAAATGCAGGAGATAGGTCAGGTTTCAGAGGATATGAACACAAGCTATTCAGCCTAACCATTCCATTCTACCCTTAATGCTCTACCTGAACCGAATGCAGTCAGCTATTTGTGCACAACAATCTTCCACAAGTAGCATTGCAATAATGACCAGCCCAGATAATTTGTTTCGGTGATGTTGATTGACTTGAGTGGAGGGGGGGAACAAATTGACCAGGACACTGAGCAGAATTCCCTTATTTGAAATAGCGATAGGGGCAGTCATAACCACCAGGTACTCCCAACATCAAGGTTTAAGGCAAACCTGAATCATTGTCAAAGACATTTTTGAGGGAGCCCATTAGGACAGGTTTAATAAGTGAGACTGTTGACCATTGCTGTAATCGAAGCAGCACACACAAACCCTGCTTTGTGACCAAAGCCAAGCGTTATTAGAGGTGGCCGCAGTATTGTTACATTCTGCGGTTAAGTAGACAGTATCCCCTTTGTCTGACTTCATAAGCCATATTTAATAACTATCAGAAAATCATTCGTCCTTTCATGTACTGTAGTGCATGCCTGTGTTGTCAACAAATTCCATGAAGTTTACCACAAAGATAAACATAATTACAGCAGCCAAAAGAAGGCAGCATTCTTTTTGTTACTGAGCTCCAACCGGTTTCCATGTGGTGTGTTAAGGTTTTTTTTTGTCTTCAGACAATGTGCAGTAATGTTACTAGCCCTTCAGCCCAGTGTAGTGGTGAAATGGTCACTGCTGACTTCTGTGAAGTATAGGCCTGCAGCTCAGTGTTGAGTTTTGCCTTTCTAAGGCGGGCTCTTGAGTCTGCACTGGGAATGGTTATCATGAAGTGCTGAAGGTTACAAAAGTCTGTCCTTGGCAGTGATAGCAGTGATAACAGTTTGAGATGATGATTAAGTATCTTGTAGAAGTATAGGAACATAGCAACAGCAGTAGGCCATTCAGCCCCTCGAGCCTGCTCCACCATTCTAGCTCCTGCATGATCATCTAACTCAATTCCCACACTAACCTTTGATGTCATTAATAACTAGAAATCTATTGATCTCTGTCAGAAAGTTACTGTATGCCAGATCTCCCACAGCCTTTTCTGGTAGAGAATTCAAAAGATTCACTCTGAGTGACGAAACTAAGGGCAGCATGATGGCTCAGTGGTTAGCACTGCTGCCTCATGGTGCCAGGACCCTGGGCTCATTTCCACCCTCGGGTGACTGTGTGGAGTTTGCATGTTCTCCCCATGTCTGTGTGGGTTTCCTCTGGGTGCTTCGGTTTGCTCCCACAGTCCAAAGATATGTGTGGTTAGGTGCCCAGGGATATGCAGGCTAGGTGGGTTAGCCATGTGAAATGCAGGGTTACAGGGATAGAGTAGGGAATTGAGTCTGGATGGCAGGGTCGTTGTGGACTGGATGGATCAAGGGGCCTGCTTACAGACTTAGCGATTCTGTGGAACTCTTCATCTCAGTCGTAAACGGTTATTCTGAGACTTTGTCCCCCGGTTCTAGATGCCAGTGCCTCAGGAAACCTCCTTTCTGCATCTGGTCTGTCCTTCCTTTCAAATAAATTGTAGGTTTGCATGAAATTGGCATTTAAACTTCCATACTAGTGGAGAATATGGACCCAGTCTCTGTAATCTCTCCTGATAGGACAGTCCCACCATTGCAGGAATCAGTCTGATGAACCTCCACTGCATTATTTCATTGGTAAGTATATCTTTCCTGAGGTAAGGGGACCAGAACTTCAGTACTTCAGGGGCAGGCTCAACATGTATCTTTTCTGCTGTAGGTAAATGCTCTTGTTGTTAAGGATAACGTGCCATTTGCCTTCGGCATTGCTTGTTGTGCCTGCATGCCGGTGACTTAAAACAAAGACAAGTCAGTACCTTGCACTGTGTTAAAGTTAATTACTAAATACCAGTGAGATTTTGCTTTTATCCCCTTCTGCATGATTGAGATGCAGCAAAGACTTGCAATCATATAGCACTTTCTACAACCTCAGGACTCTGCAAGGTACTTGACAGCCAGTGAAATTGTTTTTTGCAGTGCATTTGCTATCATCATGCAGAAAAAGAGGGAGCTACTTTGCACATCTCAAGCTCCTATAAACAACATGTGATGTATCTGTTCTGGTAATGTTCACTGAGGGAAAACTACTTGAATGGACATTGAGGCAGGCATCCTGTCTAAGTAATATTGTGAGATCTTTTATATCCCTAGAGTGTTGGAGGAGCCCTGTTTGAATGCCCAACTTGATGCCTTTGGCAGTGTAGCATTTCCTACTATGATGCCAGCCTTGGCGATTAGTATTTCCGTTTCTAGAGTGGGGTTTGAATCCATTAAACCTTCTGACACAAAGGATGAGAGTGATACTAACCAAGCCAAGGGCTGAATCACTGTTAATGCATGTGTATGCATGACGAGACCATGTGTGTATGTTCTTTATCTGTATCAATAATGGATGAGGTTACTGTTTGTTGAAAAATGATGGCTTGCTTATCCGGGCTGAATGTAAAATATAGAGAGAGAGGTCCTTCGCCTCTCCTTTGCTGAGGGTGTTGTGGGGTTGGTTGGCTGGCCAGCTGGTTTGTGATGCAGAATGGCACCAATGCTATCGGTTCCATTCTTATATGGGCTGAGGTTGCCTCTCATCTGAGGCATGGTTAACTGCCAGGTTAAGGTCATCACCAGTTGTTTCTCTCTATCTCACTAAGTAAGCAGCAAGAATGATGGATGTTTTATCCTGGAAGATATTTGTCACTCTGGACTTTTGAGCAGAGGTTCTGCTGGAACCTTGGGGATTGTCTGAGCCAGTTATGCCCGGTCCCATCCCTCAACCACTGAGCACTATTGTTAATGAAAGCTCCCCTGCTGGATTAGTTCATAAAAGTGCTGGTCCAAATTATACCCCAAGGTTCAGATTGTGATAACTCTCAATAACTCTGGTGGAAATTGGGGTTTGGGATGGGGGAAAATAGCTTGGCTTCCAACTCTGACTGCTGCACCAGCAGTGAACCCTGGTGGAAATGATTCACCTGTAAAGGTTGGCGATTAAGGCAGGATTATTTGCTTTCACACTTTGTTCAGGCTTACAAATGATGAATGATTAACCAAAGACTTGTAATTATGAAACTGTATGTCAGTGATAAATAGGATCTCCAAAATGAGGAGGGAGGGGAAAACCAGTGTGGAATGATTGGAGAGGAGGTGTGGTCCTGAGAAATTATATTCGTTTTCAACAAATTGTCACTAGATCTTAAAAGGTGAGATATCTTCACAATAATGTCCTGAGGAATAATGCCCTTATTGTCCAGCTAATTAAATTTTTGTGGTATTCGATTATCTTTGGACAGATTGTCCATCTCATGAGCACATCTATAAGCAACCTTGGGGGAAGGTATGGCAGTTGGGTGTATTGAGGGGCAGGTAGGAGGAGAGAAGAGCAATGATGTGCACTCTGGCATGCTCTTAATTAATTAGTTTTTTTTTTGGAAGGTAAACGGGATGAGGTAGCCTTTTCCTGTAACAAAATTATTTTTTTTTAAATCTTTGTCATTTGACCTTGGACAGTGTGTCATTTGCATTGATGAACATAATACCTTTGGGCTTGACTAAAACATTACACCATCTGACCAAATGTTTTGATGATTATTTTTATCCACTGATAGGAATTGGTTGCAGGTACAGATTGATCTCCTCTTGTCTTGCTATGTACTACCCTTTTCTCCAAACACCAACATTTTAACCCATGGTTTTCTCACGAATCCCATTTTCAAAGGCTTTGTTTGGATTTGGTTTGCAGTTATGAGGTGACTTGATTCTTCCAAAATATTTGAAATGAAAGCAAGTTGAAGTATTGGTTAACAGGAGCAGAGGTGGAGAGCAGAGGAGATGGACAATGTTCCAGTTCTCCCTCTGAACAACCATTTGTCGTGGGCCCAGTCAGCTTTTTGGAATAGTAGCTGCCCCGATTTATTGGGGTAGACCATCAGGGTGTAAAATACATTCACATTACCAACCATAAAATGTTCTTAGCTTTGCCCACTGCCAAACGAAGTGAATTGGCAGCTACTGAGTCGAATACCACTTTGGGGAGGCGAAAACAAAAATTGCTGGAAAAGCTCAGCAGATCTGGCAGCACCTGTGGAGAGACGTCAGCGTTAACGTTTCGGGTCGAGTGACACTTGCTCAGAATATTGAGAGGTGGACTGTGAACGATCCGTTGCAATGAATGATAGTGATATTAAATGAAGGGAGTGTCTGTGAATGTCATTGGAACAATGTGGCAATAGCAGGAGTGGACACGACAATCTTTTGAGCCTCCCATTCAATGAGAGGATAGTTTGGCCTGAACTCCATTTTCCTGACTGTAATCCATAGCCCTTGAAACCCCGATCGTTCAAGAATTTTCTCTCGCTTCGTCTTGAATAATTTCCGGTTTTCACGGTTTTTTGGGACAGAGAATCCACAGCCTAGTGAGGGAATATATTTCTCCTGTCTAAAGTAAGCAACCCTTCCAAACTTTCAATAAAATAAAACATTACATAACCATAGGATAGAGAGAGAAAAAACAGGTTTTTACAAGGACCCGGAAGCCTTGAGTTCAGAATGCTGTGGAATCTGGCAAAAGCTGCCCAGTACTGTTATCCCATTCCTGATGAAGAGCCTACGCTCGAAACGTCAACTCTTCTGCTCCTCTGATGCTGCCTGACCGGCTGCACTTTTCCAGTGCCGCACTCTTCAACAGTTTAGTCTGCTCATAATGCTCAAATAATGTTACAAAACTTGTTCAGAAAACAAATTAAGTGAACATAATCTTGCAGCAAATTAACCTCCTGTTGATTATGACTCTTCCAGATGCACCCGTTGGGACTATGCAACAACAATGATGAGGAGGACCTATATGAATACGGATGGGTAGGAGTTGTGAAGCTGGAGCAACCAGAACTGGATCCCAAACCCTGTCTCACTGTGCTGGGCAAGGTAAGGCAGGGAAACACTGGGTGAAGCCTGAGTGTGCAGGCCTGACTTGCATTGACTTCCTGTGCTGAAATTTCCATGGATCTCCAAACTAAAAGAATAAACGATGGCTATTGCTCTAACTTAAAGCTTTAACCCAATGATTCACTAGCTTTTGGGTGCTGTTTATACATTTACCGGGATATTTGCTTGACAACTCTCTAGGACTGGTCTGGAGTCTCTCAGAATTGAAGATTTAAAAAGAAATTACACGTTTTTTTCTGCCATTGTTTATTCGCTATAAATATATGGAATCTGGGATGAGAGGTTGCTGGGGCCATAAGGACCGTTGAAGGGAAAGGTCATGTGATGAAACTCCAGGAATTAATATCCTGAAGTTGGGATACCCATCTTTGAATATATATCTGTTAGACAGATACATTGTCCATTCTGCCATTTTAATCACGTTTCTTACATCTTAGAAATGAAAGGTGTGACACGTGGCTGGTAAATTCTCCTCGTAAAGCTTTCTGTTATCAGCAGTGGTGTTAGTTCAGTTGGCTGGATGGCTGGTTTGTGGTGCAGAGTGAGGTCAACATGGGTTCAATTCCCACACTAGCTGAGGCTACCATGAAGGACTCTCCTTCTCAAACTCGCCTCTCGCCTGAGTCGTGGTGACCCTCAGGGTCGACTCCTCGGATGCTGCCTGACCTGCTGTGCTTTTCCAGCGCCACACTGTCGACTTAAACCATCACCAGTCATCTCACTGTCTAATGAGAGCGCAACGCTATGGTCCAATAAGTTTATGGCAGCTTTATCTAAAGATAGATCACAGAGTAAAGCCCTGGGAGAGCTCTACATTCAATTTCTCTGCTTTCTCCCCATATCTTTTATGCCTCTTTTTGTTCTAGCCTTCAGTTTTTTTTTTTGCCCTCCTTATTTTTCCTAGATGGCGGAAACCCTGGGGGTGAGATTCACAAGTGCAAATACTTTCACAAAAGAGAGGATAAAACTCTTAACAGTGAGGAAGTGTTATTGATGATGAAACCATTTTGAGAGAATGAGGCGATGGAAGGAGAGAAAAAAGATCCTGCCACAGCTGTTCTATTCAAAGTGATTTCCTTATGTCGGCCATCTTGGAAATGGCAGGGGGCCGTCAACAACATCAGAGCTACCAAGTTGGGCCAAATGACCTGTTTTTGTTCAGCAAATTTTGGATACCACAAATTTTCACACCAACTTTTTATTTACTCACCCCATCTTGTTCCTTTCACACACCTTTTATTTTTTGTGGCCTGACTATCATCCTTGTATTCTCAGGGGTGCCAGTATACCCATATATAAAAGTTGCTTAGAAAACAGGCGGTAGCAGTCAACTGACAGACAGCTAGTGCTACTCGTACAGGTACATGCAAAAAAGAATACAGTGCTGAACCTGGGACCAAAGCACTTACCATCAGCGATAAGAAAGATGCTAAAAGACAAGATAGAAAGTAATGATGTCTCGATTTCAAAAGGCTAAGTCATGTGTAACTAACTGATAGAATTCTTTGGAGTGATAACAAAAATCATAGACAAGGGTAAGAGCAGATCGCAAATACTTGGATTCTCCAAAGGACTCCAATAATGAGTCCAGACTGCAGAGTCCTGCCAAAATTTGGGTATGTGAACAAATGTTTATTAAATTGACTAAAAACAGAATAGGGTCAAGGGTAATTATTTATTATTCACTGTCAAAAGGAACATTCAAGAACTGGGACCATTACAATTCATAATTTCCATTTTGGATTTGGACTTAAGATACCAATAAGTCAATGTAAAAGAACAAAAGTGACACCAAGCTAGGGGGGAAGCAATTGAGCACAAGGTATGTGTGAGAGCATAGAATTAGCATCGACTTGTTCGGCTGAATGGCTTGTTCTTGTATTAAAAACAGAAGATGCAGAAAACCTGGCAGCATCTGGGCACACAGGAACAGTTTTAACATGTCAGGTCAGCTGACGTTCACCACAACTCCTGCGCCTATGCTTGATGTAATCCTATTCTCTCTCCCGCAATACTTCTCAATCACTTGCACACTTCTTCATGCATTTGATTCTCGCTCTCTGTCACGCTCTCTCTCTCTCACTCGCGCACTCTCTCTCTCACTCGCGCACTCTCTCTCACACTCGCGCTCTCTCTCTCACACTCGCGCGCGCGCTCTCTCTCTCACACTCGCGCGCGCGCTCTCTCTCTCACACTCGCGCGCGCGCACTCTCTCTCTCACACTCGCGCGCGCGCGCTCTCTCTCTCACACTCGCGCGCGCGCGCTCTCTCTCTCACACTCGCGCGCGCGCGCTCTCTCTCTCACACTCGCGCGCGCGCGCTCTCTCTCTCACACTCGCGCGCGCGCGCTCTCTCTCTCACACTCGCGCGCGCGCGCTCTCTCTCTCACACTCGCGCGCGCGCGCTCTCTCTCTCACACTCGCGCGCGCGCGCTCTCTCTCTCACACTCGCGCGCGCGCGCTCTCTCTCTCACACTCGCGCGCGCGCGCTCTCTCTCTCACACTCGCGCGCGCGCGCTCTCTCTCTCACACTCGCGCGCGCGCGCTCTCTCTCTCACACTCGCGCGCGCGCGCTCTCTCTCTCACACTCGCGCGCGCGCGCTCTCTCTCTCACACTCGCGCGCGCGCGCTCTCTCTCTCACACTCGCGCGCGCGCGCTCTCTCTCTCACACTCGCGCGCGCGCGCTCTCTCTCTCACACTCGCGCGCGCGCGCTCTCTCTCTCACACTCGCGCGCGCGCGCTCTCTCTCTCACACTCGCGCGCGCGCGCTCTCTCTCTCACACTCGCGCGCGCGCGCTCTCTCTCTCACACTCGCGCGCGCGCGCTCTCTCTCTCACACTCGCGCGCGCGCGCTCTCTCTCTCACACTCGCGCGCGCGCGCTCTCTCTCTCACACTCGCGCGCGCGCGCTCTCTCTCTCACACTCGCGCGCGCGCGCTCTCTCTCTCACACTCGCGCGCGCGCGCTCTCTCTCTCACACTCGCGCGCGCGCGCTCTCTCTCTCACACTCGCGCGCGCGCGCTCTCTCTCTCACACTCGCGCGCGCGCGCTCTCTCTCTCACACTCGCGCGCGCGCGCTCTCTCTCTCACACTCGCGCGCGCGCGCTCTCTCTCTCACACTCGCGCGCGCGCGCTCTCTCTCTCACACTCGCGCGCGCGCGCTCTCTCTCTCACACTCGCGCGCGCGCGCTCTCTCTCTCACACTCGCGCGCGCGCGCTCTCTCTCTCACACTCGCGCGCGCGCGCTCTCTCTCTCACACTCGCGCGCGCGCGCTCTCTCTCTCACACTCGCGCGCGCGCGCTCTCTCTCTCACACTCGCGCGCGCGCGCTCTCTCTCTCACACTCGCGCGCGCGCGCTCTCTCTCTCACACTCGCGCGCGCGCGCTCTCTCTCTCACACTCGCGCGCGCGCGCTCTCTCTCTCACACTCGCGCGCGCGCGCTCTCTCTCTCACACTCGCGCGCGCGCGCTCTCTCTCTCACACTCGCGCGCGCGCGCTCTCTCTCTCACACTCGCGCGCGCGCGCTCTCTCTCTCACACTCGCGCGCGCGCGCTCTCTCTCTCACACTCGCGCGCGCGCGCTCTCTCTCTCACACTCGCGCGCGCGCGCTCTCTCTCTCACACTCGCGCGCGCGCGCTCTCTCTCTCACACTCGCGCGCGCGCGCTCTCTCTCTCACACTCGCGCGCGCGCGCTCTCTCTCTCACACTCGCGCGCGCGCGCTCTCTCTCTCACACTCGCGCGCGCGCGCTCTCTCTCTCACACTCGCGCGCGCGCGCTCTCTCTCTCACACTCGCGCGCGCGCGCTCTCTCTCTCACACTCGCGCGCGCGCGCTCTCTCTCTCACACTCGCGCGCGCGCGCTCTCTCTCTCACACTCGCGCGCGCGCGCTCTCTCTCTCACACTCGCGCGCGCGCGCTCTCTCTCTCACACTCGCGCGCGCGCGCTCTCTCTCTCACACTCGCGCGCGCGCGCTCTCTCTCTCACACTCGCGCGCGCGCGCTCTCTCTCTCACACTCGCGCGCGCGCGCTCTCTCTCTCACACTCGCGCGCGCGCGCTCTCTCTCTCACACTCGCGCGCGCGCGCTCTCTCTCTCACACTCGCGCGCGCGCGCTCTCTCTCTCACACTCGCGCGCGCGCGCTCTCTCTCTCACACTCGCGCGCGCGCGCTCTCTCTCTCACACTCGCGCGCGCGCGCTCTCTCTCTCACACTCGCGCGCGCGCGCTCTCTCTCTCACACTCGCGCGCGCGCGCTCTCTCTCTCACACTCGCGCGCGCGCGCTCTCTCTCTCACACTCGCGCGCGCGCGCTCTCTCTCTCACACTCGCGCGCGCGCGCTCTCTCTCTCACACTCGCGCGCGCGCGCTCTCTCTCTCACACTCGCGCGCGCGCGCTCTCTCTCTCACACTCGCGCGCGCGCGCTCTCTCTCTCACACTCGCGCGCGCGCGCTCTCTCTCTCACACTCGCGCGCGCGCGCTCTCTCTCTCACACTCGCGCGCGCGCGCTCTCTCTCTCACACTCGCGCGCGCGCGCTCTCTCTCTCACACTCGCGCGCGCGCGCTCTCTCTCTCACACTCGCGCGCGCGCGCTCTCTCTCTCACACTCGCGCGCGCGCGCTCTCTCTCTCACACTCGCGCGCGCGCGCTCTCTCTCTCACACTCGCGCGCGCGCGCTCTCTCTCTCACACTCGCGCGCGCGCGCTCTCTCTCTCACACTCGCGCGCGCGCGCTCTCTCTCTCACACTCGCGCGCGCGCGCTCTCTCTCTCACACTCGCGCGCGCGCGCTCTCTCTCTCACACTCGCGCGCGCGCGCTCTCTCTCTCACACTCGCGCGCGCGCGCTCTCTCTCTCACACTCGCGCGCGCGCGCTCTCTCTCTCACACTCGCGCGCGCGCGCTCTCTCTCTCACACTCGCGCGCGCGCGCTCTCTCTCTCACACTCGCGCGCGCGCGCTCTCTCTCTCACACTCGCGCGCGCGCGCTCTCTCTCTCACACTCGCGCGCGCGCGCTCTCTCTCTCACACTCGCGCGCGCGCGCTCTCTCTCTCACACTCGCGCGCGCGCGCTCTCTCTCTCACACTCGCGCGCGCGCGCTCTCTCTCTCACACTCGCGCGCGCGCGCTCTCTCTCTCACACTCGCGCGCGCGCGCTCTCTCTCTCACACTCGCGCGCGCGCGCTCTCTCTCTCACACTCGCGCGCGCGCGCTCTCTCTCTCACACTCGCGCGCGCGCGCTCTCTCTCTCACACTCGCGCGCGCGCGCTCTCTCTCTCACACTCGCGCGCGCGCGCTCTCTCTCTCACACTCGCGCGCGCGCGCTCTCTCTCTCACACTCGCGCGCGCGCGCTCTCTCTCTCACACTCGCGCGCGCGCGCTCTCTCTCTCACACTCGCGCGCGCGCGCTCTCTCTCTCACACTCGCGCGCGCGCGCTCTCTCTCTCACACTCGCGCGCGCGCGCTCTCTCTCTCACACTCGCGCGCGCGCGCTCTCTCTCTCACACTCGCGCGCGCGCGCTCTCTCTCTCACACTCGCGCGCGCGCGCTCTCTCTCTCACACTCGCGCGCGCGCGCTCTCTCTCTCACACTCGCGCGCGCGCGCTCTCTCTCTCACACTCGCGCGCGCGCGCTCTCTCTCTCACACTCGCGCGCGCGCGCTCTCTCTCTCACACTCGCGCGCGCGCGCTCTCTCTCTCACACTCGCGCGCGCGCGCTCTCTCTCTCACACTCGCGCGCGCGCGCTCTCTCTCTCACACTCGCGCGCGCGCGCTCTCTCTCTCACACTCGCGCGCGCGCGCTCTCTCTCTCACACTCGCGCGCGCGCGCTCTCTCTCTCACACTCGCGCGCGCGCGCTCTCTCTCTCACACTCGCGCGCGCGCGCTCTCTCTCTCACACTCGCGCGCGCGCGCTCTCTCTCTCACACTCGCGCGCGCGCGCTCTCTCTCTCACACTCGCGCGCGCGCGCTCTCTCTCTCACACTCGCGCGCGCGCGCTCTCTCTCTCACACTCGCGCGCGCGCGCTCTCTCTCTCACACTCGCGCGCGCGCGCTCTCTCTCTCACACTCGCGCGCGCGCGCTCTCTCTCTCACACTCGCGCGCGCGCGCTCTCTCTCTCACACTCGCGCGCGCGCGCTCTCTCTCTCACACTCGCGCGCGCGCGCTCTCTCTCTCACACTCGCGCGCGCGCGCTCTCTCTCTCACACTCGCGCGCGCGCGCTCTCTCTCTCACACTCGCGCGCGCGCGCTCTCTCTCTCACACTCGCGCGCGCGCGCTCTCTCTCTCACACTCGCGCGCGCGCGCTCTCTCTCTCACACTCGCGCGCGCGCGCTCTCTCTCTCACACTCGCGCGCGCGCGCTCTCTCTCTCACACTCGCGCGCGCGCGCTCTCTCTCTCACACTCGCGCGCGCGCGCTCTCTCTCTCACACTCGCGCGCGCGCGCTCTCTCTCTCACACTCGCGCGCGCGCGCTCTCTCTCTCACACTCGCGCGCGCGCGCTCTCTCTCTCACACTCGCGCGCGCGCGCTCTCTCTCTCACACTCGCGCGCGCGCGCTCTCTCTCTCACACTCGCGCGCGCGCGCTCTCTCTCTCACACTCGCGCGCGCGCGCTCTCTCTCTCACACTCGCGCGCGCGCGCTCTCTCTCTCACACTCGCGCGCGCGCGCTCTCTCTCTCACACTCGCGCGCGCGCGCTCTCTCTCTCACACTCGCGCGCGCGCGCTCTCTCTCTCACACTCGCGCGCGCGCGCTCTCTCTCTCACACTCGCGCGCGCGCGCTCTCTCTCTCACACTCGCGCGCGCGCGCTCTCTCTCTCACACTCGCGCGCGCGCGCTCTCTCTCTCACACTCGCGCGCGCGCGCTCTCTCTCTCACACTCGCGCGCGCGCGCTCTCTCTCTCACACTCGCGCGCGCGCGCTCTCTCTCTCACACTCGCGCGCGCGCGCTCTCTCTCTCACACTCGCGCGCGCGCGCTCTCTCTCTCACACTCGCGCGCGCGCGCTCTCTCTCTCACACTCGCGCGCGCGCGCTCTCTCTCTCACACTCGCGCGCGCGCGCTCTCTCTCTCACACTCGCGCGCGCGCGCTCTCTCTCTCACACTCGCGCGCGCGCGCTCTCTCTCTCACACTCGCGCGCGCGCGCTCTCTCTCTCACACTCGCGCGCGCGCGCTCTCTCTCTCACACTCGCGCGCGCGCGCTCTCTCTCTCACACTCGCGCGCGCGCGCTCTCTCTCTCACACTCGCGCGCGCGCGCTCTCTCTCTCACACTCGCGCGCGCGCGCTCTCTCTCTCACACTCGCGCGCGCGCGCTCTCTCTCTCACACTCGCGCGCGCGCGCTCTCTCTCTCACACTCGCGGCGCTCTCTCACTCTCGTGCGCGCTCTCTCACTCTCGTGCGCGCTCTCTCACTCTCGTGCGCGCTCTCTCAATCTCGCGCGCATTCTCACTCTCGCGCGCTCTCTCTCACTCTAGCGTGCTCTCTCTCACTCTAGCGTGCTCTCACTCTCGCACATGCTCACTCACTCTTTTGCACGCGCTCTCTCTCTGACTCTCGCGCGCACTCTCTCTCTCTCTCTCACATGCGCTCTCTCTCTCTCTCACTCTCGCGTGCGCGCTCTCTCTCTCACCCTCGCGCGCTGTCTCTCACTCTCGCACATGCTCTCTCTCTTACTCTCTCGCGCACACTCTCTCTCGCACGCATGCTCTCTCTCACTCTCGCGCGCTCTCTCTCACTCTCGCGCGCTCTCTCTCTCTCTTCCGCGCGGGGGCTCTCTCTCTCTCTCTCTCTCTCGCGCGCTCTTTCTCTCGCTCTCGCACGTGCTTTCTCTCGCTCTCGCCAGCGCTTTCTCTCGCACTTGCTCTCTCGCTCGCACGCAGTCTCTCTCTCTCTCTCGCACGCGTGGTCTCTCTCTCTCTCGCGCGCGCGCTCTCTCTCGTTCTCATGCGCGCTCTCTGTCTTGCGTACTCGCTCTTTCTCTCTCTCTCACTCTTGCGTGCTCTCGCTCGCACACGGTCTCTCTCTCTCTCTTGCTCGCTCGTGCGCGCTCTCTTGCACTCGCTCTCTCTCTCGTGCCCGCTCTCTCTCTTTCACTCTCTTGCGTGCACTCTCTCTCTCAGTCTCTCACACGAGCTCTCTCTCCCACTCTCGCGCGCTCTCTCTCTCTTGCGCGCACTCGCTCTCTCTCATTTTCGCGTGCGCTCTCTCTCTCTCACGCTCGCTCTCTCACGCTCTCTCTCTCGTGCGTGCTCTCTGTCACTCTCGCGTGTTCTCTCTCACTCTCGCGTGCTCTCTCTCACTCTCGCGTGTTCTCTCTCACTCTCGCGTGCTCACTCTCACTCTCGCGTGCTCACTCTCACTCTCGCGTGCTCTCTCTCACTCTCGCGCGCGCTCTCTCTCTGACCCTCGCGCGCGCGCTCTCTCTCTCTCTCTCTCACTCTCGCGCGTGCACTCTCTCTCTCTCTCTCTCTCTCTCTCGCGCGCGCACTCTCTCTCTCACTCTCGCGCGCGTACTCTCTCACACACTCGTGCGGTCTCTCTCACTCTCGTGCGCTCTCTCTCTCTCGCTCACTCTCGCGCGCGCACTCTCTCTCTCTCTCTCTCACTCGCGCGCACGCGCTCTCTCTCACTCTCGCGCGCGTGCTCTCTCTCACTCTCGCGCGCGTGCTCTCTCTCACTCTCGCGCGCTTTCTCTCTCACTCTCGTGCGCGCGCTCTCTCACTCTCGTGCGCGCTCTCTCACTCATGCGCGCGCTCTCACTCTCGTGCGCGCGCTCTCACTCTCGTGCGCGCGCTCTCACTCTCGTGCGCGCGCTCTCACTCTCGCGCGCGCGCTCTCACTCTCGCGCGCGCGCTCTCACTCTCGCGCGCGCGCTCTCTCACTCTCGCGCGCGCTCTCTCACTCTCGCGCGCGCTCTCTCACTCTCGCGCGCGCTCTCACTCTCGCACGCGCTCTCCCACTCTCGCGCGCTCTCTCTCTCTTGCGCGCACTCGCTCTCTCTCACTTTCGCGTGCGCTCTCTCTCTCTCACGCTCGCTCTCTCTCACGCTCTCTCTCTCGTGCGCGCTCTCTGTCACTCTCGTGTGTCCTCTCTCGCGTGCTCTCTCTCACTCTCGCGTGCTCTCTCTCACTCTCGCGTGCTCTCTCTCACTCTCGCGTGCTCTCTCTCTCTCACACTCGCGCG
>NC_057734.1:38706298-38743361 GCF_004010195.1 Chiloscyllium plagiosum
GCGCGCGCTCTCTCAACTCTCGCGCGCGCTCTCTCAACTCTCGCGCGCTCTCTCTCACTCTAGCGTGCTCTCACTCTCGCACACGCTCACTCTTTTGCACGCACTCTCTCTCTGACTCTCGCACGCACTCTCTCTCTCTCACATGCGCACTCTCTCTCTCTCACCCTCGCGCGCTGTCTCTCACTCTCGCGCACTCTCTCACTCTCGCGCGTGCTCTCTCTCTTACTCTCTCGCGCGCACTCTCTCTCGCACGCATGCTCTCTCTCTCTCTCTCGCGCTCTCTCTCGCTCGCTCTCTCTCGCTCGCGCGCGCTCTCTCCTCTCTCGCGCTCTCTCGCGCTCTCTCTCGCACGCTCTCTCTCTCTCTCGCACGCGTGGTCTCTCTCTCTCTCGCTCTCGCGCGCGCTCTCTCGTTCTCATGCGCGCTCTCTGTCTTGCGTACTCGCTCTTTCTCTCTCTCTCACTCTTGCGTGCTCTCGCTCGCACACGGTCTCTTTCTCTCTCGCACACGGTCTCTTTCTCTCTCTTGCTCGCTCGTGCACGCTCCCTTGCGCTCGCTCTCTCTCTCGTGCCCGCTCTCTCTCTTTCACTCTCTCGCGTGCACTCTCTCTCTCAGTCTCTCACACGAGCTCTCTCTCCCACTCTCACGTGCGCTCTCTCTCTCTTGCGCGCACTCGCTCTCTCTCACTTTCGCGTGCGCTCTCTCTCTCTCACGCTCTCTCACTCTCTCGCGTGCTCTCTCTCTCACTCTCTCGCGTGCTCTCTCTCTCACTCTCTCGCGTGCTCTCTCTCTCACTCTCTCGCGTGCTCTCTCTCTCACTCTCTCGCGTGCTCTCTCTCTCACTCTCTCGCGTGCTCTCTCTCTCATTCTCTCGCGTGCTCTCTCTCTCACTCTCGCGCGCGCGCTCTCTCACTCTCGCGCGCGCTCTCTCGCTCTCTCGCTCTCACGCGCTCTTTTGCTCTCGCGCGCGCTTTCTCTCGCACTCGCTCTCTCGTGCACTCGCTCTCTCTCTCTCACTCTTGTGTGCACTCGCTCTCTCGCTCGTGCACGGTCTCTCTCTCTTGCTCGCTCATGCATGCTCTCTCGTGCTTGCTCTCTCTCTCTCGTGCGCGCTCTCTCTCACTCTCTCGCGTGCGCTCTCTCTCCCACTCTCGCGTGCTCTCGCTCTCACTCTCGCGTGCGCTCTCTCTCACGCTTGCTCTCTGATGCTCGCTCTCTCGTGCACGCTCTCTCTCACTCTCTCGTGCACGCTCTCTCTCACTCTCTCGTGCACTCGCTGTCCCTCACACACTTTCACACGCACTCTATCTGCCTCTGACTTGCTCACTGACTCGCTCTCTGTCGCTCTGTCTCTCTCTGTCTGCCTCTCTGAACTCTATCAGTAAGGCCATCTTATATTTTTATCTGGCGACTTTCTAAGTGCTTGCATTTTACTTTTCAGCTGTGTAGAAATGTTGGTTCAAACGTGCCTGAGGAACCTGCCATCAAGTTTATGTTTCATGCAATGGAATTGTGGTTCTATGAATAGAAAATGTCTTCCAAGTGGATTGAATATTGCTTCAAGATTACTTGTTGTTTTGAAAGTTGGAAAAACAGCTGTCAAAGAATTAAGTATTTAAATGTACTTTTGTGCATTGTGGAAATGTACTCTTCATGTCTCTAACCTCAATAAATGCTGAGCGCCTAACAGGCCAGTCCAGAGGAATTTGTATGCAGATCATGTAGAGAGGGTAGAATGGGTCGGAATTAAAACCATGTTGATTGTCTATTACACAGAGCTTGGTAACATTCAGATTCAATTAAAGTGCAGCCCCAATTCAACTGTACTCTGTAAACTGACAGACTTCAAAGAGCCCTAATCCCTGCATTTCAATTTGTTTGAACTTCAACAAAATACATTCAAGGAGACAGTGTTCCATTCTGTCTTCTGTTTGGGCCTTGGTCTTTCAGTAAACGTACACAGATTCCCTGAACATACGCTCAGTGTTCCCCCTCAAAGTGTGAAGGTGCAGCCACATCCATTGATTGTAAGTGCCTTGATAATGTGCAAATCCCAGATATGCTCTACCCTTGTCAAAGTCTTGTCAGGCCAGTGTAAGTAGTGGTGTGGTCCCCTCAACACCTCAAAGCATTGTAAAGTGTGATGTGAAAATGCTTCAGACCAGATTGACAGGCAAGGATCCCTGTGTGTTGACATTAGATGGGCTCAGGGTTGAGGGGTGTTCTGATGGTATCTGTAGTCAGATTGCCTGTAACCATGTGAGCCTTGGTGATTTGGATGAGGTGTTGGACGTTTGGAGCAGATACTGAAGCGAGAGTCAATGTTTTCATCGAGTGGGGCGCAAACAGTGTCCAGGAAAGAGAGAGAAAAGAAAACACCATCTGTCACAACTACAGGGGCACTTCCAAGTGTACCAAAGCCAGCAAAGTACATTTGAAGTCGGGTCAATGTTAGAACCCAGCAAGATGGTACAGACCTGTTCGTTGAGTGATAAATATTGACAAGGACGTTCGGGAGAACTTGTAAGAGCAAAAGAACACAAACGATTGGAGCAAGAGTAAGCCATTCTGCCCATCAAGTCCCCTCCTGCGTTGACACCGGGCTTCAACTCCAATTTCCTGTCCAATCCCCATATTCCTTGATTTTCTGTGGGAGCAGAAATCTGCCAGATCCAGTCTTAACTGTACTCAGCATGTCTGCTGGCCTGGTAATCCAAAACACCAGCCTGTTGTTCTGGGGATGTGGTTTTGAATCCCACCATGGCATATGGTAACATTTCAATTCCATAAAAAAAAGACTGCAATTAAAAGCTAGTCTACTGGTGTCTATGCAGCCATTGTCCATTATTTGTACCAACCCGTCAGGTTCACTAATATAGTGTATGGAAAGAAATTACCTGTCTGGCCTAGATGTAACTCCAGGCACACAGCAATAGCCCTTAACAGCTGTCGAGGATAAGTGATGAATTTTATTTTGTGTTCATTTGCTGGGTCAGTATTTATTGCCCATCCCTCATTGCCCAGAGTTGGCCACATTACCATGGGTTTGGAGTCACATATAGGCCAGGTGTGAGTGGCAGATTTCCTTCCCTGATGGACAGTAATGAGCCAGATGGTTTTTTTCCAATGATCGGCAATAGTGCCGCAGTCATTCTTAAACACTCGATTTGAATTCAAAGTTCCAATCATCTGCTGTGCTGGGATTTGAACCTGGGTCTCCAGCTGAGTTTCTGGATTAATAGTCCAGCAATAATACCACTAGGCCATTGCCTCCCCTTAATATTGTGAGATGAAAAATGTTTGTTTTTTATATATGTCTATTGCACATCTCAATGTTATTACACCATAGAATAAGGCTATTTGGCCCATCATGCCTGCACTGCTTCTATTATCCAGGCCTAACTAATAAATCTAAATGTGGTTGCTAGAATTCTTTGTCTATGCCTAATCTCAGTCTTTATGGATTTGTACGGACAATGCATGCAAGAAAATTGGTGTCAAACCAATGATATGGAGGGGAATTTGAGGAACTTGCAAGTCCCCTATTCAGAAAGCATCTTTCACCATTCAGTAATCTGGCAACTTCCATTTGCTAAGGTTGGATAGCACAATAAAGTCTATTCCAACATCTGTCTTTGCGTATCAAGCAGAGCTCATTGTATCAATACAATATCAAAGGTGTCAATCATTACTTAGCTTTTCCCTGTTCCAAAGCACACTCTATATATAGTTTAAGAGAAGAAAAATAATGATATAAGTAGTAGGCCAGTCTTCTTGTTAAAGGTGGAAATCATTTTCTTTGAAACTCTTGTCACAATGCAGACAAATCAGGCCAATCAAGCCCATTCTGAAGTCGTTGGCATCATTTTGCAGGTGGCTATTTATAAAAAAACATATGGATTCTGTTTCTGGGAAGTAGCCTGATGAGTAGGTTTAGATAGTTTGTTTACATTAGAAACAGTCCTCAGTTCTGTCTGCAGATGACTTGACGGAGATAGCAGTGACAGGTGTACTTAATCCTTTTGTAAGATGTTCATCTGCTGTTTTACTCAGGGAATTAAACTATTTAAAAACCACCCAGTTCAGCAGAGGTACTCATTGGCAAATGTGGAAATATTATAAACGTTTGTCCCTTAATGTCATCTGAAGTAATTTCTGGGCTACAAATGTGGTATTCCACATGGATGATATGTAGTGATAGTAGTGATGGTCAGATACTGTCAATGGTCTGGCTCAGGCTTTTGGTCTCCAGATCCTTGTGTGTCTGTCTTAAGAAGTCCAAAAGATGTAGATGTAACAAGGAATTGCAGAACTTCTATCCTTATAAATAGCCCTTCTATTCCCCAGCCTACAAGTCTCATTTTTGCAAAATATTGAGGGCATGGGGGCCTGTAAATCCTGCAAGTTATCTGATTGAGCTGGGATAACATTGGCATATTGAAGTTAGATCTCATGACTAGTGTTGGAATTGTATAATGTGAGGTTGGCCTGTGCAGCCTTTGGTCCATTTTAGTTCCTGTAAAAACGTTTCCGCTTGCATGAAGATTCATGACCGGCAAAGGCGGTTCATTGGTGGAGTGGGGTTGGGGACATTGAAGGTTTGGAGGAAGGGGTTCCAAAGGAGGACAGAGAGTGAGGGGCAGAGGCAAAGAGGAGTAACATGGGAATAACCTCACACCCTGGCTGTGCTGAGAGCAGTCAGGTAATATCTGAAGGCTAGTGTCAGAATTGTCCATACATGGGTCCATACCAAGATTTTGCCTGGCATGGTCCTTCGCAGGACTGTGGGTTCACCTGCAATATTTCAATTACTCACACTGAGAATTCTTCACAATACACTGGGATGGAAGGCCAGCTTTAGCCTCCTGGTGGGACCCTGTCTGACAGATATGCCAACACAATACCAGGCACTATTGTGAACTTTCAAAATAAGGTGAATGTAAAAACGTGACCATGTTCTTGTACAATCAAGAAAACATCCCTGACTTCTCTGTAACCATCAGTGCAGGTCAATCATGAGCAACTGGGTACATTTATCTCTCTGGATAAAATGAAACCAAAGTTCAGTGAAACACTTGTAAGTCAAATTACAATGTGAAAAATACCCATGTGTGCTCTCAATAGTGTTCTGTTATTCAAAAGATATGGACAAGATAATTTTGACCATTGTAGCCCACTGCTACCAATTGCTTTATCATCAGACAGCAAAGCTCACTATATCCCTTGCCAGTCCTGCCTGCACTTTAAATTTAAATTGGAATCATGTTGGAATTGGCAAAAAAGCAATTGTAATGTTGCCCACTTCCTCGGATACCATTGGGAATGGTGTGACACAATAAAATTCTGCCGTGTATATGTGTATAGTTCCTTACTTGGCTTTGCAATAAGTATGTTGGTGTTCCACAGTTATGAGCTGGTTTTCCCAACCTCCCAGTTAGTCAACCTTTACTGTGCCATAGCCCATGATAGAGCTTCAAGCTCTGCTGTCTTATGTACTGCCTTTCCTAATTGCTTTGATTTGATTTAAAATTTACTGTCATGTGTACACCAAGTACAGGAGTACAGTGGAAAGTGTACAATGTTGCCATACACGACACCATCTTGGGTAAGAAGGTACCCAGGTACAAAACCTAGGTACAAGATAGGAACACAAAGAAACAAAGTTAAAAGTCAAACATTACCATTGTTCTTGATGTAAGCTGAAAAATAAATAAATGAAGTTAGAAGTTAACATTGGACTTCCTTGAAGCCCAATCTCAAACTCATCAGCGTCATATTGACCCACGCATTTCACCAAATGCCACAAATTCAAAAGATCGGACTTTTTTTCTGATCTGGACATCACTAATTCAGGTGCACCAAGGCCAATTATAGAATTTGAACTGAGATTAACCCATTCATAATCGGGATCAAACTCTGATCTCTCGTCAACTGGGGAGCGCAAAATCCTTGCTTGTTTTAGGATCACATGCGAGTGCTATTGACATCTTTCAGTCATCATGTGTCTTGTTTACTGTTGAGAGAGTATTTTTGGTTGAACAGATGTTAGTTGAGTGAGAATGGGTGAGCATTTGAGGGGATCTATATGCACTGTCAGAGTTTAATATGGCCTAATGATATAAAATAACAGGTTTTCATTTGCAAATTATGGCTGGTTACCATACAGGAATACCTTTATACAAAGAATGTTAAGCTCATTGTATAAGAGTGCAGTGTTTTTATGACAAACTGTTTGTTTTTGTAACCTTAAATTGGCATTGTGTTTGTCTGTCACCAGATGCAGTAATGGCAAAGTGATGAGTAGGCACTTATTTAAATTCTGATATTCAAGCACATCAAACACCTGCCTCTTGTGTGTATTTGCAGTTCAAGGGATTTAAATTATGACTTTATCTTTCATTGGGATACAATGGATAGCTGTGAAACTCTGAAGCTCAAGACGATTTAATGAATGTATGTTAGCAGTGACTGGACCACCAGTTGTCTGCATACATGAGGAACCGTACTGACATGCTGCCTGTGCAAGGGTCATAACCTCAGTCGTATCGTGATATCAGTACTTTCTACACAGAGAAAAATGTCGGATCATATTTCCTGAAGAACTCCACTGACTTTAGAGAAAAGTACAGAGTGGAATGTGGTGAGGAGAACTGTATCCTCTACCCATTGGCCAAGAGACCTTCAGCTGGAGTTGTCTCAGCCGATCCTGATGCTGAAATAAAGCTGGAAGTACTCAGCAGGTCTGGCAGGCATGGGCGGAGAGAGAAATAGAGTTAACGGACCCCAGTCACTGGCTGACGGTAATTTTGGTATTTTCCAGTGATGGGCCAAAGCAGACAAAACAGCCATTATACACTCACTCCTGTGCAAATTCAAGTCAACTGCTATGAATCTGGAGAGGCATATTAACTGGTAACATTGAATCATTTATTTTACAGTATCATGCAGGTTGAAATGGAATGACCACACACATTGTCATACTGAGAGAGAAAAATCTGTGTTTCTTTAAATCACCGTGTATCATGTCTTTGTGCAGGCAGAGTTGAATATGAGACAGTGGGCAGTAGTGGCATTGAATGAAGGAGAAACGTTAACCAACATATCAGGAGAAAGCCCCACCTTGCCACATGACCTTTAACCTGTGTCAGCTGAACTGGGGGAGAGATCACAAGGGGAATATTTATCCTGTAATTTTAAACATGTAATGCACATTGTTATAAAGTGGAAGGTGACTCTCCCTGAGAACCGAAACACCCAAAGAGGAGCACCTCACCCTGTGTGTAAAAGGAGTGTAAAAAGTGGTATAACCTGCTTTTCAGCAGCTTCTAGTGGTTTAAAAAAAATAAATCCCTGACACTTACTTTAAAATCAACAAGTAACAATTTATTTCCATAACTCTAACAGTGAACAAATTAACTAACCAAATAAATCCCTTCTAACTACTAATTATTCCTGAATAAAACAAGATTCTAATGGTATGCTGTTCCAATAAAGACAAGACTCACTCATAACAAAAATTGAATTTAATTTCTCAAAACTACAGCCAAGTTACATGCCTTCTGGAATGTCCTGTGCCTTCTCCATTGATTCTTCTGTCAGGAATCCCTGCTTTATAGTTGATACCATTGTTTAGATGGTGTTTTTACTAAGAAATAGATGAGGCTGTGAGAGCCAGCGATTCACTCTTGAGAGCTGAGGGCCATTAGCCTTGTGGGCCATTAGTCTTTGTACAACTACCCCTTTATTTTATACCCATGATGACATATCAATATTTCTCACAAAATGATTGGTCCTATTTAGTTAAAACCGTCAGATTTAAATTTAATAGGTTTTTTGTAGGTAAGTACCTGGTTCAAATTGATTGGCTAAATTCAAAAGCCTGTTGTCTTGTTAAAAACTACTGCTCAGCCTGCTAACTGTACGGCCTCTTGAAACAAATGTTTCAATTTCGGTGCTGTCTATGTACTTGCAAACTTCCAAGCTGCTGCTCACTGACATCCATTTTAAATCTCTAAGCACAGAAAAAGCACATGATTGTTTAAAGGGACCATACAAGTTTCCCCATTTTACAATTTTAGAATTTGGTGTTTGCAAAATTGTAACTTCCTGCTTCCCAATCTACAATTGCTCTACCCAACTTTGCAACAGCATGAGGTTCTCATCAAACTGGAAAGCCAACTGCTTAACATTCCATTTGCCATGACAATATTGACAAGTCATTTTGTTCAGCCAGAAGTTTTATGTACATATATATATATATATATATATTATGCAAAAACACAACAATACCATTTGAGTCATACAGACTACACTTCCATTCTGTATACAGGAAGCAATTTGTCTATCAAATGCACTTTAAAAAGATCCGGCATTTTACCAAGATGTTGTATGCATAATTGGAACACAAGGGCTGTAAGCTGCTCTCAAAGAGGTTTGCATCCAGGTAAGACATCCAGAAAGTACCAAGACCTCAGTGAGTGACAGAACACACTCAAGTGGGGCTAAATGTCTGCATCAGCTGATATTCCCATTTTGTTCTGCCTCATAGAATAACTACACTCACTCCTCACTCTCGCCTACCCACATTCTCCTGAGCTTGGCCCCATGCCCATTTATTTTTAAACTTCATGGATGACCCTAATGGTCCTTCACTGTAGATGGGATTTCTGTTATGGCTGAATCTCCATTTTTGTGTTAGCTGTAGGTGCTGTGCTCCCTTATCTCTCCTGGATAACAAGGATCTGGTGTATAATGGGACACGCTGACATAGTGGTAATATCTCGAGACTGCTGCCCTGAAGGCATGCATTCAAATCCCACCTTGGCTGCTTCAGGAATTTAACTTCAGTTTATATAGTGTCAGTAATGGTTATTCAACTATAATTAAAAACCTATTTGCCTCACTAATGTCCTCCAAGGAAGGAAATCTACCATTCTTACTTGGTCTGGTCTACATGTGACTCCATGATCCATAGAAATGTGATTTGACACTTTAATTGTCCTTTGAAATAGCTTAGCCTCAAAATGAGTGATTTACTAATGAGGATTTGGATTTGCCAGTGATGTCCACATTCCATGAGAGGATATAACTAAGAAATGAACACTTCAGAAAGCCCCCAAATTGTTCTTTGTTCACAAATGTGTGTTGCAATCTTGACACCAATGTGAAAAAGCTACCTATAAGACTAAACAACAACTCCTTGGATTTCATTAATTTCATCTACTCTTGTTGACCAATGACATTGAGGAGATTACTGGTTGAAGAACAGAAATCGTGTAAAAATAGAGCTTGGTAAATGATAGTAATGGAGAAAATCTTGGAGAAATTATTCCAGGCTAGATTTCCCAGAGTTAAATGCACACTGCAGTGAATCAGATTCAGGAAGCTGTGGTTAAATTTGTGGTTTAGTTCCTATAAACATTGCACAAATCTCCAGGTATACATGTGCTTAAGAGAAATGCAATGCACTGAACATCCAAAACCTCACACCCTCAGGATGAAGGCACATTCAGATAAGAGGAAGGGACAAGTAATTTGACTTACACCTGCTATGATTGAAATAGAAAACATAAACTTGTAAATTTCTAGCATCATGTTGGACCAACTATTCATTCCAAGATATTGTTAAGATATGCATGGTCACGCCACCTCTCTAGTGGAGCCCTTCAAAATATTGTGAAAGGCTGTCTCATCTATGATTTCCATTAATTGTGCTTCAAAGTACGGGTTCTGATACAACGTGATAGTCCCGTTCTCGGGCGATCTCTCATTATAAGAAAATCGTGCAATACCCACTCCATTTAAACTAATGGGGCTGGAATCATGTTATAGCTAATACAGATAAGGAAAGTTCATGTCTTACAAATAACGGTCTAGATTCTTCAATTACGTTAAAGCCAGTTTGCATTGAAGAAACTTGTGTTATAGCAGAACCGACTGTATTGGACAAATTCAGGAAAACCAGTAACTGGTGGCTAGATTTAAGGGGAATGTGCATCAATTCCTTTGGGGTTTAATTAAAACCGGTCCCCATTTCCTTTGTGATTTGCTGAAATTGCTGGACCAAGGATATGGGAACATTGAACTGGCATTTTATCTGTACTACTTCATTTGCTTGTAGGGTCCATTGATAGAATTTTGTATTTCCAACGTGAGACCAGTGTTGTGTGACATTTGAAAGAACAGGCAAGTATCAGGCACCAAAATAGACTTCATTTCTCCCAACTTTTCCCATTTATTCATTTGATCTGACTTCACAGTGTCTAGTCCCAGTACTGATTTACCACGTTTTATTTCCCTGTTTATCTCATCAAAGCTCAATATAATTTAGAATGCTTCCACCTGATCTCCCTTACTTTCCTTGTCATCTTTGTTTTACTGAAAAATGTCTGAGTTTCTTGAGTCTTTTCTCGTCTGTAAAACCTCTCTTTTCTAACTTACTGAAACAAATCTGCACTTCCTTGGTACCCTTCTTTAATGCACTCGGTCCACTTTACTCTTTAACAAAGATTTTGGTCACTTCCTCTAATCTCGCCTTTACTGTAGTCAAATTACATTTTGTAATGCTTCTGTGAAGCACCTTGGGACATTTTACTACATTATTAAAGGCCCTATGCAAATGTAACTTGTTGTATAGTGTACAGAACTCAGAGTAAGATTGCAACTGTGGATCTGTTGGTGGGAGAATCTATATGGACTGGTGCTTCTGAAAGTTAGGACTCCAAAGTGGGGTCATGAGCTGAATGGAAATGGAGTCACAGAGGGAAAGGGTTTCAGGAGACTGCTGTAGATTTCCAAAATGTTGGACCCGTCAGTACTCACCAGTGCGGCCTGTTCCAGTGGTGCATTGGAGCTAGTGAATTGTTTTAACTGAAGCATTTTCCTAACTATTGCATTGCTGTCTGTTAAACCTTCCAACATGGGCAGGTTCTGGTCAGTAACTAGCAGATTGCAACTCTCTGCTTCCATATCAGGGCAGATGCTACTGGGGTAATTTGGGGAGAAGTGGGGGTGTGGGGGTGGGTGGGGGGGAGAGTTGGTCTACCTCGTTTTCCCACATCAATTTATATTGTCTTAGGCAGCTGGAAGGATGCTTATTTTAATCTCTAGGGGATTTATGTGTTTGTAAGCAGGCTGGGAACCAGAGAGTCACATCAATCACTTTTAATTGGTAGATCACATACTACCCTGCAGATAAAACCATCCTGGCTGGTAAGTTCTACCTAAAGCTTTGTATTTTTAGGCTGATTAACAAAGAATGTATCAATGAGGGTCTCTGCTGCCTCTGTGTGTGTCTTTCTCTTCACCATGAACCTGTGCATTCTAAACTCTGGACATCTCTACCTTGGTAATGGTTCCAGAAAACCAGGGGACTTGACTTAACTGCTTGGTTCAGAAACTATTTGGAGGGAAGCCCAAATAATTGTTTTCTCCAGTCTGGATGCTTCACACTTGATTGCTTTACAACAAGAAGTTGCATTTCAGTGGCCACTTTTAATATTGTAAAATTTCTTGAGGTGCTTCACTGATATTGTCAAATAAGAAGTGACACTATATTGCATGAGGTAGTCACTCAATCAAATGAATCAACGTTTAGTCGAAGTTATTTATTATTTACCATTTCTTTAGTGCTCCTTTAATTTTACAAGTGTCTTAAAGGGAAAATGCAGAGAGGTTTTGGTTGGGGGCAGGAAGCGGTTGCAGATTCCATGTCTTCGGATCCAGTAGTGAATGAAGAAAATCGGACAGTGTAAGGAGCCACAGCTGAATATTGCAGAGATTTTGGAAGGTTAGAAGAATCAAACCTGCAAACAATTGCCTGTTCCTTTCCCCCATAATGCACTGTGAAGCCAGCACTAGTTGTCGATCCTATACTGTAGTGATGGTTTTATTTTCCATAGGTGTTTCTAATATTATGAGAATACATTCAGTGACCAATACAAGGGTCTCCCTCAGCTAAATCCATTATGTAAATATAAACCCAGTCACCAAGAAGCAACAGCATTTAGATCCATGTCAATATTACAATCTGCAATTGTGGGCGGCACGGTGGCACAGTGGTTAGCACTGCTGCCTCACAGCGCCTGTAGACCCGGGTTCAATTCCCGACTCAGGCGACTGACTGTGTGGAGTTTGCACATTCTCCCCGTGTCTGCGTGGGTTTCCTCCGGGTGCTCCGGTTTCCTCCCACAGTCCAAAGATGTGCAGGTCAGGTGAATTGGCCATGCTAAATTGCCCGTAGTGTTAGGTTAAAGGGGTAAATGTAGGGGTATGGGTGGGTTGCGCTTCGGCGGGTCGGTGTGGACTTGTTGGGCCGAAGGGCCTGTAAGTAATCTAATCTAATCTAATCTTGTGTTGCTGAACATTGTCAGTTTTTGCATGCTTATGTTTCATGACAGGCGCTCTCAGTTTTGGTATAAATCTTGTTTATCGTTTTTTACACATCCTCCAGTGCCTCTTCATCCTTTACAATAATAGGGAGACAAATCTTACAATGTGACCTAAATGAGGTTCATTAGCTGTTTTTAATTCTATCCTTCTCGAAGTAAAAACTGGCCTGATTATTCCATATCATTACTTTAACCATCTGTGCATTTCTACATTTCGATTGCTGTGTACTGCTGTTCCATCCAGACAGTAATTTTGCAAGTTTATTAATCTCTTACGTATTTTCTCAAGGTCCTCCCCTGTATTAACTATTGAGTCCCATTTTGGAGTCATCAGCAAACCTTATAATGCTAAATGTTGAAGTAAGTTGTGAACAATGCTCCCATGACCACTCCTTCTGGAACACCACTTCCAGTTACCAGTTAACTACTTTAACCCTTTGCCTCTCGTTTCTTATTTTGTAGCCAGTTTGCTATCTATTCTGCTACAGGTCCCTTCGCTTCATATTCCGAACTTAAGTCACAAATCCCGGATTTGAGTGTGTACAGTCACTTCTTCCTCAAATTTTGTTACTTCTTCAAAGACGTCTCTGAGATTCCAAGACAGGAATCGCTGGAAAAACTCAGCAGGTCTGGCAGCATGTGTGGAGTTTTTAACACCAATGTTTTCCCAGCAGGGCCACTAGACCTGAAACATTAACTCTTGATTTCTCTGCCAGCTGCTGCCAGACCTGCTGAGTTTTTCCAGCAATTTCTGTTTTTGTTTCGAATTTCCAGCATCTACAGTTCTTTCAGTTTTTTTGTTATTGAGTACTTCTCTATGATTGGTTAAACACCACCTTCCCTTTGACATGTTGATGACTCCCTGAATACATGTTCAATTTCTAATCGTTTTCCTGTTCTTTCACTTTCCTGAACCACATTAACATAATTGATCTATAGTGTCTGAACTTGTTCAATCTCACTTTTCGTATAGAGATTCACGTGAACTGTTCATCACTGCTCTGGCACTATTCCCTCTTCAAATTATATGTAACAATACTCTTGATACTCTTCTGTAACTTAATTTACTATGTGTGTTTGCAATCCATCTGGACTATGGATTTATCTGATCTAAGTTGCTTTGCTTTATCAATTATCTATCCCTTTCTATTTTTAATATTTGTGACCTTTTTTTTAAAATGGCTTGTCCGCCTGACTGGTTTTACTTGTGCAAAGTAATTCTTCTTCATATCACAGCACCAGCATTGTTGAGAGTCATTACTATTGAAAATGTGTTGGCTGCCATACCTGTCCTGAATCAGTTGAGTGTTTTTTGTGAAATACAACTCCATAAAGGTGGCAGGAGAGAGTGGACAGACCCACAACTTGATGGTGTGCAATCTATCTGAATCTAGTTTCCACGCAGAACATTAACTGGCAGTAAATGTAATTTGCCTGTTGTCCACTGAACTCCTCGACAACCACACCTGCTATTAATTCCAATTAATGAGCAGGAGTACTCTCACTTAGGTGACTCAGATCTATAGCACTGATGTGCTTTGCTCTTCTGTGTTAAATATATCCCCTCTTCCTGTACTGATGCAGATCTGTGGTGGGACAGTAGTGTTACTGTTGGAAACTGAGGACCTGAAAGTAAGATAACATGGGCAGTATATCAAATAACAAAAACTGAAAGGATTGCGGCTGCTGTAAATCAGAAACAGAAATTGCTGGAAAAGCTCAGCAGGTCGAGCAGCATCTGTGCGGAGAAATCGAGAGTCAACGTTCTGAGGAAGGCTCACTCGACCCAAAATGTTGACTTTGATTTCTCTGCACAGATGCTGCCAGACCTGCTGTGCTTTTCTGCAATTTCTGTTTTTTATATATTAAAAGAAATCTCATTCCAAGTTGTACAAAGGAAGATTAAGAGAAACCAATTTCTCAAGTAAGGGTCAAAGTTAAGTCTGTTTCTGTTGTTGACAGATCAACAGACAAATCATCACCTGTTCAATTCGCGAACTGGCAATTTTCCCTGTAGGACATAGGCAGTCTGAAACTGACATGCAGGGAACATGAACAGAGATGGATCAGACCTGATATTGATTGTTTTACATGGAGGACGGATGTAACAATCAAGCTAAAGGACAGACTGTGAGGGGCTTGTGTTCCATAGGGTGTAATCTCTGCTTCACTGTAGATTGTGCATCGCCGTGGGTCTTGGGAATTGTCTAAAGAACTGACAATCTGTAAACCATAGGATGATCCTGGATTGGACTCGATTCTGTTTTCTGAAAGAAGAGCCTATCTCCAGAGAGAATGTGCGTGCTACTTTGCGGAACCCTAAAATAGGCGGAGCCACGGCCTATTGGGCCTTTTCCATGCGAGTGAGCCCAGAATGTCAAGTGTTGCTTGGCTTTCCCAGTGTGTTGATAGGCTGGGAAAACACCACTGCCCTGCTCGGTGGTAAAGCCCAGGTCCAACCACAGCGTTTGAGCAGGTCAATACTCGGTCAATATTCCTCCCCTTGCTCCGGGAATTGAGGCCAGACGCTTTGACAAATGGGCGCAAACTATAACCAGTTAACAGAGCACAGGGGTCACGCACAGGTCAGTCTTTATCTGTATGGCTCAGTTTCACAAGAAGTGCTTTGTTTTATCCTGATATTTGGATTGTTTGCGGATGGGGGGGAGTAATCCCTGTAACAGTAAGCATTCAACAACTAATCCCTCCATTGAGGAGGTGGGCTGAGCTATTTTTGTTGGACCCGCCGTGCCTTCCTGCGTCCCCTCCCCCCATTTTAGGTCTAAGGCAACCTGGCCTTTCACCATTGACTCTCACCAATCGTTTTAGCTGCTCTTTCATGCTGCAAATTTCATTTATCAGAGAACAAAAAAATCGTTGCACAACACGCAACATAATCTCTACATACTACATTTTGGTTCTGCCACTCCTTGTCCCCACCTTGCAGTGCCATCCCTGAGAATGGTTTGAACATTTCCTCATTATGCCCCTTGTTGACGCCCAGTCCTGTCATGGAATGGGGGGTGGCGAGTGGAAAGGGACAAAAGGGGGACATTTGGGAACTCCACGTTGCGCCCGCCGATTAGGGAAACCTGACTGGCTTTCCACCTCATCGTGTGTCAGGACTTTCCCCCCCCCCCCCCCCCCGGTGTTATCTGGGTCCTGAGCAGCAGTGGGAAACTTTATGGCCCAGTCGCACCATAAAAGAGTGCATTTAGCGGTGTTACATTTGCCACCTCCTAAACCCCAGCCTGACAGGCCCTGGGATTTATTGATCCGATAGGCTTTTGAGACGGACAGTGGGATATCGGGGACAATGAGGCGACTTTGTGCGGCACCATGGGAAGCTTCAGGGCAGAAAGGGGGCTGTGGAGCTTACTGGGTTTTTCTATCATTGTCTAACATGTGCAGCCTCTGGGAATTATTGAGTGGATTTTCCTGGCGGGGAGTCTCCTGTCTTTTCTGCCAGGCCCAGCTTTTCCCCTGCTATTCCACTTTTGCACGCCAACATCCATGAACAGATCAGCTTTCAGGATGGGAACCCACTGGGCCCGTTGCTATGGTCACTGGGAAGCTTTCAATGCCATGTGGTTCCAAGTGAGCTGTTCCCTCACAGAATGACTTGGCTTTGAAAGTGAAGTACAATGAGTATTATTATACCTCACTGCCCAATGCATCAAAGCACTACCCTTTTCTAAACAGTGCCACCGCAGAGCCAATAATGTGAAGAGACCACGAGAAAAAAAAACACACACACCAACACTCTTGCGAGGAAGGTTTAAGCACACAGTCCCTTTTGATGAAAATCACCAACTGTTAACACAGGATGAGCAGTTAAAACTGACACAAAGGACAGACTCTTGCCAAAGGTGAAGGGGGTGGTGGTGGGGGGGGGGGGGATGTTCGCTGAAATTCCTTCATCCGGCTCAATTGTCCCAGGCATGAGTGGGAGAGCTGCACAGGGCTCTGGATGGAACCACGGTATTGAAAATGTCGGGTTTAAAAAGGAAAAAAAAATCCCCTGGCACTTAAATCTGTGTGTGAATCGGTGGTTTGAACAGAGGGGTTGCACTCACTGGGCCTCTAGCTGGGAAATTGGACAGCAGTAAATGATATCAGAGAGTTGGTGTCGCTTTGATGTGGAAACCAGGGAGTGGAAGGGAAGGGGGCGGCGGGGGGAGGGGAGTTGATAGTGCGGCTGGGTTTAATCAATCTTCAGTTGTTGTGGAAGATGCTTTCACTGTGGCCCGAGTTTTGTCCTGCTCCCAGCTCTCTTGCTGTGACGTCCTGCAGTGCTAGGCGCTGCTTATTCATCCTGAGGCCTGGTGGTTGTTGGTCTCTTTTTTTCTTTGTCTGAGCAACTCCCTTGGAAGGGAAGGAAGGGGCATGTGTGAGCATGGTTTTGGGGGAGGGTTGGAGGGTGAGGGGAAGTAGAAATGGGAAGGTGGGTGGTGGGAAGCTTGCATTTGTGCAGCAAGTCACTGTAATGCAGAACAATAAGCTACCCAGCTGTGACCTAGGACTATCAGCTAATGGGTGGAGGGATGGTTTTTGGAGTTGGTTTCACCCATCTTGCTTGCAACAGTGACAATAAGCAACTAGCTTGGAACGACAGCTATATTGTGGGGGCTGGGGTACCTTCAAATATTTTGGTTCGGGCTCATTTGCACGCTCACCAACTCCTGCCACAGTTTGCAGTGTTTAGCATGCCACTTTGCTTAACTGTGATGCAGGAACTGCACGCCTCTTCTCTCAATCCTCCACCCACCCCTGGCCACCTGACTGTTCAGTCCAAAATTCAGATTCCAATTAATTCACCAAGTTCTGTTCCATTTCCTTTCCTCTCCTTCTGAATAATGTTCGATGCAGGGGTGTGGGTTATGTTCCACACAGAGAGAGAGGGGGAGGGAGGGAGGGATCATGGGGTTAATGCAGGGAGTACGAGCTTTCCTCATATCATGGGGGTAATTGGCCGATTTTAAAGCAGCTAGGCGATTGGTCATAGAAACCTCTGCTGTTCATGGGAGCTGAAAAATGTGGTGCTGGAAAAACACAGCAGGTCAGGCAGCATCCAAGGAGCAGGAGAATCGACATTTCGGGCATAAGCCCTTCTTCAGGAATGAGTTCATGGGAGCCCCAATGCATGATACCTGTTTAGACTTGGCGACCAGACTCTAGTCCATCTGAATGGCAGGCTTGAACTTAACCTCGCCAGCCCCCCTTGAGTCCTGTACAGACTACCTTGGACATTGATGAAAATGGGATCTAGTGAAAGCTGCTGTGACATTGCTTATGACTCTTCATTACAGCTGCTGATTTCTGAAATGCAGGCCTAGCCTGGCCAGCTACGGCAGGGGGGGGGGTGTTAGGAGTAATTTTACTTGACTTGTAATCCAGTGACTTGGACTAATGTCCTAGCAACATGGTTTCACATCTCACAAGGGCAGTTACTTAACGATTAATTGCACATCTCAGCAAACGTGACTTTGGACAGAATCTAATAGGGATCTCAGAGAGGTGGGCTGCGCCGAGATTTGAGGCAGAATTGGATAAGAATTTTGGTATGGCCTATCTCAATGTCAGGGACCATCTGGCTCCATCTTTCCTGCTTTTCCGAAACACTCTGGTAAGATTCTCCCTGAGCAACGGAAAGCTGATGGTGTTTGAAGCTTGTTAATTGGCTTGTTGATCACCTAACTAGTCTAATTAATATTCAGCTTTCCATCTTACCCCCACAAGCAAGAAAAAAACTGAAGTCAGAGCAGATACCATAGAGCAGAAATTAGGCCATTCAGCCCATCGAGTCTGCTCCGCCATGCACCTTGGCTGAGAAGTTTCACAATCCCATTCTTCCGCTTTCCCCCTGTAACCCTTGATCCCCTCAATCCTCAAGAACCTACCAAGCTCACTACTTTCTCCCCAGGGCATCCTAGTTGAACACAGGGCACCAAAAACATAGGGTGCACTCCCTGGGCACCAGCCCCAAGCTCCTATGTCAACAAGCATTGGTGCCCAATATGTGCCAACCTCCAAGAACCCTCGTGGGACATCTCCAGTTCAGTAAAAATAATCGCCCTGCAAGGCTGCCATACCCTTTTGCTTAATAAGCCACATTTAACCTTCTCAAAACCTTTCCCCTCCAATGAGTTTAGATCTGGATGATACCTTGCAGTATTGGTCTACCTGTGAAAGGGAGGATGTGAATACGTTGGAAGCAGTTCTGAGATGGCAGCTTAATATTGAGAATGAGTAGGTTGGTCTTGTGAGGAGAGGTTTGACAGTCTAAGCTTATATTCACCGGAGTTTAGAAGCATAAAAAGCAATTTGATTGAAACATATGATCCTGAGCAGTTTTCGAATGGTGCATTTGAAAAGGATGATTGGTGCCATTGTTTAAAACAAAGGGTCATCCATTTAAGGCAGAATTGATGTCTCTTCGAGGGCAGAGAGGATTTGGAACTCTCTTCCTTAAAGGACAATGGAGATAGAGTCTTTGAATATACTTCAGGCAGAGGTGGATAAATTCTCAATAAGCAAGAGGCTGAAAGCTTATTGGAGAGAGGCAGCATTGTGGAGTAATCAGAACTGGTACAGCAGGCAGGAGGGGCAGAGTGGTCTATTGCTGCTCCTAATTTGGATGTTCATATTTTCAAATTATTTATCCTGAGTAGACAACTGCTTGCTAGGGTGCAGGTTTCCTGGGGGCAGGTCAGTGAAACAGGAAAGCAAAAGTGAATTCCAGATCCGTTCCTTTCCTCCTCCTCCTGTCATCGGGAATGTGCTTCGGATATTTTTGACCTGACCCTCCCCCTCTTTTCCGCTCGTAGAAGCTTCCAAGGAGATATTGGTTTTGTAATCTCGGCATGCATCAAAGATTAGAGTGGTTGGGAAGGACTTCTATATTAACTGACTGATGTCTCCTGAACTGTTAATGACTAACGTCTCTCATTAATGTAGTTCAGAAGAGGGAAGAAAGATATGCTGTGAGACAGAGGTCTTTGTAGGTCAGCTAGAGAAATGTCAAACGCCTGAAGGGAAACTTCTCATGTAAAAAAAATTGTCCTTCTGCCACCTTTTCATGTGTGTAGAGATTAAATATTAAAGCACCATATAAATCCCAGGTCTTCAGATCTGCTGACTGAAACATCAAGTCGAATTTAACCGACACTAAGAAAAATGTAACTCAGTTATATGTTGCCTGCTGAATTTACAGAACTGAATTTACAGCTTTAGATTTTTAATGTAGTTTTACTAGTGAGATGTGCCAGATTGATTCCACAGGGAACAGACGGTTTAAAGGGGCTGTGAGGGAATCCTTATTCACCAGGAGAATGATGGGAGTCTGGAGCTCACTGCCTGTAAGGATGGTAGAGGCAGAAACCCTTATGACATTTAAGAAATACTGGGAGTTCTTCTATAACGTGATGGTTGTGTTCTTGAACAACCCCACATTATAGAAAATCCACAGATTAGAGACGGCACTAAAAATGTTGGCAATGTAATAGTGTTAGAGCTAACACAGTTTTATTCTTCAGAAACAGTGTCCCCAATTCATCAATCGTGTTACAGCAAATTTGTGTTAACAAAATGCATGTTATAGCAGAACGACCTTTAAATATGCATTTGTAATGCCAAGGCTTACCATCCTATGAGCCAAATTCTAATGCCAAAGGAGGCCTTTCTCTGAGCTGTGTAGATTTCTTTTCCCCTATTTATTTTGTCCTCTCTTCCTCCTCTTGTTTCGAAATCAGGAAGAGTATTGGGTCCATTCAGGACTCAGCAGTCTCCATCTCTCCTATGAAATGTCCTTTCTTTTCCCAGTTATCGAGTAGGAGAGTGGTTATTGTCTCCTAACCTGACTGGCAGAAAGCTGGTGGTACCAGTTCACCCACCTGTCTCAGTTGAGAGGCTTGGAGTGGCTGATTCTGTCAGACTGGGAATACAGCAGTTTGATGCAGGGACAGGCGGAGGGCTGGGTATTGGTTAAACTGAACCTGTCGGTGTAGACATGAGCAAGAGCTGAGTTCCTTGCTGTAATGAAACTGTTGTTCTCAGCGATATCAAGTTGATGTTGGAGCTCAGGCATGATTTAATTTCCCCTTTCTATGTCTGAGAGCATTGAATTTAACTGAAGTAACCTTACTGCAGTCCTTGTTATGACTAGCTAGCCGCCTTGATCAATGCTGAGTTGGCTGATCTGAATTGCAGGACCAGTCTGGATGAATCCTACACCCAACGGTGCATTGAATCAGTGGGAAGGACTTCGCTAATACTGATTGTGACAGAGTTTCTGAAACTCAGAATGGCTATTATTACAAGTGCCCCATGGCTCACTGTTAAACAGTTACTAGCATCCATTAGGCTCCCTCTCTGATGTTCCATGCGTGAAGCTATCACATGACCCATCAAAGAAATCCAAAAGCTGCGTATCCTGTAGAACTGATCCCAAAATCCAGGCTAATCGGACACTGCTTTTGAACTGGACCTGAGCCAGTTTTCTGCTCTGTGCACTCTTTGATGTTCGCCGTGCAAGGCTCTATTTTTATTCTGTTATTGTTGTGGGCAGAACACTCGGGATCCCTGCCAATTGTTCACTTTGCCATTAATAATGAAATGGTCCTCCTCCTCAGCAGCTTTTGTCTGGTGGCGGCCTGGGTTCAGTTTCTGCTCCCGCCCAGTGCTGCCGATAGATGCCAGTCGAAAAAAGAGGGCTCTTTCTGGAATACTTTTTCCTCCCACCTCTTCCCCCCTCAGAAAAATAAAACTAAATAAGTTTCATGCGTACGTAAATAAATAACAATATATCTGCTGGGTAAGCAAAATTAGGCCAGCAGTGAAGGATTTAATTTGATGATCGCCAGAGACTATGAAATGAATTAGTGCACATAGGAGTTGGTGCTGATTTGAATAGTAATGCAGTCTAGTTAGGCTAAGATGGTTCTTTCAGTGTGTCCACACTTTGAATGTTTTGCTGATTTTTGTCCATTCAATACACAGTGAAACACTCAGGGATTCCCTTTCTCTTCTGGTTCAGTCAATCCCTGATCATACAATCGCAATTGTGTGGAAGCAGAACATTCAGTCCATCAAGTCCACACCGATCCTCCGAAGAGCATCCCACCCAGATCCACCTCCATGCACTATCTCTGTATCTCCCATGGCTAATCCACCTAGCCTACATATCCCTGGACACCAAGGGCGATTTAGCATGGTCAATCCACCTAACCTGCACATCTTTAGACTGTGGGAGGAAATCCACGCAGGCGTGGGTAGAACGTTCAAACGCATCACAGACAGTCGCCCGAGGTTGGAATCAAATCCATATACCTGGCGCTGTGAGGCAGTGGTGCTAACCACTGAGCGACCATACTGCTGATGGGAGGCGCACATATATTTTCATAGCTTTGGGAGAGGACCAGCTCTGGGAGCAATGCCCTAAATGGTCACTATACTGTTGTGTAGGTACTCATTGCCAACCCTCCATGCTTGCCTGAGAGTGTCCAGAAATTAAAGAGATTAAACTCCAGGATACTATTAATCAAGCCTATGGAAACACTATCAAGCAATAAAAACAAAAGTTAGCTTCTTAAAATATTCTTTCAATGCTTTTAGATAATAATCATAAGAAGAAAGACAAACCAAAAGGAATCCAATCATGGAAATGGAGCATGCTACCTTCCCAATTTGCATGAAATGGCAATATGGCCTGAGGACAGACATGTAACGTGACCTGTGGCAAGGCTGGAGGGGTAGCAGGGTCATGTGATAACATCCCTCAGTATATGTGAAAGAGGGTTGCCAATTCTAAATTAAAATTAAGAAGTATGGATGTTGGAGATGATTGTTTGCCAATTCTAGTATGGGCCCAATATGAATAATGGCCATTCTTTGGCCAGCTGCTGTGACCCTGCATCTTATTCTATGTGAGTCCACAGCTCAAGAGAAGAAAGACTTCCATTTTGACAGTGTCTTTCACAACCTTGACAATCAAAGGATGTTTGACATCTTGTCACTGTTATAGGAAATGACAACCTGCACACAGCAAGCTTCCACAAACAGAAATGTGGTTACGACCAGATCATCTGTTTTTCTGTTGAATTTCATTGAGGGGTGACTGTTGGCCAGAATACGAAAGATATTTTTCAAGGTAGTGTCTGTGGCAAATTTTGCATCCAGCTGAGGTGCCAAATGGGGCCTCGGTTGAAGGCCTCATCTGAAAGACAGCATCTCTCTCAGTAGAGTTTTAGCCTTGATGTTGGGCTTAATTCCTGAAGAAAATCTTGAACCTTGGGGCAAGATTGCTACTAACTGATCCACACTCTCAAGTGAAGAGAGGATGGAATTTGAGGCAAGGGGGATGAGTGGAGGTTGGTGATGATGGGGGGGGGGTGGAGCCTAATATATTAGGCCTTTCCTGGAGTGATCCAGTGGAAAGCATTGCTTTTGTTATTTAGCCGCTTCAAATGGGGGAGATTTTTAAAAAAAACTTCTAAAGCCTGTAGTTGTAAGGTGGAGGAGGAGGCGACGGGAGGAATCTTTCATTATTTCCAGGAAGGAGTGTTCCATTTCCTGTGTGGAAGTGCAGTGTGTGTCAGCAGGGCTTCTCTTTGAGGTACTGCCAATGAGTGAGGGTGCGTAATTAGTATCCTCACTCACTAGCTGACTACCTACGAGCAGTCGGGGTAAATTATGTTGTGATTTTCTTGTCTCAGGGCCTGATTAGGAGTTTTTTTCCCCCTGAATCTGAGAACTCATTTCATTATTCCATGTATGAAAGCAGCAGATGAACAAATGGAATGCTTTACACATAAATAAAACAGTGGGCTCAGCCACTCGTATGTAAATTATTCAAGAAAGTGTTTATTTCAAGAACTAAGTCATGCATAAGAAATAAGGCTGAACTTTTAACATTGTGGTAAGTGGGAGAGTGTATTGTGAACTCCGGGATTTCGGATTCTGGAGCGTTGAAATCTTTAACCCTTTGCTGGCCTCCTGCTTGCATAAAGTATAACCACTGCATTTAAATGCCACCTACCATTTCATCGATGACAGGAGCGAATGCATTCACTAAAGTTAAGCTAATCATGTAAAACACATTTAAGGGTAATTCCTCCAGTGCAAGTTTACAGAAGGCTCCAACCGATTTCTAAGGGTTATGCGGAGAATTGGGATTGATAAGCCAATTGGACATAATTGAATGGCGGAGCAGACACGACGGCTGAATGGCCTAATTTTTTCCTATGGTCTTACAAAATGACTTCCATGTACATTCATAAGCACAGCACGAGGGTCATCTGATAAAATGTTCTGCAGTCAGGTTTGCAAACCAGAATCATGAGTACCATGACGAACTTTACAAGTCAGTCCTCCTGGACGCTCTGACACTTTAGGAACTCGAGGGTGGTCATGGTTTTCCATCTGTGTAAAGAAATTATAGGAAAAATCACAAGGAGGTGGTGTGCAGCACATCCCTTAACTATTTTGCAGCCCATGGGCACATCTGTACAGATGGGGTCCCGGTGCCAAGTGTTACCATGATTAGGGGTGGGGTGAGATGGGCCGAATGATGGAGATATTGGAAGACTGACATTGAGCTGGATTTTCAGGTCTTGTGCTGGAGTGTCTGAAAGGTGGAACAAAAAATGTAGCCCTCAGCTTTGTCCACTGCCTGCTCACCCTCCCTTGACCAGGCTGTTACCTTATAGGGACAGTTGGGCAGCCTCGCACCCTCATGATCCTTCAGTCAGTCAATTCATTTCCACTTAAGCACCTTGTGCTGCTGCAATTTCATAAGGGGAAGACTGGACCTAAAAGCAAGTGTTATTGAGCTAGCTGGTATTTGGCAGGATGTGAGAGACCTCTATTGAGGAGGGTTCACCTATTCCCATCGGAGGCATCCCGCTCTCTTCCCTCACCCGGCTACTTGAACCTGCGCACCCACTCTCACCTCCTTCACCCTCTTGTGTGAGGTCACTGACCCAGACTTGGCCAAAACCCAACTTGCGTCACCACCTCCTCTTCAGCCACTGCCTGTGGTCCCACCAGTGAGTACCATTAGAATCTTTCGCTGCTGACTCTACAGAACTGCTGCCACATTGGATTTGGGTGGGAGCTCCTGCCCAGATGTGGCCACATCCTGAGCAGATTAACCATCCTTTGAGCTGAAGAGGCTAAGGGCTGGTTCCTGGCAGACATTTTAATCTGAGATGGAGTGGGGGACGGGTAAGCTGCAGTGGGAAAAATAGCGTCCCATAAACTCCATATCTGGGCCATTTTCCACCCTGTGCAGATTCGCTGGAACCACTGGTTAACAAACAGGGAGTTATTTTTTGCAAATGTCCTTATCCTCTGTACTGCCATTACACTAACTTTCTGAGGCTCATCAATGTAAATGGTATCTTCGTGAGGTTTTGGAGTGAAACTGTCTTATCTGCAGAATCGCCTGTCAGTTCATTCCATAAGACACAGGAGCAAAAGCTAGACCATTGAGTATACTCTGCCATTCAATCATGGCTGATAGGTCTCTCAACTCCATTCTCTCACTTTCTCCCCGTAACCTTTGATCCCCTTAGCAATCAATAACTAACTTATCTCTGCCTTAAATATGCTCAGTATTCCCTAATGAAAAGTACTGGAAATCTTATCCATTGGGTTGCCCACTTTTCTTGCCAAAAGCCTGAATTCTCTTTCAATTGTCCCAACTCTTCGCCTCAGTTCCCAAGTTTGCCTCAGTTCCCAAGAAATTGGTGTGTGCTCACTGAAAGCAAATGGTCTCTCTTGCTGAGTGTAAGGTTTGTTTGATTTCTTAAAGGTTACATTGTGAGTGACTGCAAGCCAGAGAGAGAGAGTAGAAACAGTTTAGTTTCCTCTGTGTTACTCCTCCATGTGCTAGCTGCATTGTCTGTTCCTGCTGCTGTGCTAATTCAGAAGGAACGGTAGCTTTCCACTAGTCACCACAGCCTGGACTTCCCTCAGTAAACGTTTCCACTTCTCTGCCCCTCCTTAAACACACTCTTTAAGATTCTTTGACCCAGTGTTTGATCACTTACCTCTGAGGTGGCTGTGCGCCAGATTTTGTTGGTAATGCTCCTTTGAAGTACCTTGGGTAATTTGGCTTCATTTTAGGTGCCATATAAATGCCAGTTGTTCTCTTTGGAACAGAGGGCTTTGGATTTACAGTCCAGCTTTATCTTCACCTCAGCTGACATCCACATACTCTGCTCCTCCTATTGCTATCCACTGGAATGGGGACTGCCAAAATACAGAGGACGATGGACTTATGGACAGTGCTATATATCTGATGTGATGTGATGAGAAGTAGTTGGAGTGGACTATTTGTTAGATCGTTTCTTCAGAAGGAAAGCTACCACCTAGTTTGTGCGCTTTTTAGTTCAAGAGGATGTTGTCACCAGGCACTTTAATTAAAGAGAGCCCCAGACCCTGAAGAAATGAGGAATTAAAGCTTTTTTATTCTCTACTTAACTTGGAAATAGGGGAAAAGGGTAATGTTTCCTGCAGAGTTCTGCCCTAAATTCCGACGTGTTTACAATAACATGGATCCTCCCTCATGGCGGATCTGGAGGGAATAGCGTGTCTAGCGCAGCTGAGGGTTATTCAGTATGATCAACAGGAGACCCCAAAAGGAATGCTGTCGTTCCAGTTAAGAATGCCTCTTGCATTTCAAGATTCATTTTGACATTTTCTTAGACATACATGTCAAGTGGAATTAACACTGCTTCCCACAGATCAAAGCGGATCCCGGTTATTTTCAGGCAGTCCAATGGTTCTTCCCCATTGTCACAGTCCATTCTAACGTTGCCCGGGGAAGTCAATGTGAATATCGGCTGTGGCTCACTAGTTGCACCTTCCCATTGGAGTTGGAAACTTGTGGGTTCAAAGCTCACTCTAGAAACTGAGGGTGTTCAGGCAATGCTGGGGATGCCACCTTTATGACAAGACATTTAACTGAGTGCCCATTTGCCCCCTCCAGTGATTGTAACAAATGCCATTGTACTACTTGAAGAACAGTAGGAGTTCCCTTTGATGCTTTGGCCTGCATACATCCTTCAAACAATGCCAACAACAGTGATCTAATCACTGGTCCCATTGCTTGCTGCATCCAGATTACCCATTGCAATTCCTGCTTTTCCAAAGCTTCAAAATACTCCCAACTGGTACATAAAGGACTTTGGGACATCATATGAGTGTAAATGATTCTGTATCATTGTAGGTTCATTTGTCATTGATCTGCAAATTCTGCTGAAGGTCACTACACCCTTGCAGTGAATACCATTGGTGTTGGCAATTGGAAAATGGATTGTTTTCCATTGCTATGTACAGTGAACACATCAAGCTCTTCAAACTACAGTGCATGGTACTCAAGACATGGCCCCCTCCCCCCCCCCCCGCACCCGGCAATACTGCTGCTAATGAGTGCTAAAGCCACGCAGAGCTGCCATCCCCTGTAACTATGGAAATAAACAGTAAATGAAGCAAAAGCCAATGACTACCTACACACTCCCAACCCCTACTCACCTAAGGGATCAAAGACGTTCTCCAGTGAGTAACATTACTGTACTGGTTAAGATGGATAAATTTCTGAGGCATGGTTTTTTAAATTAGATTACATACAGTATGGAAACAGGCCCTTTGGCCCAACAAGTCCACACCGACCCGCAACCCATCCCCCTACATTTACCCCTTCACCTAACACTACAGGCAATTTAGCATGGCCAATTCACCTGACCTGCACATCTTTGGACTGTGGGAGAAAACTGGAGCACCCGGAGGAAACCCACGCAGACACAGGGAGAATGTGCAAACTCCACACAGTGCGTCGCCTGAGGCGGGAATTGAACCCAGGTCTCTGGTGCTGTGAGGCCTACTTGCCTACTGAGGACTAATAGCACACCATACTCATGGTGAAGACTCAAGTGTGATAGCTGCAGAAGGAAAGAGGGCTAGGGAACAGGAGCAATGAACAACATCTTTCTTTTAAGATGATATTGCCATGATGTTAATGTATACAGCCGCTGTCTACCTGATGGATGGATGGATGAATGTGAACTATTCAGCAAGATCTGCATACTTCAGCTTTGAAACGATGAAAAGAGCTTTTTTTAAAGTCCACCTGAAAAGGGGAAAAGGCGTCTGTTTAAAGTCTTATTCAAGACACAGCACCTTTGACAGTGCAGTAGACTGCAACATCAAACTCAAATATGTGGAGTAAGGCTTCTAACTTGAGAGATGGGAGTTCTATAACTGAACCGTGTCTGACATCTGAGGAGTTGGAGGAAGTGTCTCCAGCCACCCTTTTATTGAACACTCCACCGATCCATAAAAGATGGCTGTCCTGGTGTCATTAATGTGAGCTGACTTGGCCCCTGTGCAAACGCTAGTAAAGTTTTAACAGCACATTCCACAGAACAGAGTCGAGCTTTGAGACATTACAGCCTCATTCATATTTTCGCCAATTTAATTGCACTTTAACTGGGACCCAAGGACACTCAAAGTCCAGATCTTTGTATTCCCTTGCATTATACGTTAATCAACATTGCATCATGTTGTGATATATTTTAAACAAGCAGGTTTGCACGGAGTGTTTCTCCCATTTCAATCTTTTTAATTTAAAGGACAGCCAACAAATGAAATTTATTAAGTTTTCCACATTCAGCAATGCTGATTTAAATTCTGAATGACCATATAAAAAACATGAAGGGATTGCCGAATTCTCCAAGACTGACCAACTGTCCCCAGGTTTGAACTGCGTGGACGTTATCACTGGGGAGACACCACATCAGTTACTTGAAAGTACATGTATTATTTCCAGTTTTGTTTAAAACTTAGGTCAATCTGCTTTTAAAAAAAAATTGCAGATGGGGAGTAAGGACTGTTTGGTTGCGTTAGATGGTTGGAACGAAGAGAAATTTTGTTGAAATCTCCAGGATTGGTAACTCTGGATTGCTCTCTCCCATGATCCGAACTACAGACAAGTTTATGTATACAAAAAATGGTTTTAGTTTTATAATTTATGGCTCTCAACACAGAGCGATGATATCAAAACTAAACGTCACTTTCAAAGAATAATTTATTGAGCAGCGCAAAGGGGATATTGACGTTCCGTACAGAGATAACACTTCCAAAGTACTTGACTGACTTCTTTCTTACTTCTCAAGGACAACACTGTTACAACTGTCAGAGGTACTGGCATTGCACTCAACAATGCTGGTTTTCATCAGCAATTAAAAATGTAACACGATTAAATGTGTGTATTGTCCCCAAGTGATATCACAACAATGCAGACCAAAGAAAGAAATGAATGAACTTGCATTTAGATAGCACCTTTAGATGTACTTATGAACTTGTTGTTTTGAAGGGTAGTTATTGTTGTAATGTGGAAACCTCAGCGGTCAATGCAAGCTACCCCATGCAGCAACTCAGCAGGTCTGGCAACAACTGCAGATGCTGCCAGATCTGCTGAGTTTCTCCAGCAATTTAAGGGTTTTTTTGTTTCAGATTTCCAGCATCTGCAGTTCTGTTTTATTCTTTCATCTTGGTACTTGGTAAGATTTTCCTTTTGTAATCTTCCACCAGGGAATGAGTGCAGCTGCTGTTCACGTTAATTAAAAACAATTCGACAGATTGTCCTCGAGGGATTCAGTAAAGAACATGGAGATGAAAGTTTCTGAAAGGTTGTCCCAGTCCTAAATTGTTATAAAGGATGCCCATTGGGGTGAATACAATTGGACCTTTTGGATATGAACTCTTTCAGCTCAGTCTCATTTAGGCTACGTGTACTGCTTAGATTGTTCATTCTAAATCTTTGGAAGCAATGTTCATTCTAAATCTTTGGAAGCAATGTTCATTCTAAATCTTTGGAAGCAATGTAAGTTTGGATGTCTTTTTGTTCTGCAGACTGTAGAAGCTACCAGGCATAACCAACTGGGAGACGCTAGTATCTTGCAAGCAATTGCTTGTGACAAATGAAGCTACCTGAAGCTTCTTAAGGAGGTTTTTAGCAATATATGTGTCCCCATACTCTAAATGTGGCCTCATCAATAAATGATACAGCATTTCCTTTGCAGTAGTTGAATAGTAAAGCTTAATGGAGGTTCAGTTTCACACACCCAAGCATAATGGGATGCCTTGGAAGCTTTGTGTTGACTTTCTACATTTCATTTTGGACATGGATTACAAAGTAATGGCTTAGATTAGATTAGATTACAGTGTGGAAACAGGCCCTTCGGCCCAACAAGTCCACACCGACCCGCCGAAGCGAAACCCACCCATACCCCTACATTTACCCCTTACCTAACACTATGGGCAATTTAGTATGGCCAATTCACCTGACCCTGCACATCTTTGGACTGTGGGAGGAAACCGGAGCACCCGGAGGAAACCCACGCAGACACGGGGAGAACGTGCAAACTCCACACAGTCAGTCGCCTGAGGCGGGAATTGAACCCGGGTCTCTGGCGCTGTGAGGCAGCAGTGCTAACCACTGTGCCACCGTGCTGTCTTCAGTAATTTCAAGGAGGGATTTAGCTGCTAATATACATGAAGCTCCTAGGTGTCAGATAACCAATCGCCGGCTCCAGTTTTGGATTCTGCACTGATAGAGTGACTAGCTGCTGTACACCGAGGAGCAGGTGTGTTAGAGTGATTGGCAGTGACGACTCTTGGGGAGTGTTTGAACCTTTGGTATGTCCACCTCCTTTCTGAAGGGGATGAAATGTGAAAGGGATACAGTTCCAAAGCTGGCATCAATTCTCCTACATCTCACACTATTCTTTGTGCCATTCTTTGTGCTTAACAGTGAATATTTAGATGGATGATTCAGTGGTGGACGACCAAGGCCAATTGCATTCTTGGTTGACAGCGATAATCACAATGGGATAGGGAATATTTGTGAATCTCCAAGCCCGATGTCTGAGCAGTTAGAGGTAATTCTACATCAACACAAATTAAGCTTCAGTCCTAAGGAGCCATTCCAACAGTTGGAGAGGGAGTGTATTTCAGCATTGGCCCCTTTTCCCTCCATTTTGAAAACTGTCTCCCGGCAACGGACTCTGACTTGAATGCCCCCCTCTCAGCAGTGAGTAAAATCCTGCCCAGTCCCCGACCATTGGTGTAGTAGAGGGCCCTTCTGTAGTGTTAAGACTGCAAATAGTGCTATCACATCGTGGACCCTGGCACTATTTTCACAGCTGTGCTTCCAGAGGCACGGTATTTGTGACCGGAAAATCCCAAATTGAGGAGCTGATGGGAAAAATTCCTAACCTTGCTCTGCACTCCTGGCTTTAATCTCCCATCCCCTCTCCACTCCTCCACTCCTCATCCCCTCTCCACTCCTGGCTTTAATCTCCCACCTTCCCCACCCCTCCCATCCTTAATCCAATTGCTACTGTACAAAACAAAATTTGGCAAGGTCACAGAGGTTAACCTGACTCCTCAGCCATTGTTGACTCACAGTCCCTGTGGGTAAATAATACCTGGGTTCCAGGCTGCAATATTGAGTTAAGTCGAAATGACAGATAAGAGCTGGTTTAAGTAAGAAGGGTATGTACTTAGCTTTTTTTTCAATAAACAGATGGCAATGAAGGACGTAAAATTACAGTATAATGGCAGGCAAGAACATTTCTGAAGGCATAATTGCTTTAATTATACGCATGTGAGCTTTCTCGGTGTATTGCTGAGTGACTTTGTTGAAAAGTATCCCATTATTGTGGTGTGAAAGGGAAGGGCTGCCTGTTCCCCTCCCCTCCCCTCCCCAGACCCCCTCCCTCCAAAGCTGCAGGTGTGTTTCTGCTCACATGCCTGCAGGCCCTAAGTGGGGAAAGACTCGCAACAAGATAAAAGGAATCCACTTCAAGCTGCGGCTCGCTGCCCTGCGTTTGAAAAGAAAAAGAGCAAGCCAGGAGAAAGGGGCCGAGTGGCAGAGGGGGTGCAGCCACCGATCCTGCCACGCTTGCAGCTCACCACTTTGATCTCCCCCTCTCGGAGTTTGGAGGGTGAGGAGCAGAAGCTGCTGACATGGAAAAGTGGAAAACCACCCAGGCCTGAGAGATAAGCTAAGGGCCGGAGCAGCGATGTGAGTGTTGTCGGGGGTCAACAGCAGATGACCTTTAGTCAGTTAACCCTTTCGCTCATCGCCAGGGAAGATGCTGAACAGGCTGGGGCTGTTTTCCCTGGAGCATCAGAGGCTGAGGGGTGACCTTATAGAGGTTTATAAAATTGTGAGGGGCATGGATAGGATAAATAGACAAAGTCTTTTCCCTGGGGTGTGGGGGGCGTCCAGAACTAGAGGGCATAGTTTAAGGTGAGAGGGGAAAGATATAAAAGGGACCTAAGGGGCAACATTTTCACGCAGAGGGTGGTATGTGTATGGAATGAGCTGCCAAAGGAAGTGGTAGAGGCTGGTACATTTAACAGCATTTAAAAGGCATCTGGATGGGTATATGAATAGGGAGGTTTAGATGGATATGGGCCAAGTGCTGGCAAATGGACTAGATCAGGTTAGGCTATGGACATGGACAAATTGGACTGAAGGGTCTGTTTCCGTGCTGTACATCTCTGACTGTCGCTTACTGAAGACTGACCGGAGGGCAACTGGAGGGTATTGATTCAGCTCTTACACTGAAACATAAGATCATAGAATCCTTACAGTGTGGGTGCAGGCTATTCAGCCCATCAAGTCTGAAGAGCATCCCACTTAGACTTACTCTCTCTACCTGTCCCCGTGGCCCCCTCGCCTGCACATCTTTGGACTGTGGGAGAAACTGGAGAACCCAGGAGGAAGCCCACGCAGAGACGGGGAGAACACGCAAACTCCACACAGACAGTCACCCGAGGGTGGAATCAAACCCAGGTCCCTGGTGCTGAGGCAGCAGGGCTAATCACTGAGCCAGCCTAAACAAGGTGATGGAAACTAGTTCTGTGTATAGCTGTTCCATTATCTTTTAATCAGTGTGTTTACAGGATTTATTTTATTTCGTAAAAATGAAACTGTAATTCAGCTGTTAAATGGAGCTGCCTAAGTAACTCTGCAAATGCTTTCTGACCTCCAGCCTGTAGGCTGTAAGTGACCCCTCGATTAGGCTGTGCTGCCCTTGAAAGCAAAACAGCTCAGCCCTAATTATAATTGCTAGCTGTCGGCTTGTCCTGTTTGAACTGGGCCCGGAGCCTGGAGGTTGGGAATGGCCTGGCTCTCATCAGTTCCTGTCGCTTTGCCTATGGGTAGATCCTGTCAGAATACCAAGATTTCTTAGCGTCAGCCATCTGAGAATGTCTTGTCGACTGAAATTTGATCTTTGACCCCCAGAGCTCCCAGTGCGAAGCGATGTGGTCCATCAAGACATACACATGTTCACTGGTTGGTGCTCAAATAAACCCCCACCCCTACCCCCACTCCCTGTCTCACCCCGACTGGCCCAGAAACGACTTTAAAACCAAATGATCAATATCCAACCCTGGAATCCACTTCGGGATTTCCCATTAAAACATCAGTAGAGGGCCAGTGGAAAAGCCATCAAAACAGAGCAAAAAATCATTTTCCCCCATTCCTTCGGTTTCTTCCTCAAGCAAAAAGTAAGCGATTGAGGAACTCCAAGGAACTACCATCCAGAGTTTCATATGATCTGTTTTCTTTTGCACTCAGAACTTTAAAATGCAGATGAGCTTTTTTTTGCTTTTCCCTAATTAAACCTGTTTTTTCATTGAACAGGCATCAAAACACACACTTGCTATCACACACTGGGAGAAATGGTCTTCCTCCATGTTCAATAGTTTCTCTCTAGTTCACTCAAACAGCAGTTCAACCGGGGCCCAGGGTGAACCATGGAAATTGGGCAGTTACCCCGGTCTAACTAATTTGGTCAATCTAAGTTCCTGAACTCTGACATGGCAAAATGAGGTGAGTTTTGAATCTGTTTCAAAATTTGGCCAGTCTGACTTCTCATGAGCTGCTTAGAAAACCCATTAGTCTGAGCAAAGACAATAAAGTGAGGCTAGTTTTTGAAAATATGGAGTAAAGTAAAGAATATAATGGTCGCTGTTCAGACATCCAGCATGCATGACGAGAGAATATTATTGACACAAAATACAAACCAGGTTGTTGCAACCTGAACCTGCTGATTGGTCCAGCCCCTAAATCCTATAAGATATCAGGAACACAGGAATTTCCCCTCCGGAACTGAAACTGCCAGTGAGTGTCCAAGCCAACACTGTATTCTGCACTCTGTTCTGCTATCCTGATGCACTTTGTATGGTACAATCTGCTTGTATAGCGCGCAAAACCATACTTTTCACTGTATGACGGTACGTGTGCCAACGATAAATCAATCAAGTTCAAACATGATTATCTCCAGATCCATCATTTCTCCTCTTCCTTTCCTACACCTTAATGGCTCCAGACTCCTTCAGCATCTCCATCAAAGTGGCACTTTGATCTTAGAGTTCTACAAGACGGCTTGTGTCCCCTCCAGTGACTTATCCCCTCGTGCCCATAAAGGTTCCTGCTATTTTACTGTAGGACGCTCAGCCTCTAGCTTCTGCTTGACCTCAGGTACCTCTTCTTCGAAGTCACTTTCTATGTGCACCTTGACAACCCTCTATCCACCACCTCTATCTCCTCCAGGATTGATAGCAATTCCTTCAGAAACCTTGCTCAACACCGAGGACCCAGTTGCACCCAAACTTCCTCCAGCTGCATCTTAGCTAGGCTGACCCAACCCTGTGCAGCTCCTGCTAACTCGCAGGCAGCTCCGACCTCCGAGGTGTGAAGGTCTGACTTGTCCCTTGGGTATGTGTCTAATCAATTGCTTTCATTAAACATCACTCTCCTCAACATCTTACTGCTCTTGTCCTCTGCTGTCCAAAATAAACCCCTTTTTTCATACCTTTCAGGACTTCACAACTCCAATTTACTTCAGCATTCTTCACTGGTGTACAGCAACTCAACAACTGAGTAAAACCTCAGAACTCCAGCCCATATCAGTCCTCCTTCTTGCACTCCACTGATTCTCTGCCTTAAAACCACAGCCACATCCCACTTTTTGATGCCTTTTAAGAGTTGACAGCGATTCATTGAGGTAAAAACAATGACTGCAGATGCTGGAAACCAGATTCTGGATTAGTGGTGCTGGAAGAGCACAGCAGTTCAGGCAGCATCCAGATGCTGCCTGAACTGCTGTGCTCTTCCACCACCACTAATCCAGAAAGTGATTCATTGGGGGTCAATTTTGGTCTAATCTATCCCTTGAGAGAGCTACGGTGATCGGGTGCACTCCAGGTTTTAGGGCCTGGTTAAACTTGCTTTCTGTTGATGTTAGCTTAGGAATATTGGTCAGTGCATAAACGTGGTGTTCTTCTAGGTGGAACGAGTAATAAAGGCTTTCTGATTCATCAGCTGCAGCCATATACACGCCCAGAGTCTCTTTTTGATAAAGACCTATGCTTACAGAGTGTCCTGGCTGCTCAGTCTGCTCTCTGCCTCCTCCTTTCTCCAGCTAGCAGTGCCTCAGCCTCGTTACGTTTCAGCAAGCGTTGCTCCCAGCCTCAACCTGCTACAGAAACAGCGTCTGTTGGCTCCCTTTCATCTGGGGGATGGCAGGAGGTGCCCTGAAGGGTCTCCTGGAGCTGTGCTTTGAAGTTCCGGGCTGTCTCCTTGCCAGAGAGAGAAGCCCAACAGATCAACGCATACTCTCTCTGGCTGGATGATGGGTTAGGTGGGGCGGGATGGGGAATTCTAACCCAGAAACGAGTCACAAGGAAGAAAATGACATATTTCAGTCTCGTAGCTTCTGTTTTCGTTCATGACTCAATGCCGGTTAGTTCACCTGGTATCCATGATGTGGAGGAGCTGGTGTTGGACTGGGGTGGACAAAGTTAAACATCACACAACGCCAGATTGTAGTCCAACGGGTTTATTTGGAAGAACTAGCTTTCACAATACTGCTACTTCATCAGGAGCAGCGCTCTGAAAGCTAGTGCTGCCAAATAAACCTATTGGACAATAACCTGGTGTTGTGTGATGCTTAACTTTGTCCACCTTGGCATTGGCATTGTTTAGGAGTTTGACGTTAAGGTGCAGACTGTGAAACCTTGTGTTTTACAACATACTTTTCTCCTTTCTTGGAGTAGCTTTTCTCTTTTTAAGCTCTTTGTTCTGACGTCAAGCTTTCACGATGACACTGAATGTGACCAGGTGACCAAGTGGTGAATGGCCAATCCTGACTGGGTTTAGCCTGCGTGCTCTGAATACCAATTTGGGCCCTAACCTGTAACCTTCAACCCAAAAACATTTAGAGTCATAGAGATGTACAGCACGGAAACAGACCCTTTGGTCCAACTTGTCCATGTTTGCCACCGACTATTCTGTTGTCCGGTAGCCACCAGGGCCAGATTCAACCAACACAACAGAGTAAGGATCAAAAAGCATTTCAAACCAGGTCCATCTCTCGATAAAGGGAAGGACGTTTGGTACGGAGAGGATAACACATCTCTTCACTCAGAGGTAATGAATCTTCAGATGCCTCTGCCTCAGAGGGCTGTGACAGCTCAGCCTTTCAATGAGTTCAAGACAGAAATCTGTGGATTTTAGCTACTGGTGACATTGAGGGAAAGTGACATTGAGATAGTTGATCTTGAATGGCCTGCTCCTACTCCTTTGCTAAAACGTTCTCTCAATTGTCAGGAAGCCTCATCTTGAAGATTTAACTGATGCCATTTGAGATTCCTCTCTACACCAGCTCCCCACCCCTCCCCCACCACCCCCTTCCTCCTGTGTACATAGGAAGGAAATTCAGCACAGCCTTACCTCAGGGGTAGCAGCATTACATCAATCTTTAAATAAAGACCTTCAAACAACCAATTTTTATTAACCAGCAGCAAAGTACAAAATATTACTTGCTGCGTAATCGTCAACTTGTCAAATTCTACTCCATTAGAGGGACAAAAATACACACACATATACACACTCTCTCTCTCTCACTCTCATGCATGCATACACATGTAAGTCTATGGGGTGAATTTGTATTTGCAGAATTGAATTTGCAGATACATTCTATTTTGTTCAAAATGCACACAGTCTGTGGACAGTCAATTTTATTTTTATAATCCATGTGACATTTTATAAATTCCTACTTGGAAATAGAAGCAGTCTGACTCAAGACTGGAATACAGACAGACTCGAACCCCACATCTTAAATGCATTGTCTGAGCTGAGATGTCCCCTTTTTTTTATTATACCTTACGTTATCGCAGGAGTGTGACTTGAAAGAAGTTCTGGGATTTGCATATTAATGAATTGAAACCAGCATCCTCATTTTAAAAGATGAAAGACTTAACAGCAATCTCGGTTTGTTCAATATATCACATCAGTTGTATGATACTATGATCTTTTGTGATAAATTCTGTGACCTATGATCCTATTCCATGAGCTACCTGATGAAAGCTAGTGCTTCCAAATAAACCTGTTGGACTATAACCTGGTGTTGTGTGATTTTTAATCTATGACTTTGGGGCAATGTTACTTTACCATTGGCTGATGAAGAGGTTACAATAATCCTCTGCTGCCATCTGCTGATCAAACAGAAAAGTCAAAGAGAAACAACAATCAGCTCAATGCAGGAGCAAATTACTGCAGATGCTGGAATCGGTACTGAAAACAATGAATG
>NC_057734.1:38743535-38833431 GCF_004010195.1 Chiloscyllium plagiosum
TCTCTCTCTCTCTCTCACTCTCTCTCTCTCTCTCTCTCACTCACACACACATGCTGGTTTGTACACGTTTGAACTTTTCACTAATAGATCCGTCAGCCATTGAGAAGGATCTGGCTCACTGTTTGAGTTTCTGACCAGGAGCCCGGGCATCTGCAGCTGCAGCTCCTCTGTTTTGAAGAGCAAAGGTCACATGACTCCATGGTGTGCAGTTTCGAGCGGGGTACGCAGGGAGATAGGATCTGGTTTAAAAAGTAGTCGATGTGATGGAGCACATCAAACCCGAAAACCAGAATGGCCTTAGCATTGCTTGGCTAGGAGTCAGGCTTGAAGGTGACTGATGGTGAGCACTTGAGAAATCTGCATGTGACCTTCTGTCTATATCCAGTGTCCGAAAAAAGTTTCATGTCAATCCAACAGAAACTAGTGTCAATAATTGATTAACATTTTGGTTTCCCTCCGACTTCTTTTCCTGTCCCTATCAGCTACAAAATGGGGTCTGAAGCAGATTGAATATTGCTCCATCTCCAGCCTCATCCACTGAGTCAGCTTTGTCACCAGTTACAGTGAAGGCTTGTTTATGTAGGACTTCCTGCCTGCATCCCTGAGGGTGAAAGGTATTAGTTTGAGTCGTGGTTAATAAGGAAACCGGGCAGCCTCAAGATCCTGTAAGGTGAATGGTCACTTAATCTTTATTGGTGCTGCCTGTACAGAGTGTGGTTAAGGACCCGGGACACTGAAAGCAAAGCCCATTGGAATAGGCCGATGGGACCTTGGGTCTGGATGACCCCACCCCCAGCCCGGCACTGAGGCAGGCATGGATGCGGGCAGGCCTCATGAATGTTGTTGCCAGTTGCTGTGGGTCTCCCCACCAGGCCAGACTGTTTTCACAGAGCAGGGATGGTAGCCCATTGGTGGCATGTTGCGTTGACATCTTGATGAGGCCTGTTGGAATTTTCCAGACAGCTTCCAGGCCCGTGGGGGTAGCCTTCCAGCCATAACTGGTGGAGGGTAAGCTTCGAGGCCTCTGCTACTCACTCAGCACAGGCCAATGGGCAGAGTGTCCTGTCCTGTACAACTCAAAAGGGTCATTTTGAGGCACCATCTCGCTCGCTTTAACTCCTTGCTCCCATTGGTGCTTTCCAGGTTAACCCATCTGCCACCTTCTAGCTCTTATTTGACAGTAAAATCCCAGCAGGAGCCTGTTGCTCACGCAGTGCGACCACTTCCCCCTGTTCTGGATTTGATGGTGGGAAGTTGGAAGCCTACAGGGAAATTCCAGGCCTTTGTTTAAGGCCTACCTAAATGGCAGCACCTCCAGTGGTGCAGCAAAGCACTAGACTGCAGCACGTCAGGTAGCATCTGTAGACAGACAAAGAGAGAAACGGGGTCAGGCCTGTGACCTTTCGCCTGGACTGGGAAATGTTAGAGCTGGAATAGGTTTTAAACAAGAGGTGGAACAGGATAAGGACAAAAGGGAGGTGTGTGATTGGATGGAAGACAGAAGAGATCATAGAATCAGAGCGATGTATAGCACGGAAACAGACCCTTCAGTCCAACTCATCCATGCCGACCAGATGTCCCAACCTAATCTAGTCCCATTTGCCAGCACTTGGCCCATATCCTTCTAAACCCTTCCTATTCAGGTACCCATCCAGATGCCTTTTAAATGTTGTAATTGTACCAGCCTCCTCCACTTCCTCTGGGAGCTCATTCCATACACATACCACTCTCTATATGAAAAAGTTGCCCCTTCGGTCCCTTTTTATATCTTTCCCCTCTCGCCATAAACCTATGCCCTCTAGTTCTGGACTCCCCACCCCAGGGAAAAGACCTTGTCTATTTATCCTATCCATGCTCCAATATTACCCTTCTTGGGCCAAAAAGAGTGGAGATGGGGGCAGAAGCTGAAGACATGGTGAGAATATAGCCAAAAGAAACAGGCAGTGAACTGGATACAGTTTACCTTCTGTAGATGGTGAGCTCTTGAGTCCAGTTGGCTGCAAAATGCTGGACTGAAAGGTGAGGCCTGTTCCTGAAGCTTATATGGAGCCTCAATGGAGCAGTGCAGCAGGCCGAGGGGAGAGATGTCAGTCTTGGTGAGGTGGAGAATCAAAATGGGTGGCCACGGGAAACTCCCGACCAGGCTTGTGGACAGAATGGAGACGTTCTGCAAAGTGGTCACCTGGTCTGTGTTTATTAGAGGAGGCCATGTTGGACTCAGCAAATATAGAATATTAAACCGAAAAAACTTCAAGTATATTATAGTTTCAACTGGTAGGAGTGTTTTGGGCCCTTGGACAGTGAGGAGGGAGTCAGATCAGATGTTTCATCACCTGCCCTTGCATGGCAAGGTGATATGGAAAAGGGACACTGGTGCTGGCTGAAGAATATTTAGCTATTAAGTGCCAGTGTTTAGTAGGCGTGATGATGGAGTGGATGTTGGTGCATGTGGGCACATTAGGAAAAGTGATAGGATAGACCTATTCCATTGGCACTGTAACTACAGTCAGGTGTTTAAAACTCTTTTTAGTTGAAAATTAACTGTTGATGAGATGGACTTGAATATTACACACCTCTCAGTTACAAACACAGTGCTGAAAAACAAAACCCAGACTCAGTGAGGATACTACACCTTTAAATGGTTATATAAGAGGACTCAGGACTACAGACAGTCCCAAATGCCCTAACAGCAGGACTTAAAGGCACTTGTTCTGAAGTTTCATGGTTAAAAGTGCCGTGCGTTTCTCGATTGCAAAGCAAGTGCTTTCCAGACCACCACGTAGAGCAGCTTAACTGAAAGCTGGATATGTCTATGGGGGGCTAAAATTAGCTAAAGTCAAAAGCACAAGTCTTCCAAGCAAGCATGTGGGTCTGCTGTAACCTTTAGAATGAAAGATAGTGTTGAAGTCATCTTTTTGAAGCAGATTTATAAACTACTCTCTTTGTAGAAAGTATTCGGGTGCACATGGTCCCTTTGACCTCTTCAATGGTTACTGGTTCACCCTCCCCCCTCTCTCCTAGAATTTCTTTCTTGATAGTCAACTATTTCTGACCTAACGGGCAGTGGCGCAAGACAAGTTGTTTGTGGCCCCTTTTGATTGAGGAGAACGGGGGCAATGGGGAGAGAAGGACGATGGACTACAGCCTGTTTCACTGAAAGTACTTGAGTCCAGCATTATTGCGGAGGCAATCCATGCCATTTCACCACGGTCCCTCTCTTGCAACAGTGCTTTCTTCATTTCCCAATCAATCAAAGTTATGAAAGATTTCTCTTTCACAACCTCAATTGAAAATTATGCAGTGAACAACTCTGGGAACGCAGTCGTGTGATCGATCACATGCCTGAGTCTTTCCAACTCGACACAAATTGGAGAATAGCAGCAAGCTCATTTTCATTGTCTCAGGAAGCGCCCATCCTTCATCAGGAAACCAGGGTCTATGTTTCTTTCACCTCAAAGGGTTGAGCTTCAAGAGTTTTAGAATCAGACAGAAGGGAGTGCAGCCATTTTGAAATTCCTGCCCACAAATTCAGTTTTGACACCACGCTGCACTGTGTGGTGAATTACTCATCTCAGCCATGCCAACACTGGAAATGCTTTGCCCAGTGTACAGGAAGGGCACAGGGGCAGATCGCCCTGGGTAGCTGTCATTACCACGTCTCATTATCTGCTTTACCAGGAAACTGGCAGATGCAGGAAACCAACTCTCCTGCCCGTCCTCTCGGTCCACAGTTGAGGTGGGGGGGGCGGAAATGGACAAAAGTGAAAAGGATTTCAGATCGTCAAAAATATTGTTGCTCCTCCTGCACTCTCAAGGTTGAATACACAGCACTGCACAAAGCCACGCTGAGCACGGGTCGCAAGTCCAGTCCGCAGCTGCTGCTGAATTGATGGGGGAAAAGCAGGAGTATGATCCAAATGAAACTCCACTGACACCCCGCTACCACAATCCCGGCCCTCAATCCCCCACCATGCTGTAAGACAATTCCTTACTGAGCGTCTGTTGTAAATAGGATCCGTTGTGGTGCCCAACAGTTGAGTAGACATTGACTGCCTAATCTTGTGCATTTTGTATAGCCACTTGTGAGGTGCAGAGATGGAGATCTCCCAGTGCCTATGGGGCACATAGGAAACCGATGCGAGAGAAGCCCACAGTGTGAACAGGATTCAGATCTCTTGTTGTATATTAAGCAACCTCACTGGGACTAGTGGCATTGGAAGATGCACGATTCAGCATAAAGATGCTGTCCGCCATCTGCGACCAGGCCTGGTTGTCAGGCAACGTGCTCCTCACTTTGCTGTGGCCTTCCCATCATCGCTGGCGAAGGTTTGAGGCTGCTGCAAAACAGAATCATTGCTCCCTAAAGCAACCTCCCTTCTCCTCCCCAGCTCCCGTTCTGGATGTTTGAGGCATGAATAAATTCTTGAGAAGGTAACGTTCAGTGAAAACCGCAAGTGGCCCGCAGGTGGAAGCAATTTGTGCTGCACCAGGAAAGTATAAACTTTGGTCGTAAATTAGTTCCAATGTAATGCCCCCTCTTTAACTTCTTTTGAGGTTGTGCAAATAATGAAACCAGAGAAAGGAACAAAAGGCCTAACTGGAAATGAGAAACCACATACTGTGTGTAGCATAGCCACTGTGCACTGGCTCTTCCAATAGCAGATCTTCCTTATTGCTCTTAAATGACACAAGTCATAATTCTCCTGCAATGACCGCTTACTTGGCTCAGTGGTTAGCACTGCTGCCTCATAGCAGCGGGGCCCCGGGTTCGATTCCCACCTCGGGTGACTGTCTGTGTGGAGTTTGCACATTCTCCCCGTGTCTGCGTGGGTTTCCACCGGATGCTCCGGTTTCCTCCCACAGTTCAAAGATGCGCAGGTCAGGTGAATTGGCCGTGCTAAATTACCCGTAGTGTTAGGTGCATTATTCAGAGGGAAATGCGTCTGGGTGGGTTGCCCTTCGGAGGGTCGGTGTGGACTGGTTGGGCCGAATGGCCTGTTTCCACACTGTAGATAATCTAATCTACTGTTAAAAGGGCTAAAAGCTCAATTCAGCGCTAGAGATTCAGCCTTGATTTGGTGCAGAGGAGGTTGATTCCAGCATTGAGAGGGTTGGTTTAGGAGGAGATATTGAGTAGACTGGGACTATGCTCAGTGGAATTTAGAAGAATTGGGGGTGGGGGGGGGTAATCTTACAGAAACATATAAAATTATGAAGGGAACAGATAAAATAAAAGCAAGGGTGTTGCTTCCACTGGAGGGCAAAACTGGAACTAGGGGACATAAGCCTCAAAATAAGGAGGGAGCAGATTTAGGACTGAGCTGGGGAGGAACCTCTTCACCCAAAAGGTTGTGAATCTGTGGAATTCCCTGCCCAGTGATATAGCTGGGGCGACCTCATTCAATGTTTTTAAGGCAAAGACAGATTTTTGAACTGTAAAGGAATTAAGGGTGATGGTGAGAGGGTGGGTAAGTGGAGCTGAGGCCACAAGAAGATCAGCCATGATCTTATCGAATGGCGGAGTGGTCTCAAAGGGTCTCCTACTCCTGGTTCTCATGTACTTATACTCTCAAGTCTCTAGAGTGGGAGGCAAGCGTACCACAGACCGAGTCACAGCTACCTGATAGGTAAACAGCAACAGCAGTTTTCAAAGCCATTCGGACTGTGGCCGTGATTATCAATACAAAAAAGAATTGCCGGAAATCGGCCAAAACGTTTGTGTTGCCTTTCACGATGTGGATAACCACACATTGGCTTTCCTGTCAGGGGTAAAAAACCGAAACGGTCCCCTTCTGTACAGTCCTTTGATGCTGAGTTAGCCTTTACACTGTGACACAACAAAGAGTTAATGCTACATGTTTCCCACTACCAGGTTTGGCGCACCTGCGGGAAACAGTTCTGTAATTAAAGGCAGGTAGTAGAAACGGCGAAAATTAAAGACTTGAGGTGCTCATTCTTTCAGAACTCGCGGATGGAAGACCTGAAGCATTGGGTGGCCTGGGACATGCCTGAAGGGAGTAGCTGACTCCCCTCCATCACCCATCCCCCACAAATACACAACGTTTTCACTCGGGCAAGCCCTGGCCACCAGGGGGATTGTCCCCCTGGAGAATCTTTCAGGCCTTCACTTAAAGCCATTAATTATTAACAGGGTTTTCAGACATCAAAGGCTACAGCAATGTTAGTCTGTGCTCACTGGCCTGCAGTGGCAACGCTTCAGTGACGAAACCTCCTTCCTCTCTCTCTCTCCCTCTCTCTTTTTGATCAGGAAGTTGATGATCAAAGTTTTTAAGGAGCGCAGGAAAAATAACCCAACTGGGGAAAACAAATATCCTCAGCAGTTTGAGAGGCTTCATGTTTGAAACCTGGAGAAATCATCGGCAGCGTTTTTATATTTGAACTCATCGCGATGAGTTGCAAACCCTCCCCAGATTGTCCTGAATTTTTCACTTGATTGTTCGGAGTAAGCCGAGAAAAAAAAATCCTCAAAACTTGAGAGCGAATTTAAAAAAGATGCCTCTGTATACTTCCATGCACAGGTATCCCCCGCTATTCGAAAGTTCACTTTACACCACTTCACTTTTACCAAACTCCTACATTAGTACCTGTTTCTGCTAACTGAAAGAAATCCGAAGAGGATTTTGCTTTGATGAAGCAAGGCGAAAATTTTCCATATAAATTAATGCTTCTTTGCTCTCTGCCATTTCGGCTTACGAAAGGTTTCATAGGAATGCTCTACTTTTGGATAGAGGGGGATACCTGTGTTAGTCATAGAGATGTACAGCACGGAAACAGACCCTTCAGTCCAACCCATTCATGCCAACCAGATATCCCAATCAAATTTAGTCCCACCTGCCAGCACCCGGCCCATATCCCTCCAAACACTTCCTATTCATAGACCCATCCAAATGCCTCTTAAATGTTGCAATTGTACTAGACTCCACCACTTCCTCTGGCAACACATTCCATACACGTACCACCCTCTGCGTGAAAACGTTGCCCCTTAGGTCTCTTTTATATCTTTCCCCTCTCACCCTAAACCTATGCCCTCTAGTTCTGGACTCCCCCACCCCAGGGAAAAGACTTTGTCTATTTATCCTATCCGTGCCCCTCATAATTTTGTAAACCTCTATAAGGTCACCCCTCAGCCTCCGACGTTCCAGGGAAAACAGCCCCAGCTTGTTCAGCCTCTCCCTGTAGCTCCTCCAACCCTGGCAACATCCTTGTAAATCTTTTCTGAACCCTTTCAAGTGTCACAACATCTTTCCGTTAGGAAGGAGACCAGAATTGCACGCAGTATTCCAACAGAGGCCTAACCAATGTCCTGTACAGCCGCAACTTGACCTCCCAACTCCTGTACTCAATACTCTGACCAATAAAGGAAAGCATACCAAACGCCGCCTTCACTATCCTATCTACCTGTGACTCCACTTTCAAGGAGCTATGAATCTGCACTCCAAGATCTCTTTGTTCAGCAACACTCCCTAGGACCTTACCATTAAGTGAATAAGTCCTGCTTAGATTTACTTTCCCAAAATGCAGCACCTCGCATTTATCTGAATTAAACTCTATCTGCCACAAGGTATGGGAGATGGGATAAGTGGGGTCGGAATAGTGCTACCAGAACGATCTTCCCTAAGCACAAGCCCGCCAGTCACTGTGGTAAAACCAGGGTATCTCCTTCACTGTAGGAAGGAGGTTTGTCAAACATTTCAGGATTCCCGTTAATAGTTTTCAAAACAAGGCTATGCAGTTAACTTTATGATGACACCTCTTGTAATAGATGGCTGACAGTGTCAGTGTATTTCTGAAGGCCTGGCTGTGCGAGAGTATTTAATGGGTCGAGAGTGTGGTAGTGGAAAAGCACAGCAGGTCAGGCAGCATCGGAGGGGGAGGAGAATCTACTTTCGGGCATAAGCCCTTCATCAGGATTTCTCCTAGGAGTGTTTAATAGGTCAGAATTATTTAGAACAGGAGATATTAGCCATTTTGTCTCAATTTTGGTTTCGCTGGAGCTCCCAGTTCAAAGCCTTCTGTTTCAAATCCTATCATGGCCTTGCCCTTCCCTATCTGTTTTTTTTCTTCCTGAACTACTACTCTTCTCCTTTGAAACCTCATAAAGTCGGACGTTTTTTGGTTTCAGTCAGTTATTTGAAGTGATGGGAGTTGATGAATGAGCACAGCCACAGATCCCGGCTTGGTGGTTCCACCCTCGCTCATCTCCAGTTTCACCCCTTGGCAGTGCTCGGACTGTCCGCACTGCGAAATACTTCAGCCTCCTGCTGGAAAGCTCTGCGGATGTAAAGTCTCAGAGAACAACACATATTAGTTCCCCTGGCCCAGAAAAGGAAAGAGGCTGGGCCATTCAGACCAGGGAGTCTGGGGTTGGGGAGTGTGTCAAGGGGCAAGTGGAGTTCAGACCACCACTATCTTATTCAATGGTGGAGCAGGTTCGAAGCATCTGTTCCCAACTCCTTGTCCCAAAAACTAAGACAGGCGACTGCATAAACAGAGGCATATTCTCTCACACACTCCTTTCCTGTTGTTTTATCTTCCCCACTTAAGGAATTGTGGGCTCCTCCAGCTCTGACGTACATCCCAGATTTTCTCACCATCCAGACTTAGAACAATGTCACCTTCCTTTCAGTGTCACTGGATCAAAATCCTGGACCTTCATCTTGTACATCTGCAGCGAGACCATGACACAGCAATGTGCTTTTAACAAACATGCTCATGATGTTGTCTCTGGGGCATGGTATGTGACCCTGATGGTGTAAAGCTGTCAGTCTCCGTCTTACTGACTCCCCTTGCAGCATGACATGCTGAGGGAAGCTAACTGTGGTACACTCGAATTGCTTTGCTTGAGCACAGCCATGTGACTGCCTGGGATAGTAATGTACATATACATACTTTAATAAAAAAGTGCTATGGTAAAAGTTCATCGAATTCTTCAGAACTCTGTGATCCACATCTTATCCTTATGTTCCCAGAGCTAGCATAATTATCATAGTGACAGATCACCAGAACAGCAGCATTATAGTGTCTGTTCATGTCACGTCCTAATGGCCTCGTGGGTCTGTCGACAGCATGTGGGCTGCAGCAGTTCAAGAGGGCAGCTCACCACCATCGAAGGGCAGCTAGGAATGGGCAATAAATTGTGGCCCAGCCAGCAATGTCCATGATCATGTGAGTGAATAAAAAAAATTACCAAATCAGATGCATGACTCTATATGTTATTTCAGCAAAAATGTGTCCAAAGACTTTTTCAAGATTTGTGCACAATTCAACAATGCCAGTTCTTAAATCCGTACAGTATCCAATTCTAATAATTATTGTACTGTGAGGTGAAACTTGTGATGGGAAAGGGATTTCAGAATGTAACAAACATATAAGGATTGCTGACCTCACACATTGGCAGTTAGCGGCAGATACTGTGTTGGGGAAGTAGTCATGATGTGGAGGTGCCGGTGTTGGACTGGGGTGTACAAAGTTAAAAATCAGACAACACCAGGTTACAGTCCAACAGGCACTAGCTTTCGGAGCGCCGCTCCTTCATCAGGTGATTCATCAGGCACTATGGGCATAACCACCTGATGAAGGAGCAGCGCTCTGAAGGCGAGTGCCTGTTGGACTGTAACCTGGTGTTGTGTGATTTTTAACTTTGTTGGGGAAGACAGTTTCTGTACCAATGTTCCATTGTTGTAGTTTAATCAGTTATAAGAGGGCAAAGAGTGTCACCTGCTGGACAGTTAGCAAACTGCACCATATGTTTCACTCTCTTTGCCAGCATTTTCCTCCCACCCCTCGGGGGGGGGGGGTGGGGGGGAAGGATTCAACAAATCTGATTTGTTTTACTGCAAACCCATTTGGATTTGAAGCACCCGCGATGGCAAAAATGAAAGTATCTCTGTTTCTGATTGCAGCACCTGCCTTAAAGGACAAAACAAATCCTGGAATCGGTTGAGATTGCTGCTGGAAAAGCACAGCCGGTCAGGCAGCATCCGAGAAGCAGGAGAATCAACGTTTCGAGCATAAATGTCGACTCTCCTCCTGGGATGCTGCCTGACCGGCTGTACTTTTCCAGCACCACACTCTAGACTCTGATCCCCAGCACCTGCAGTCCTCAAGTTCTCCCCATTGGTTGAGATTGCAAGGTTCCAGTGATGTGAAGTCGGATGGTTTATTTAGCCCTCCCACCCGAGAACCTTGTTAATATGTGTAGGTGGGGGAGTGCAAGGGGATGGAGAAAGGGGCTTCCATAGCCTTTCGGTATGAGGCCCCGTGTCATTTTAGATTAGATTCCCTACAGTGTGGAAATAGGCCCTTCAGCCCAACAAGTCCACACCGACCCTCCGAAGAGCAACCCACTCAGACCCATTTCCCTCTGACTAATGCATCTAACTCTAGGGGCAGTTTAGCATGGCCAATTCACCTGACCTGCACATCTTTGGACTGTGGGAGGAAATCAGAGCACCCAGAGGAAACCTACACAGACACCGGGTGAATGTGCAATGGCTGGAATCGAACCCAGGTCCTTGGCGCTGTGAGGTAGCAGTGCTAACCACTGAGCCACCATGCCGCCCCATTTTGGAAGTTGTGTTGTCGATTTGCGTGTCTTTTGTTTTCATAATCGAGTGACCCAGCTGGTATTGGCTTGCCTTTCTGTTTTCTCTTGCCTGTTGTCTGTCACATCAGATCCCCCATGACCCTGCTGGGAGATGAGAACACCTAGCTGACGAATTAGCGGCCTCCGATTAGCAACTTGAGGTGGGGCCTGGGGGAATTTATCTGTGTTCCCCTGGTGAGCCAGGAGGACAGTTTTTCTGATAGGAGAAGTCACTCTTTGCAGGGAGACCTCCTCTACCACTGTCCCATTCAGCAGAATGACACCAGGAACGGAGACCTCTGTCATCAGGAGGCTTGAGGCACTGGGGCGGTTTCCTCCTGGAGCAGGTACAGTGGGGGTAATAGGGTTGGATGGTTAGTGCTGCTGCCTCACAGTGCCAGGGGCCAGGTTTGATTCCACCCTTGGGCGACTGTCTGCGTGGAGTTTGTGCATTCTCCCTGTGTCTGCGTGGATTTCCTCCCTTACCCCATTGATGTGCAGGTTAGATGGATTGGCCATGGGAAACACAGGGTTACAGGAATACAGTAGAGGATTGGGTCTGGCCAGGATGCTCTTTGCAGGGTCAGTGTGGATTCGACGGGCTGAATGGCCTGCTTCCACATTGTTGGGATTCTGTGATTCTGCATGGACTACACCTGATCCTAATCTTGATGTTCTCAATCAAAGGCTATCAAAATCAAAAAGCATTTTAATGGGGGTGGATATGGGGTACAACTATTTCCTCATGTTCATCAGTCAGTGTTGAACGACAACCATTTAAAATTGAAAATAACGCACAGAGCAAAGTGAAGGAAATGTCTTGAGGCAGAGTTGTTTGGCCACGGAATGCTTTGGCTGAAGGTTAAAACTAGTTCATCTTTTAAAGGAAATGTCGGTAAATATTAAAATGATGGAGCGTTGGGAAGAAAGCAGTGGCTGAATGACTTCACTATGTTGTAAACAGGTCAGGTTATGTGTCCCTTGCTTCGTCTCACAATACTAAACCCCTGTATTGTTTTGACGTCAGTTTTGCTAGAACATAGTCAAGACAGGAGGTCTTCTGTGGAATTTTCTTTTGGATTATTCGAGCTGTGAAGAATTTAAACCGAATTATGAGTTTGAACTTTTGCTCGACTGAATGGTTTGCATATTGGGAAAGCCAGCGAACATCGAAACAGGAAGCTATAGGAATTCCTCTGAAGCACCTGTCAATTATCACTTCCAGGGTGTTCAGGTGAATGAGCTGGAAACTGCAGGCTGGTGAGAACAGTCAACGTTCAGCGCTCCGCGAGGTATGACTGATTAGTTGGCCACGCTTATTCATCCTGGCTGAGGAACTATTGCTTTGTAAAGACCTCGAAGGCCTCCTTGCTGGCCCTGAAATTTTGGTTTCTTTCAGTCTCCCACCTGAATCTTGCTGAGAGACTGACTCTGTTTCCGTTTCGATTTTTTTTTCATTTGCAGCACAGCCCCCACCTTCAGTAATTTTATTAAGGGGCAGCTCTTGAATTCTTGGTTGCACTTCACCCCCATTCTTCTGGTCTGTCGCCACTCCACGTCGATCCTGTAAAGCCCTGAAGAATCGTGTATGTTTTGATAAAGTTTCCTCTTCTTGCTCATCTAAATTCCAATGAGGCCAGGCTCTCAAGATACCTCAACTTTTCCTCAGTAGAAGATCCCACCCTATCTGGGATCAACAAGTGAACCTACTTTGGACTGCCTGCAGTGCCAGTATATCTTTCAATAGAAAAGGGAACTAAAACTCTTCACTGTGTCCCGGTTATGGTCTGACTAGTGTCTTGTAAAGTTGAGTGAAATCTCCCAACTTTTATAGCCCATTCCTTTTGAAATATAGGCCAACATTCCATTTGCCTTCCCTGAACTTTTATGCTAGCTTTTTTTGAGATTTTTGCATGGGGACTTCTAAATCCCTTCCTGTTGCAGAATTCTGCAGCAAACCTCCATTTTAAATAATACTCTGCTTCTCAACTCTTCTTGCCAAAGAGCATGACCTCACATTTTCCCACATTATATCCCATCTGCTATATTTTTGCCCACTTACTCAAGTTTTGTATATCCCTCTGTTGTCATGCTGACAAATGATTTCCCACCAGTTTTTTGTATCACCCGCAAACCTGACAACAGTGCATTCGCTTCCCTCATCCAATTCATTGATATACATTGTAAATAAGTGTGGCCCTAGCACTGGTCCCTGCGGCACTCCACTAGTCACAGGTTATCATCCTGAAAAAATTCCCTTTGCCAACTCTCTGCCTACTATTAGTTGACCAAACCTCTATCTAGGCCAATATATTACCCAATACCGTGGGCTCTCAGATTGTTAAAGAGCCTTATGTGCAGTTCCTTATTGAATGTCTTTTTGGAAAACCAGATACATCTACTGCTTCCTCTTTATCTATGCTGCCTGTTACTTCCTGCAAGAGCTCTAATAAACTTATCAGGCATGATATCCTGATGGAGCCATGCTTTGTGATGATATAATGTATTTTAAATGCATTGTTATTTTAGTTGCTTTGTAATAGATTGTAACATGTTGTTAACTGATCTATAGTTATTCGTGTTCTTTTTCCCTCCCTTTTGGACTAAGCGTATTACATTGACAGTTTTCCAATCCTTCTAGACTTCTCCTGTATCAATGGATTCTTGGAAGATTACTACTATTCCATCCATTATCTCTCTATAGCTGCTACTTTTAAAATCCTAGCATGCATCCCATCAGCTACAGGGGACTTGTCAGCCTTTGACACCCAGTAGTTTCCCTCGAGCTTTTTCTCTCGAGATAGTTCTTATGTTTATCGTCTACTCTGTCCCCCCTCCACCTTGGGCTGCTTGATTATTTAGTATTTTTGGAACACTATTAATGTGCCCTGCCATGATGACTGAGGCAAAGTATTTATTCAACTCCTGCGCCATTTCCTAGTTTCCTATTATTATTTTCATCTACCTTATTCCCTAAGAAGACTCATGTTTACTTTGGCCTCACTTTTCCTTTTTGTATTTCAAAGAAGCTCTTACCACCTATTTATATATTACTTGCCAGTTTTTAACCTTTTTTTCAATCATTTTTTGTTGCCTTTTAAAACTTCCCCAATCATCTGACATACCATTAAACTTTGCAACATTGTATTTTCTTTTCAATTTAATGCTGTACTTAACTTCCTTGGTTAACCACGATTGGCCTATCCCCTCCCTAGAAGACGCCTTCCTCACTTGGATATATTTGGTATCGTACTCAGTTGTGATGTGCCTTCGGTTCACATTGACTCATCGTTCGATCTTCCTCATTAAAGCTGACTGCTTTGGTGAAACCTATATCTCTGTTGGAGCTGACAGAGTAACGAGAAAACTGGAGGGTGTCCAGAATGTAGTTGGGGAGCCCTTTGAACACAATTCAAATAATTTGAAGCAGTTACGGATGAGGAGAGCATTTGTTCTGGAATATTATAAACCAGGCAAGCTAGTTGAAGGGATAAAGTGTCTTGTCTTCAGTTGAACAGCAATGTCGCTGGTTTGATTTAATCTTAAATGAAATAAACCTTGCAATGAATCAACACAGTTTACAGCAGCTGCTCTGCAGTGCCTCAGTTAACAGTTCCAAAGTGCTGCACAACATCCATAAATTCACTCCTCTATAGCTGTGAGTGACACAGTCTTATTGTCCAGCTCTTTGACATTCACAAATACAGTGTTGACTCCCACCTTACGCCAGGAAGTCTGCGGAGTTTCTGTTTTCCTTCCCTCCCATTGCAGTGCCCGGCAAGAGGTCTCCTCTTTATAAAGTGCTGCTGCAGAAGCTTTGTAGGGAAAGATACTTGCACCTCCATATGGGACCCCGTCGCCCAGCTCCATCCAGGGACCCCGTCGTCCAGCTCCACCCAGGGATCCCGTTGCCCAGCTCCACCCAGGACCCCGTCGCCCAGCTCCACCCGGGACCCCGTCGCCCAGCTCCACCCGGGACCCCGTCACCCAGCTCCACCCGGGACCCCGTCGCCCAGCTCCACCCGGGACCCCGTCGCCCAGCTCCACCCGGGACCCCGTCGCCTAGCTCCATCCAGGGACCCCGTCGCCCAGCTCCACTCAGGACCCTGTCACCCAGCTCCACCCAGGACTCCGTCACACACCTCCATCCAGGGACCCCGTCGCTCAGCTCCATCCAGGGACCCCGTCGCCCAGCTCCATCCAGAGACCCCGTCGTCCAGCTCCACCCGGGACCCCGTCGTCCAGCTCCACCCAGGACACCGTCACCCAGCTCCACCCGGGACCCCGTCGCCCAGCTCCACCCGGGACCCCGTCGCCCAGCTCCACCCGGGACCCCGTCGCCCAGCTCCACCCAGGACCCCGTCACCCAGCTCCACCCGGGACCCCGTCGCCCAGCTCCACCCGCAACCCCGTCGCCCAGCTCCATCCAGGGACCCCGTCGCCCAGCTCCATCCAGGGACCCCGTCGCCCAGCTCCATCCGGGACCCCGTCACCCAGCTCCACCCGGGACCCCGTCACCCAGCTCCACCCGGGACCCCGTCACCCAGCTCCACCTGGGACCCCGTCACCCAGTTCCATCCATGATTTTACTTTCTCATCATTTTTCTAAGGGGGAAGACTTCAGTGAAAGCCAGTGAGATTATAATGGTCCTTTCTTTTTTTTAAAAGCAATTAAAAAATCCAAGAATAAAAGTTGGGGTGATAGGGAAGTACAGATTCTGTAAAGAGAAAGGATAGTTGTGATTCTCAAGTGTGTTTCTGTTGTATCAACAGAGAAACTCGGCAGGTCTGTCAGCAGAAAGCAGAGTTAACATTGCAGGTCCTGTTCTGAAGATGAATCACTGGGCCCTAAATGTTAACTCTGTTTTAATACAACAGACCTGCTGAGTTTGTCCAGCAATTTCTGGCGGTGTTTCAGATTTCCAACATCCGCAGTCCTTTTGTTTTATAGCGATACTCCGAGAGACCTGCAGGCTCTTGGGGGTGACTCTTTCTTCCAAATACAATTTTAAATTTTTTCATTTCACTCAGTGGGATTTCCTGGCCTTCATGGCCCCTATCCGCTTTCCATCCACATGCTCAACCAGAGCCCGGGATGGCCTGGCTGAGATTGGGAACTTGCACTCTGGAGAATCAGGGAGAAGCTTCCAGCAGGAACAGTAATAGAGGGGAGACCTACTTCATCGTTTTAAGCTTGAATGTCACAGGCAGTGCACTAAGAAGCGGGTTATTTAACTTTGACTGCAAGGTCCAAACTAAAGGATGCAAGTGTTGTGTAACATTCCTTAGAATCAACAGGATATCTGGTCTATGTCAGTGTTTATAATGTGCAGGAATCTCCCATCTGTTCCAGTTAGATCATTTTGCCCTGAAAATCCCTCTATTCACTTCACCCTCATGTCCAAAGACATAACATGTCATGAACCTTAAGGAAGATTAGAGTCAATTGGGTATGCTCATTCCTAGAGTCAGTGATGTACGGGATAGACTCACTGCTACAAGAGCTCTAGTAAACCCAGTATTACAGTACCCATGGTTTATATCAGTCAAGTTAACGTCAATGTAGTGTGCCTGCTACACTTGAGAACCTGTATGACTGTAGGCAGCAACTTGACAACACTCATACTGTGTAAAGATTCACAGATTTACTAAGATGTTTCCTACTGTAAGTCCTTATAACTGAGTGAATGGTACTTTAATCAACCAACCTCAGGTTGCCAATGTGAGATCCTTTCTTTGGAAATAAAAACAAGCAATAAGTTATTGGTTGAAAAATGTTGCATTAAATTGGATTAGTTGGTTTAATTTCTCTTCACCTGACAAGGTTTTTGTCATGTTTGACCAAAAGTATTTCGCTCCTTACAGCCACACAGTGTTCTAAGACGTGGAAGCAACATGGCATTGAGATACTGAAATGACATTTGAAGTCAGCTGCCAAAGCTTTCCACTTGAAATTCGAAAGCTGCTGTTAAGTGCTTCGCACTTAGTTGCTTTTATCGGAAGTTTGAACAACAAAAACAAAAGTACATGTAGACAAGAAAGAAAAGACGAAGTCCTGTTTGTGATTAAAAAGGAAACACTCTTAGTTTTTCTTGATAAAGCACGATCGAAGATTCCTGTGAGTGTAAGTGCTGGCCCAAAAGAAATAGAGCACTTAAGGAGCTCTTACCAGTAACTTTGTAATTGGCTTTAATGCATGTGGATAAATGGTAATTGGTTTTCGGGTGATAAAGTGACTGCCCGTTTAAACTTGCACATTTTTAGCAATATATAAAGGAAGAAACTTGCATATACATGCTCCTTTCGCAACCTCAGTGTCTCTGTTTTACTTTGTTGAGTCTTATTGATGACTACCCTGTCATTGGCAGCAATACAGTAAAGCAACATGAATGTATTCTTGGTTGATGCTGGAGCCAGCAGTGTGACTGGATAGTGTCCATTTCTCATTTTTGGTGAGAGTTAGGGTTAGGGTTACTCACTTTGTTCAGCTGCCTGCTTCCCTCCACCAGCTGAACCTGCAATGCACTCTGCTTCCTAAAGTGGATCGGCAATATATAAATCCTATTTTTGAAGAAGGGTCATCTGAACATCTGGTTAGTTATAGGGCTGCTAGCGTTATGCAGATGGAGTTGGCCAAATTTCCCTGGAAGTTCCCTAGGTTGCTGGGAAAGACTGCAACAAATGGAGGATACATACAGTACATCAGAAATTCCACTGATTTCCTTTTGGAGAGGTAACGGCAAGAAAATAACTTAGCCCAGAGAGTTTAATAGATTGGTTAAACTCTAAGATAAGGGAGAACTCTCTATGGAATACAAAAGAAATGGAATTGATGGGCCCAGAGACTGTATGCATATGAAAAAAATAACATTCTCAACCTTAAAAAGAAAGGGATAGTGCTTTGTCACAATGGAATCCATCCTTCCATTTACTCCCCTGGCATTGAAAGACCTTTCTGTGGAAACTGGGCACGCGTGCAAATTCCACGTACAAATAGCGAGGTGGTGAGACAAATCATGAGACATCCTCTGATAGTTTGATCTGAACAGGAAGGAGCCGTGGTATTTCATGTCCACAGGCATTTAAAAATAACATGGTGACTGTTCTGTGTTGAATTAGAAGGGTTGGTGGTATTTGAGTTACAAGTGTAAGTAGTTAGTGGTATGATACCTCGAGCAAACCTCATTTTCACTTTTCTTTCTGTCATCTTGTGTTCCCATTTTGATCTGCCCAGAATGATCGGAGCCTTGTGATGCCATCATCTGTAAGCAGGGTATTTTCTCAATTTTTCTAATGCTTACTGCTGGATGACAAGTCTGTTTGAGGCCAGCAGCACAGTAGGTAGTTATTTTATAGTAGGAAACAGTTCTGTTCAGAGTTCAGGGGAGTGCAGACCTCACACTGAAATGGTTTCCAGATTTTGGAGCAATTGGAAAAGAAACAAATTCCGTTGATTGATGAGCAAAAGATGTCACAAAAGATGGTTTATTCTTTGGCTGTATTTCTATGCTGATCCTTGAGATTTTCCCTCCCACACTCCCTTTACAAACACAATGTGGGGTGTGGAGTTGCGTTCCATACATTGGACCTATCGCTAAATTGATTGGTCAAAACCTCTCAACATTGACCACCGCATCCTTTGCTTGTGAAGGGAAAATGGTAGAGGTGGGTACGGAGTGTGAGGAAGGAGTGTTAAACAGGGGTTTCCACTCCTGCTTAGTGACTTCCAATGTAAAGAAAATTAATCGACACTTGGACTTGGCACATTTCTCAGAACCGTGCCAAAACGTGAAATTTTAGTGCACAAGCAAAGACATATCTGTGTAAGTGTTGGATGAAGAAATGATTGGGTTTCCTCGACGACACATCTTGTTGACACACATAGGCTAATGATGACAATGTATCAGAGGACAATTCATTGTCATGGGATCAGAAACCAACGTTGGCCTGTAACAGAGGAAGTTGGAGAAATGGTTGAGGGTCATATGCTTAAGGATTATTCATTTGATTACCTAATGTTAAGGTTCATTTCTCCATTTTTGCCTGCTGGCAAATGCAGAAATGTAAACGTGGTTGTGTAGGAAGCACTGAACTCAGGGTGTCATGTATCCAGGGAGGAGGGATAAGATGAATTGGAGAGTACCTCCTATTACACTAACATGTACCTCCTGACACCCAGCTTCAAAGTACTATTCAGGAGAGCTGCCAGCAGAACACTCCCTTAGCTTTGCCACCGTGCATTGTGTAATACAAGAGTGAAAGTAAACAGCATTTACAGACTATTTAAAATAGCCTAACTTTGTATGACTTCAGTGACAAATCATGTCACATTTTACCCAACAATCTACCTAAACAAATCAAAATGAATCTATGTATGGACCTCTTGGGAAAGATGGGAGGTAGGAAGGTGCAGTACTATTTACCCGCTGAGACTGTAGTCCCAGAAAAGTGACATATCTTGCCTAGAAAAGAAATACTAACTTCTGGGTCTTGCTTGGGAAAGCAATATTGCTTGCGTGTTTAATGCAAATAAACTGTTTTCTTTGTACTGAGGAATCTTGCTCTTGATTTTGCAGGCTAAGCGGGCAGTCCAAAGAGGTGCAACAGCTGTCATCTTTGATGTATCTGAAAACCCAGATGCCATTGACCAGGTATGCAATAGATTCTCAGTGTAGACTGACTGGTATAGCCTTTGGCTTGCCATTTAGAGCTAAGAATGAAAACAGACAACAGACATATAGCTCCGGTCAACATAGACTTTGTGCGATATTGTGAAGTGGGTAATAGCAAATCAGAAACCCGTTCTACATCTCTGAGCATTTTCATTTCTCAATAAGCATTCTTATTTGGAGTTAGACGGAGGCCATTCAGGTCCTTTACTCTGCTGTGTCATGTGATAGGATCATGGCAGCTCTGATTGTAGCCTGACTTTATTATACTACCAACCCCAAACATTGTTAGTCAGGAAGCTATCTAACTCACCTTTGAGAACATTCAATGATCTTGCCTCCATCATTCTGTGGAGAAGAGTTCCATAGATTAATGACCGTCTGAAGGTGAAGAAATTTCCTCATCGCCACCTTAAATGGAAGGCCCCTTATTTTTAAAATTTGTCCCCATGTCTGTTCCACAACAGGAAACATTCTTTAACATTCACCCTACCAAGTTTCCTCAGAATCTTAGGTGTTTCAATAAGAACGTTTCCCCTAATATGAATGTCAATGTGATTTTACGAGAACCAGCAGAGGAAGAATTTCATGGAATCATCGAAAATTACAGAGGAACTGTCCCTTTGTCACATTTGACCTGTTTCACTGCTAACTCTGAAGCTATCTGATTTAATCCTTTTCTTTGGTCCTCACTTTGAATCCTTTCAATACTATCCTTTCAAACATTCCATATATGTCTTTTAATTTCTGCATAGTCACTTGTCGTAAAATACTCCACGATCCAAAATATTCCAAATTCTGTTTCGTGGTAATCATAATCACTCTGTAGTGCAGAAAGAGGCCATTCAGCCCACTGAGTCTGCACTGACCTTCTGAAGAGCATCCCACTCAGTCCCTATAACTCCACATTTAGCGTGGCCTAGATGTCTCCGGACATTGCAGACAATTTTAGCACGACCATTCCAACTAACCTGCACATCCCTGGACTGTAGGAAGAAACTGGAGCAGCCTGAGGAAACCCATGCAGACACTGGGACAATGTGCAAACTCCACACAGACAGTCACTCACAGAATTGAACCAGGGTCCCTGGCACTTTAAGGCAGCAGTGCTAATAACTGAGCCACCATGGCACCCTGACTTTAATCCTGACTTTATCTTTCATTGTAAACAAACAAACAAATATTGAAAACAATATTTCACTGTTTAAACATAAACGTTTCACTACTCATACAGGGGGATCTGCACCCAATTTGTAATACTTCAACCATTTTTCATTCTGCTTTTTAATTCTGGAAGCTCTGCTCTAACTCTACGATTTTGACACTTTGTGCAACATTTACTTTTAACCCACAATTTCTTGTGTTTTCTCAAACCTTTCTTATCATTTGTGTTGGGTTTGATTTTGAGATATTTTAAGTGTGGAGCTGCAAAACTCACTTACAGGAGGTGACTGTCGAGGAGCAATGTAAACTGAACCCATCTTCCCCAAGAAACTTCTTGTGACCACTTCCAAATGGGTGGCAAATACCAAGGCAGTAAAAGCTAGAGTTCAAATTGGAAACTTTGTTGATTTTTAAGGCCCAGGAGCCTCAGGTCTGCCTCAACATTCCTGGTGAAGGACTTCTGCCTGAAACGTCGATTTTCCTGCCCTCGGATGCTGCCTGACCTGCTGTGCTTTTCCAGCACCGCTCTAATTTTGACTCTAATCTGCAGTACCCACTTCTGCCTTGACATTCAGTCAGGTCATGGTGACCTGAATCTTAACTCCGTTTACCTGACTTCATCCCATAACCCTCAATAACTTTGTCTCGGAAAAATCTCCCAAAAATACATTTTTTTAAAAATCCTGAATTGCACCAGTAACGTTTTGGGGAAACGGGGTTACAGATTTTCACTACCGTTTGCATATTGAAGCATTTTCTGACTTTACCCTTGAACAGGCAAAAGTGAGGACTGCAGATGCTGGAAATCAGGGTCTAGATCAGAGTGGTGCTGGAAAAGCACAGCAGGTCAGGCAGCATCCGAGGAGCAGGAAAATCGATTTTTCAAGCAAAAGCCCTTCAACAGGAATCTTTAACCTTGAACAGCCTAGCTCCAATCGTTAAGAGTAATCCCTTCTTCTGGAGTCCCTGAACTCTCTATCTTATAAACTCCTTTAATCAAGTGAGGAGCCTCAGCCTGAGTCTCTGATACATAACTGCGCCTGCATTTTGCATTCAAAGGACTACAAGGCTTGCCAATGCAACCTGGCTTCATAGTTTAACTGTTTTAGCCTCAGCAGCATTCCGATGAAATCATTAGGAGCAGGTTTTTGTCTTTTTAAATGTTTGGGTAATTTTGCAAAGCCTTAGTTTATAAAGAATCACCTTCAGACATCTTAGCCTGTTTGGAACTTTCGAAGGACATTTAGTTTTCATCTCTGAAGGTCGCTACGCTGTAGCTAGTGCCAATCTTTAGCTTCTTTATTGCCAAGGTTAGTTTGTTTAGCGTAACATCTAAGAATGTAGTGTGTCCTGGTAGACACCCTGATTGCTGGCTTTGAAATAGAAAATACCGTATGCACCCATTGTGTCGGATTATTTTATGTGTTACACAAAGAATAGAATGAAAACATGGGAGTCTGTTGTTCTGCAAGGTGTCAAAAGGGGAAAGGAAGCTAATTATTGCAGAGCTTGTTTTACTGATCTGAAACTGGGAACTTACAATCTTCAAACCTGTTTTCAGCATGCCCCTGTTTTCAGGAACATTGTGGCCTTTAAAGGCACCAGTCAATTTAAGCACATCCAAACCCTAGTAAGAACATGTATTATTCTTTTCATGGAATGATATTCTCAAGAGTATAAAACACACAGAGGTACATCCCCCAAGTTACTGTTACCATTGAAGACCCAACAACCTATGGAACAGATTAGCGTCAATCAACTGCTACAGTGCCCCTCTGTGGGGCTTTTGAATTCCACTGTCACCCCACTCTTCCCTGTTATCTTGTGAATGGCCCCATGGTCAAAGAATTCTGTTATTGAGATAAAATAAAAATCGTACACGTCTTTGAAAATGCAGAACTATATTGAAGGATTGTAAAAGGAGGATAGGTTTTATTCAAGGCCTTTTATCCAAAGGAATGGTGCACATTCAAAAGTATGCATCACCTCAGCGTGTACTTCAGTTTGCCAGTAATAATAAAGGCATAATTACAAGGTTAAAGGAATTGTCAAAGGCCCTTAGACTCCTCAAGCCTGTTCTGTCTTTCAATGTGATCATGGTTAATCTGTATCTTACCTTTATTTAAACACTTTGGCTCCAGTTCCCTAAATTCCCATAGATTCCCAGCGATCCACACAGTCCACAATTCAGGAGAGAAGTGCCAGATTTTGCAGAGTAAACATATTCAAGGGGCTTGTAGGCAAGTCACCTAGTTTCCGCATTAACAGCAAGACCAAAATAAAAGCTGTTTTGTCTCCTGCTTAATGTGACATGTTGGGTCTGGTCACATGCCAGGAGCATAGTTGGAAGATTGCAGTGTCCAATTCCCCACCCATGTACGGGTTTAAATGGGCAGCAAGTCAGAAATGGGGGCTCCAAGGCATTCCTCTGCGAAAGTCAGAAGCCTCTCACCTCTGACTTGAATATTCCACATCGCTGTGAGAATGCACGAGCTATCCATTATTTCCACCACTCTTTGATATCGATTCCTTTACTTTTGTTGTGATTTTAGTGGATTTCCGAACTCCTGCCTTCTGTCATCTGTTCTGCCGCCTCATCCAACTTTACACTTGTCGGGGCTTGTATTGGTTTAGCGTTGGGCTGGTTCAAACCTTACTTTGCACAGTGCAAGTTGAGCTGGTGTAAATAGAAACTGTTTCCAATTCCTCTATTGTACCAGAGTACTCTGATTGAAAGTGAGAGGAGAGAAAGCTTACTTACTGAGCAGTTGGGATTTGGAAAGTGCTGCTTGAAAATCCAGTGGAAACAGATTAAATCTTCATCTTCAAAGAGAAATTCTATAAATACCTGAAGGAGGAAAGCATTGGAGGGAGTTGAGCAGGGAGACTAGGACAAATACAGAGCAATGGCCTCTTTCTGGTCTGTGATACTGTTAGTGGCAATAATTGCTGAAAAGCAATGTTTATATTTTGTGACAACTCTCATTCGTTGTGAGTCAAGTTAGAAAGCCACACAGGGAGCCCATGTGCTCAGTGCTCAAGGACTCCTTGCTGATCTCCATATTTCTTACAAACTGGTTGCTCCTCACCGTGTGTGGCCCTGTTGAATTGAGCATGGGAGGATGAGTAGAGGTCGCACTGAGCAAGACAAGATGCTGGAAGTGCAAGGTGAAGGAGAGGAAGATAGGCCTCAGCAGGAGATCATATCTGCAGAGTGTTTTCAGGGAACAGATCTATTAAAGACGCACAAGTGCAGTCACCGATGTTTTCTTGAAAAAAACTACAGTGATGGATGGGTTTAAAGCCCCAGTTTGATCATTGAATTCAGATGACATTTCTGAACTTGCCCAGTTTTGCATTTGAAAAGGAATGTATTTGCTGTAAAGCATATATTAAGGACCCAAATGTGTTCTAAATATATATTTCTATATAAATATGCATTATTTCTACAAATCTATAAAATGTAACCCTTCTATGAAGTGTTGTAACACTATCCCTATCCTGTTATAGTTATTGCTTGAACCCTATCCCTTTCATACTTTGTTTATTGCAACCCCTTAAAGTAACATATTCACGGGAGGTCTTCACGTGTAGATATACTGTGCGCTGATGCTGGAGAGATCAATGTAATTCTATTTGCATTTCCCTTAATATCAGTGGAGCCAACTGCCGGGCATTTCAAACTTTAATTTTTGATCCAAATTCACCCTTGTTTATTCACCCCTTTACCGACGTCTTTGACATATTTTCGGTTGGAGCAAGAATTCTCTCATAAGCTACATCAGTCAGGAGCAAGGAATATAGTTTTTCCTCTTTTAATGAGTCGCTTGGTAAACCAGGCCAGTTAAATTGCACTGAATCTTAGCACATAAAGCCAGCTTTCTCTTTAAACCTGATTGACAGTGATTTTCAGTCGTGTCATTCTTGGCTCAGTGTGTGGCTCTATATCAGAAACCTTTAGCTCCACACCAGATACCTGAGCATTTCGGACAGAATATTCTTGCTGGTGCTGAGCATGGAGGTGGGATGGGTGTATCGTTTGGCAGGATGATGGGAGTATCTCAACTCTTTACCTTCCAGCAGGACATTCTGGGCACGGCAGTCTATGGTTGACCTTCTTGCCATTTAATGAGCCCACGCTGGAGTTAACCCAGCTGCAGGGGTGAGCCTTTCGCAGCACAAAAACTGAAACTGTGTCACCAGCTTGTCACCTCTAGGGGGCGAGAGGCAAGGAGGGTGTGCCTCCATTAAAGGCTTGTAGTGCCGTTCAGTAGAAGAGGGTCCAGCCTTTGATTGGTTAGCAGAGACTTCCGCTCCCGGCGTCTTGATTCAAGGTGCCCGTGGTGGCCTCACCACTGTCTCATTGACTTGAGATGCAGGTAGTTCTTCCCCAAAAGGAGGGAGTGCAGGTTTTTGCCAGCTCTCTAGCTGGCAGGCAAGATCCCTGAAACCTCTTCAAGATCCCAAGCTGTAATCTGGTGTAGTGCTGAGGGAATGCGACACAGTTGAAGCTGCCATCCTTCGGTTGAGATGTTAACCCAAAGCTCCCTCTGCTCCATCAGTGGGCATGAAAAACCCAACAGTTCTATTCAAAAACAAGAGTAAGGGAATTCTCATTGGTCCAGGATATTTATTCCCCAAACTCTTATCTGTAAACAAATAATCCGGTCTGCATCACATTGCGGGTTGCGGGCTGGCAGTGTGCTATTTTGCTGCTGTGTTCCTTCCATTACGACACTGACTATGTTTTAGTAATATTCCATTAACTCTAAGGAAAGTCTTTCTTTTTCCTTTAGTGTTCCTTGTTAGAAATATTCTTTCCTTGCTACTCTGTGATAAACAGGAGCATGTCTGTTTGTCTATCCCTGCGTTCAGTGAGCTCCCAAACCGAACTGTATTTGTTGAAAATCAATCATCCTGAGTGCAGCTCAGGGCTGCCATTGTTTTGGTGAAAGCAGCTCATTGCCGCCACCTCCTCAAGGGCAGGTCGAGATGGACAGTGAAAATGCTGGGCTTGACCCCTCATCCCATTGAAGAATAAAAGAAAAGTCAGAGTTCAGAATCCCTACAGTGTGGAAGCAGGCTATTCAGCCCACTGCGTTCTCTCTGAAGAGCATCCGATTGCCACTAATTGTCTCTGCACCTCTTCTAAAACAGGCCGATGCGAAGGTACAGTCTCCAGGAGCTGGTCCATCCTTGGTAGCTCACTTTTAATGGCACCCAGTGAGCTTACCCATGGGCAATGAGTTGGTGACATCCCAGCTGAATGTTTGAAATGGCTTCACAGGCACAGTCCTTATCTATCATCGACATTTGGAGCTTATCAGCACAGCTGAGAAGATGGGGAACTGGGAGAGCACCTTCACTGAGATTTCCCCTCTCCAGTCTGCGGCACCAGGACCAATTGCCAACAAGCCCAGGGACTTTTCCTGGCCCCCAGTATGAGCCAGCAGAGAAGCTTCAAATTTGAAAGTTCTTGTCTACACCGAAAACAATTGCACCGGAGAGCAAGCATCCATTGCATTTACAAGTCTTTATCTTTTCTATCTCCTAAGATATTAAATTGGAAGGTGCATGACTGAAAAGAGGCTAGATCAATCTATCCTGCCTGTCTCAAAAGAATTTTTTTGTTTCAAAAATCAAGCACAGCACTTGTCTCTCAGATACCCCCTTCATGGCCACCACAACATCTTTGCACCTGGAATGCCTAGGTCTTACGAAAAAATACCCCCGCTGTCTGCATGTTCCTCTGTGCACTCTGGGTCTTAGAAAGGCAGTCAACAATGTTGAAAAGACCTCCACCCCTCCAGGTAAACACTGGTACTGCTGTCTGGGCAGGAATGGTAAATGTTGAAGGGAACAGTTTGAACTAGTCAAAGACCCAGGGCTAAATTACAATGAGCAGTTGAAAATTAATGCAAGATTTATAGCTAAGCCTGAGAACTATCATTAACTCCAGCTTCTTTGATGTTACTGATGGGAAAAGTGCTTTCAGCTTCTTGGAAAAGGAAGCGATAGATAGGGCTCATTGATTTTGTTACTATGCTAACATACTGGTCAGCAAAGAAAGACTGTTGCTGGAATTGAAGTCAGTTCGCACAGGATCTCCTCGAGTTAGCCTCCCTTTGTGAAACTGGTTTGGTCTTTCTGTATGGGAATGATTTAAGGGGTTAATGGATAATGGAGCTCCTCTGCCATGGATTATCCAGAGGCCAGCTGTAAGGAGCTATTTAGGTATCGAGTTTATACTGTGTAGGGACTTGTGTATTTAAACTGTTCTGTTGACTGTTATTCTAACAGAAGTGTTAAGGTGGATAAGACATTTGGAAAGGACTCATGACAAGGGAGGGAGCATCTGGAATGTTAGACCTTGCATGGGTTAGCAAAGGGACTGAGTATTTTATGGGTCCGGGATGTTCTCTAACCATCCATCTGAAGCCTGGCGGTTCTGAAGTGCCATTTTTCTGTGGATAACAAGCAAATGCCATTTTCAGTGTCTACTTATGCCAGGTAATCACTGGCATACCAGTGCAATGTTCACTGGTTTTTATGTAATACCAGTGAATATTGGCCTCACTCTCTTCTTGCTTGGAGACAAACAGACTGAGGAGGATCAGGATGCACCAAGCTGCTCTTTGAAGGATAGACTTATCATGAAAACTGCTGGCAAACCTTTTGGGACAATCGAACAATCCTCCCTTGCCTAAGGATCATAGTGGATACAGTAACTATGCACAAACATGTCTTAACATAATTTATATTATTGCTCTGGAATCTATTACCTTCTGCGCAATAGGATTGATAAATATGTCACAATTGTCTCCACTGATTCATACCTGCATGTGCTTTTCCTAACCTGGTTCTGGTCTGGAAATATGTGAGCTGCTAGATCTCTCACTCATCCAAATTGCAAAGATATTCCAGTGCAGGGATTCCCAAAGTTGAAGATGGGGACCCCAAATGAGGTTGTGAGCTGAAAGGTTGGGGTCACAAGTTCCAAAGCTGACCCTACGCCCACTCCTGTGTCAAAGAGGTTCTCCTGCCTCTGCCGCTCACTCGGGGTGGGGGTGGGGCGCGGTTGTGACAGTCCCCAAACCTCTAAGTATGGTCACAGTCGGACAAACTTTGAAAGATACTGTTTTGCTGTGTATAGCTGTGGAGCATTGACTTGAAAATTAGACATTGGTATTTATTGGGTGCGGCAGTCTTGAAACTTGAAAGCCGTAATTGATTAAATGACCCAAGCACCTTTTTCTGTTAGTGGCCTTTCTTTCTTGCAATTGTCTGAACGCCAGGGGCTGCGCAATCATTGTACACCCACTTGTTTTTCTGTCCCATTGTTGTCAGCCAGGTATGAGAAAAGTTCTGGGTTCACAACAATCAAAGACTAACTTCACCGTCAGAGTGTTTTAACTAACGGGCCATATCACAAATGGAAGGTGTCTCCATCAGGTGTATTTAGGGGAAGCTAAAGCACATAAGGGAGGAGCTGGAGTATATGCCAATGGGGTTGGACAGAGAGAGATGGATAAACATAAATGGTAGCCCAGGCTATTTGTGCTGATCAATCTACTGCTGTAGATTCAGTGTAATCCGTGGATGAAATGCTTTTCAAAGATGCAAAAGCTAAGCTGATTTTTTAACACTAGCAAGGGATGTAGTTTCCAAAAGAACTTGCCTGGACCGTTTTGGGGGGTGGGATGGGGGTGTCTATGCCTGCCATGTGCAGGAGTCCTGGTGAGTTACTTTGGCGAAAAAGCGTGAATGGGCAGTAAACTGGGGGTTCCGTGTGCTCCGAATATTAGCCTGTTTAGAAGACTGAATTTGCCAGCCAAATGTGGTCCTCGTCACTGATTGCTATCATTAAAACTTGCTTGGAGTGTGAAAACAGAAACCTCCAGGTTTAAGCGTGTAGGCAATTTTCACCCATCCAGCCGTGAACGTGGGCTCTGCCCACCTACTAAAAGTGTGGCAGACACAATGTGGCAAGTTTGCTGATGCCTCCATGTCTGAGGGGAAGGGCATACAGGATTTTACTTGCACGATTATGGCTATTCTGTGCCCTTTGTTGGAGGAAAGAGTTTCCTTTTCCCCTGCTCCCTATTGTCCCCTCTCTCCTTCAGCAGCAAGTGCAATTCTGCCTCAGTGTGCCCTCCTTCCATTCCCACTGCACACCAGTGGGCTCCCCCATTGAGATAACCACCACCAAGTATTCTCTTATTCCTGATGACTCCTCTATTAGATGACAAAACATGGAGTGGCACAATGCATATTTTTTTCAGAAGAAGCCTTCAGAAGAGAATTACTGGAATCAGTTCGTGAAGTCTTAATATTAAGTTTTTTTGATGCCTTTCAAAACTACTCATTGAACTTCCAGTGACAAATGAACCAGGAAAAGTGTTATTCTTTTAAGTCACACTTAGCAATGATTTGATTACTCCGGTCAACTGGGCTCTTTTGGGAATGGGTGTTACATTAAGAGTTGTCCACCTGAATGCCTTATCACTGAGTGCTAGATGGCCAGTTTACCAAATCTCTGGGTGGTTGCTCCTAGCAGAGGGTTAGGCTGCTGTATCAAACTGTCATCTTGTGTAAATGAGGTCTGAACCCATGTTTTAGCACAAGACTCCACCTTGGCCACCTCAGCATGACTTTAGCAGCTGTAGAAACTAGGAGAAAGTGAGGACTGCAGGTGCTGGAGAGTCAGAGTTGAAAAGTGTGGTGCTGGAAAAGCAGAGGAGGTCAGGCAGCATCCAAGACGCAGGAGAGTCAATCTTTCGGGCATAAGCCTTTCATCAGGAATGTGGTGGTGGGTGGGTGCTGAGAGGTAAATAGAGGGCGGAGGTGGGGCTGGAGGGAACGGTAGTTGGGAAGGCAATAAGTGGATGCAGGTGCGGGGTGGTGGTGATAGGTCAATGGGGAAGGTGGAGCAGATAGCAGGTGGAAGGAAGATGGACAAGTGGGACAGTTCAAGGGGGCGGTGCTGAGTTGGAGGGTTTGATCTGGGATGAGGTGGGGGGGGGAGGGGAGATTTGGAAACTAGTGAAGTCTTTCCCTGTGGGGTTTCTGTTCGATGTCAGGCCTGGGCCTGATGGAGATGAATTGAAGCTGAGGTCTCTTAATTAGTTAACAATCATTGTATCATGCAATCACTAGGTAGTAAACCCAAACTGGATGGATAGTGGTACGTTTTGGTCCAGCAAATGGACAGATGGCAAGTGATAATTTAGCTTCCTGTCGCCAGTTTGGAAGTTGCGTTTTTGGGAGCTCCTGATATAGAGCATTGGTAGTAATATAGATGATTTGTATAAGCTGCTAACATCATTAAACCATCTCCATATACTGGAGACTGAACTACAAAGGGACATGAGCCAAGCACTGTGTACCCAATAACTGCTTTATTTCATTCAGTACTAATGAAAGGAGACAGAGAACATAAGCACCCTGGGATGTATTCCATCAGGGCCAGGAGACTTATCTATCCTTAGCTTCATGAGCTTGCCCAACGCTACCTCTTCCATGATAATGATTGCTTCGAGGTCCTCACCTACCTTCATCTCTTTGTCACTTACTGGCATGTTCATAGTGTCCTCCACTGTGAAGACCGATACAAAATACCTGTTCAATGCCTCAACCATTTCATCATATCCCAAATCTAAATGCCCCTTCTCATCCTCTAAAAGACCAACGTTTACTTTAGCCACACTTTTTAATTTTATATGTTTATAGAAATGTTTGCTATCTGTCTTTATATTCTGTGCTAGTTTTTTTTCATACTCCATCTTACTTTTCTTTATAGCTCTTTAGTTGTGGCTTTCTGTTGACCTTTAAAGTTTTCCCAGTCTTCTAGTTTTGTGTTGTTTTTGGCCACTTTGTATGCCCTCTCATTCAGTTTGATAGTCTGCCTTATTTCTTTAGACTCCCATGGCAGATTACTCTTCTTCTTACAGTCCTTCCTTTTCACTGGAATATACTTTTTATGAGCACTTTGAAAAATTTCTTTGAAAGTTCCTCCACTGCTCTTCAACTGACCCACCATAAAATCTTTGTTCTCAGTCTACTTTAGCCAGGCAACATCGATGTGGTTTTTGTCTTCCTTGTATATTTCAATTGTGTGGCTGTATACGAATGGAATATTAAATTTATTGTCACAATTACCATAGAAACTGACCACTTTTTCAAGAGTTTAAAAAAAATTTTCCAATGATCAATGCAAAGCAATCATAGATACGTACAGCACAGAAACAGCTGTTTCGGTCTAAGCCATCACGCTGACCAGATATTCTAAATTAATGTAGTCCCATTTGCCAGCACTTGGCCCATATCTCTGTAAATTCTTCCCAGTCATATACCCATCCAGATGCCTTTTAAATGTTGTAATTGTACCAGCCTCCACCACTTCCTCTGGCAGCTCATTCCATACACACACCGCCCTGTGCATGAAAAAGTTGCCCCTTAGGTCCCATCCATATGCTAAGATTTCAAAGATGGCATTACCTCTCTCTGCTATGGTGGGAGTCAGGGTGAGAAAGATGGGAAAGTAAGATGAGAGTAAATGTTTTTTTTTAAATTCCTGGATTATTTTTTTCCAACTCAGGCCTTAAATAATGACTGAGAATCTTGCCCTTGTGTGGGAAGTGCCTTATTTCCATGCATTTGCATCTTGTTAAAGCCGCAACTTTTGCTTTTTCTATCTCCTTCCAATGCTCTGTCCTCCACCAAGAAGCTAAACAGAGCAAAAGCCCAGTGGCTATGGCAGAGTGGGTACCTGGGTGCTGCAGTTCATTGGATCCCTGCCCCAGCCATTGTGCCACTGTACCTACTGAACAGAAGGCCTGCCTGCTTCCAGAGCACCAACCACCTCAATACTTCACCCACACGAGGTGGCATTGACAAAACACCAGCCTCACCATGGCATCCTGCCTGCTCCTGGACCTTCTTAGCCCCCGCCTCTTGCTTTGAAGGCTTTGCCTTGGCGCTGACAGCTGCCCATAACTCGCATCCTTCTACCTGGTTTATTTGCATTGATCGGGATGCACGCAACTTGTGGCTCTTCACTGTTTTTCCAGGCACTCATTGATCTTAGGACTGAGGAACAAGCTTCCAGCCTCAGTGACTTAACTCGGCTTTTAGTAGGGAGGGAGAGGCAGGCAGCATGGGGTGTTGGAGACCACTGAACAGTCGATCTTCTCAGTTAGACAGCAAAAACGTAAACCGAATCCTCTCAGCACAAACAGTGAATCAGTCTTTCAGGCAATAAGCTATAACGTCAAACATGATGACTGTTAGTCTGTCTCGAGAGGAGGGAACTTGAAAAGCATAGTAGGTCAGGCAGCATCCGAGGAGCAGGAGAATCAATGTTTCAGGCATGAATTGATGAAAGGCTTATGCCCGAAACACTGACTCTCCTGCTCCTCAGATGTTGCCTAACCTGCTGTGCTTTTCCAGCTCCCCACTCTTGACTCTGATCTCCAGCATCTGCAGAGCTCACTTTCGCCCTATTAGTATGTCTGTTTGACTATGTTTCTGAAATTCTCCGCTTGTTAATCTTTTTAAGAGATTCTCATCTGTTTGCTTGAAACCAGTTAATGGCTGTATCATAATAGTGGTAAGCAGAACTTGTTGAAACACATTGTAGCACTCCACTGAATAATCTAAAAGCCTGAGATTTCCAAAAAGACCTGTTGGTCTTGATGTTATGAGATTACATTTGTTGCAAGTCCTTCAGCAGCCTCTCTCATCCCTATGCATTGTCCCTCTGTGCAACAGTGTGGACAGCCCTCAGGTAATTTGAGCATCTCTTGCCCCTTGGCACACAACAGGCTGGATCTAATGGGGCTGTCAGGTACAGACTTATCAGTCCATCATGCAAGCCAACCTCCATCCATTGACTCCATCTGCACTTGTTTCACATTCAAGTCAGCTGACTCTGTGAATCACACATTCATACTGCGTTGTCACCACAACCTGCTGTTTGTCCTGTACATCATAAGATACAGACTTGTCACAAAACTCTACTGCAGCATGCGTACCTGTTTGTTAGTACAATAGAAGAATGTTAAATGTTATAGGCTGCTAGGCATCTCCCAGTTACTGAGGACACTTGAAACATCTGAGCTCATCTGGGAAAAGTGTAGAAGTGAGAATTGAGGCCTTCAAGCCAAAATCGATTATCGGGCTCATTCAGTCCACTCACTCTTCCAAAAGTTAGACAAAATGCTGTGTTTTTCTTAAAGAAATCTGTTGAACACATTGGGTGGTTCGCATGTGGAATGAACTTCCTGAAGAAATGGTGGATGTGGGTACAAATACAATGTTTAAAGGACATTTGGATAAGTACATGAATAGGAAAGGTGTGGAGGGATATGGGCCAGGAGCAGGCAGGTGGGACTAGTTTAGTTTGGGATTGTGTTCAACATGGGACTAGTTGGACCAAAGGGTCTGTTTCCGTGCTGTATGACTCTAGGACTTTTTGACTTCTCACTGCCTGAAAAAGGCAGCCAAAGGAATCAAAGACCCCTTCCATCCCAGTTATAATCTCTTCCAACCTTTTACAAAAGTGTAAACACACGGACCAACAGATTCAAGAACAGCTTCTTCCCCACTGTTATCAGACTTCTGAATGAACTTCTCAAATTTCAAATTTAATGTTGACTTCACTGTTTGTGCACCTTCTCTGCAGCTGTAACATTGTATTCCTCGCTCTGTTCTATTACCCTAATGTGCTTTGTATGTTGTGATTGGCCTATACTGCACACAAAACAAAACATTTCACTGTACCTTGGTACATGTGACAATAACAATAAATCAAATCCAAAGATGGTGGGCAGGCCCACTCTGTCATGGTTACACAACTCATTCTTGGTGGTGGGGAAACAGAGCCCTATGAAGTCAGTGGTAGGAATGGACTTACATAGGGAGCCCATAGGGCCTCTTCCTGCACTGTAGATCCTGTCTCATTCTATGTCTGCTGTGTTGTTTTCTCATTTTGCAGTTGAATCAAGGCTCCGAGGATCCACTAAAACGGCCAGTGGTTTATGTCAAAGGTGTCGATGCAGTGAGATTAATGAACATCGTTAACAAGCAGAAAGTGGCGCGAGCACGAATCCAACATCGACCGCCTCGGGTAGGGAGAAACAAAGCATCAGACTTTCCGTCCAGTTCAATTTTACCTGAATTTGAACAAGGACCTCTCTGGATGCAGAGAGCCCGTGCAAATAATTTCTAAATACAGCTGAGTACTGTTTCGTAACTGCAATTTATGTTTTGCATTATTGTATCCATCAATGTGCTCATTGGTTGGTAGGAAGTAAAAAGGTGTTCAGACTGTCAGGCCTGCTATTTCCAATGAGCATGCGCAATTTGCCCCATCAGCATCTGCCCAATCTATTTCATCACTCAAAATTCTACCTGCGTACTGCAGGGGCATAACCCATTCTCACAGCTTCAATTTGAATAAAATCAGAAGTCGCACAATATCAAGTTATGGTCCAATAGATTTATTTCAAATCACAAACATTCAGAGCACAGCTCTTTCATCAACTGGTGAAGGAGCAGCGCTGCAAAAGCTTGTGATTTCAAATAAATTTATTGGACTATAACCTGGTGTTGTGTGACTTCTGATTTTGTCCATCCCAGTCCAACATCAGCACCTCCACATCATTTGAGTCTGCAGCTGATCACAGGCATAAATCTAGCCCCCTTCCAAAGCCAATCTCAGCACCATACCTTAGCACCAGATTCTTAAAATCATCTCACCGGTGTGATACTGTGGATTTCGGTGACATTTAGAGCATTAATTAAATGGTAGGCACTGGTGATGACTTTGGGTGTCTTGATAAGTCTCAACTCGTCTTGTATTTCATTTCGATGGCTTAGATATCTGGAGACGGCTGCCTACTCAGAGAGCTATGGTGTGTTTCTGTACATGGTGATCCAGTTCTTTAACACCTCCTCCAACCAAGGGTTTCAAGTGGTCCCAAGAGATTAGATGACAAATATACAAGGATGATTTCCGATACTGAGTTGCTTCCTTGAATGATTGAGTCAGGGAAGAGCAGTGCAAAAATATGCAAAGGGAATTCACCAGGAATACCCAGGAATGTGATCGATGAAAGATAATCAGAGTTCTGGTCAACTTTTTTGCTCTGGAGTGGGTCCCATGTTGGAACATTCTTTTCTTCAAAGGAATAGCTGGGGATCAACATTTAATCTTTGCTCAAGTTTCATCATGAAAGGTGAATATTTCTGAAGCCAAGGATGAAAGTGTGGAGCCAAATTCTATAGAAAGGTACACAGAGAAACAGTGAGGGGTGGGGTGAAGGGGAGGGAGCTGTAAGGAATGTGGGATAAAAATGTAGATTATTGAGTACTGAGCAAGTATGTTCCACTTTGAATTGAATTCCTTCATCATATTAGAACTTTACAGAGCACATTAAACACATGAGGTAAGAGAATAAGTTCTTCAGATTTTCAGCTAACACCCTCAATTTATGAGCGATGACAGCTCATTAATCTTACTCGTTTCTATTGTGAGTTATTTATAACTCAGTGCATGTGTAAGAAAACTTTTACTCAGATTTAATTTCATGCCTTTTGTGATTCCAAGTTTGCCGATGGCTGTCACAATTGAGCTCATAGCTTGCTTTCCTCAATACTGGCCTTTTGGCTCCATTCTATTTGACTTTGAAAAAAAAAATTATTTTGGTTTGGATTACTACACTTTGTGCCTTTCCTTTCATCAGGGAGATGATTTTCACTTTTTCCACAGAAGGGATAATTCCACCTTTTTTTTTCTGAAATGGAAAGTGGGAGGTTTGAAAATATATATTTCTTCGTGAAGTGGTTTGATTTCTCCCATGTGCTGCTGAGGCTCTCGCTTTGCCCTAGGTACTGTTTTGCCACAGGCTCTACTGCCTGCCTTGATTGATAAGTTGAATTAATGATCAAAAGAATATTTTCACTGGTTAGTAGCGCTGGACCCACCAAATAGCTACAGGCTGCAAGCAGGGCCCTTTCTAGTCACAGCTGTAAAAGAATAAGTGTGGCGGCATTTTGGTTTATCAAAATGTAATTTATGTAAATGGCTTAAATTGTTTAATCAACTGAAGTAGTGAGATGTCTAGATTTCATCTCTCTCCTGAGATATGAAACAGTCAATTTCAGCTGGTGAAATGTACTTCGAGTCATAGAAATGTACAGCACAGAAACAGACCCTTCGGGCCATCTCGTCCATGCCGACACGATATCCCAATCCAATCTAGTCCCACCTGCCAGCACCTGGCCCATATCCCTCCAAACCCTTCCTATTCATATATCCATCCAGATGCCTTTTAAATGTTGCAATTGTACCAGCCTCCACCATTTCTTCTGGCAGCTCATTCCATACACGTATCATAGCTGAAAATGTGTTGCTGGAAAAGCGCAGCAGGTCAGGCAGCATCCAAGGAGCAGGAGAATCGACGTTTCGGGCATGAGCCCTTCTTCAGGAATCTGTAGGAATCCTGAAGAAGGGCTTATGCCCGAAACGTCGATTCTCCTGCTCCTTGGATGCTGCCTGACCTGCTGCGCTTTTCCAGCAACACATTTTCAGCTCTGATCTCCAGCATCTGCAGTCCTCACTTTCTCCGTACACGTATCATCCTCTGTATGAAAAAGTTGCTCCTTAGGTCTCTTTTATATTGATAGATCCAATCTACATTTTAAAAAAAACACTCATTAGTTTCCAGCTCTATCTCAGCCACTTCTAATGGTCCGGCAAAATAGACTTCTGTCATATTCCAAGCTTTATCCAAGACTGTAGCTCATGAATTGCAAATAACACAATTCAATAAAATGGATCAGAAATGCTGCCATCCAAAAGAAAATTGTAGGCAGCACTTCATGGATGGTTATTTTGAGGGGCTCAGAAGTATTGTACATGAGAACGCTGTACTTTTCATTTTGAGACCAGATTTTTAATGGAGCTCCCTCTTGCCCTTAATGCCTTTCCAGATCAGAAGTTAGACAAGTTGAATGGGTTGAGTCCAAAAACAAAAGGGCCATTAACCCTCTGAAGAAGCTGAGCTCTGCGTAAAAAGCTACTGACAATCCAAAGGCATTCACAAAGATGACTGGTGTAAGAATAAAAGTGTCTCACACAATGCTGTCCTGAGATTTGAATTGAGATACAACATTGAGATGGAGCAAGGAAGTATTGTTTTACATCTAACCTGGATAATACCTAACTGGCCAGGGCAGGGTGGGTGGGGTTTGGTGGGGAGTAATGACAACATTAGTATTCTTGACTTTGAAAATTGAACTCTGGTTTGAGAACTTTGAACACATTTTAACCTGATCAATAATTGCCACCATCTCTAGACTTCCAACGTAATGTATTAGAAAGCATTCCCAGAGTATAACAAGGAATTTTTTTGGGTTGGCAGAATGCCAAGGAATGTGGAGCAAGTCCTCAGGAAGCAAAACTGGGATCATTTCCCTTGGGGGGGCTCGATTTTATGGATTGGCTCTGCTGTGTCTATGTTCGGTTAGGCAGGAAGATGTAAAATAGTGGTGTAACAGGCAAAATAAAGACGAGCCCACTGCCTTTTTGCCCAGCATTTGATTTGTACCCCAAAAACCAATAGGGGAGAGGATGAATGAAATTGCCAGTGACTTGGCATTTTAAAAAGATAATTAATGGGCAATTGAGTTTGTTAGCCAACTAACTGACCCAAATATCTCTCTTCCAATGGCTTAACATAGTCGGTGTGGACAGGAGGGCAGATCTCGGTAGACTTTTTCTCCATGTCCTGGTTAAAAGATGGCAGTGTTACTCCCTTTACTCTTTACCACTATCTCACCAAAATCCATTTTCCCTTTCCTTTCCGTTCCAGCAGCTGGGATTTCTTTGGGTTCAGGCACCCACAGCTTGTCTTCTTCTAAGAAGAGCCTGATTGCAGTCCCAGCAATGGCCACTTCTATGTTCTGGCGCCGCTGAGACTGCTAGAGCTGTTGGCCAATTAGATTGCTGATCAGCTCTTGAGGATGAGACCTCTTCTCAGTGAGCGGCGGAAATTCCATGTTCCTCGATTTCAGGCTTCCCACCGTGATCTCTTGTTGCTGGGTGGCCTTGTTTAATAAGTATCAGCTGGCAACTGACAGACTTCTAAACTGATCCCATTTCATCACCAAGTGTATTTAAGTTTTATCAGATTAATTGGTTCCATAAGCAGCCTGTAGCTAATCTAAATGGAAGAGCAAGCACGCCTAACCTTCTCACCAGGCGAGGTGCGAACTATTACGGGTGTCTTCTGAAGCTAAAAGAGTATAAATCTTGCTCTTCATTAAGCTCATTCTTTTTAATTGCTTGGGTCCTGTTTTGCAACAGTCCTAGTGCTTCATCCTAATCACTTTTTGTCCCCAAAATGCCTTCACTTCCTTTGACTTCTTTTATATTATAGTTTTATAGCTACTATTCTCAGTGGTTAGATAACTAACCACATAATTCTTTTGGAATTATGCAAACAACCAGTGTAATAAAGTGAAAAGTGTACTCATTTCACAGTCTACTTCATAAAGTCAATGGATGTGGAAAATATTGTCTATTAATTTATGGGATTTGGTTGTTGCTGGCTAAGCCATCAACCCTAACTGCCCTGAAGAAGGTGATGGTGAGCTGAGACTGGAACTACTGCTTTCCTCGGATTACAGGGACAATGGCAATGCTGTTTAGGAAAAGAGTTCCAGGATCTTGACATAGCGGAAGTGAAGGAACAGCTATACAATTCCAAGTCAGGATGGTGTGTGCCTTAGAGGGAACTTCCAGGTGATGTTTCATTTCATGTGTTGCCCTTCTATGTGGTAGGCATTGCTGGTTTGGAAAGTGCTGTCAGAGGAGCCTTAGTGAGTTACTGCAGCACACCTTGTAATTAATAGACACTTTGGATATTGTTCATCAGTGGGAAGGGATTTGTAAAACTTGGGATTGTATTAAATTTGGAAATACAAATAAGATATTTCCTGAATTACTTTAAGTCCCTCCCTTAGGGAAGCACGATGGCTCAGTGGTTAGCACTTGCGCCCTCACAGCACTAGGGTTCCATTCCAGCCTTGGGCGACTGTCTGTGTGGAGTTTTCACGTTCTCCCCATGGCTGACAGGTGCTCAAGTTACCTCCCACAGTCCAAAGATGTGCAGTTGGATGGTCGTGCTAAATTGTCCGTAACGTCCAGGGATGTGCAGGCTAGGTGCGTTAGCCAGGGAAAAGTGTGGGGTTACATGGATGAGTTTGGAGGGGGGGGGGATCTGGGTGGGACGCTCTTCAGAGGGTTAATGCAGACTTGATAGACCAAATAGTGTCTTTCCACACTGTAGGGATTCTGTAGCACTGGGGCATATTAAACAAAATGTCAGTATCTGAAATGGCCCCTCAATGAAATTCCCAACATTATGGGAAACCAAGAACATTTTGCGCTTTGCAAAAACAAGGAATTCATCAAACATCAGAAATCATGGACTTGTAGTCACTTGGGTTCAACATTTATAAAAATTATTTTATCCTGCTCCAATTTAGTCATTCTTATTCAAGTGGTTTGGGCTGGGGTTCAGTTCGCAGCTGGTATCTCAACAAGTGTCCATTCCTTTATCTGTTAGCACTGGCAGGTACTTCAAAGATTGCAAGGCCCATTGCAGTTCCTGCCCAGTGTCCTTGCAATCCTATTGACCTGCTGGGAGTTACCAGACAGTGACTAGCTGTGGAAACCCAGGCTAAAATCCCACTCTCATCCCTGGCCTAGTGCTGATGAGGCCTACTATATCAATCTGTATCATTGCCCCGATTTAATTTACCCAATGCAATGTGGAGTAAGGATCTAACATATTTATTTGTTCTTTGTACATCATTTCCCCACTGTGACCTGCACTTTCCAATTGTCAGGAAAATTTTGTTTAAACAAAACCAAAAGATGTTCTACAGTTCTCGTATATATAGAGATTGTCCCAGTCTAGTTTCATTGAGAGTTATTCCATGTTATTTTAAACAAGCTCCATTTAATATCTATAAATGCACATCAAACGTAAAATGACTGGAAAGCGAAACAATATGTTCACATAAGAAGGCTAATTGTTAGCTTTTAACTTTAATCTTTCTAGCAAAAAAGAGCTGAAGCTTTTATCTGAGCAAAATCTAATAATTCATTGTAGTTAGTGCCCATTGTATGGATAAGCCATATTTTGTAACGAGAGAGCCTGTGGTAACAGTTCAAATACATAATAGACCTTATAGTTGTATTAAAATGCAAGGTTAGGGGTAAAATGGAATGAAGCTGTGTGGAGAGAGGGGTTATGATAATGTGAATTTAACACTTTACGTTCAGGGTCTCTCACATAACAACTTGTCTGCATATTGTGATGCTGATTTTCACAGACCTGAGGCAAATGGGAATGAGAGGAAGTCGATCAGTCTCTTGAGTCTGTACCACTCAGTTCAATTATGGCTGGTTTGTAACTTAGTCCAGTTTACTGCATTGGTTTGTTGTACTTTGACGCCCTTACCAAAGAAAATCTAATGATCTTAGTCTTGAAATGTCTAGTTATCTGAACAACATTTGGTGGAGACAATTCCAGATTTCCTCAAGCCTTTAGTAGTGTGTAAAAGTCCTTCCTAATTTCTGTCCTGGGTGTGTGGCCTCGATGCTAGTATTATGTATGAACCCCAGTCCAGCTTCTTATTTTTTTCCCAATTGGAGGAAGTAGTTTTTCTATACTTACCATGCCAAATCCATTTAAAACACCTTGATCAGGTCATCCCTCAATTTTCCTATATTTAAGGGAATGCAACTAAAGTTCATGCAACCTGCTATATAAAATGCCTCTCAAAGTCCCACTATCATTCCAGGAAATGGGTAATAGACCTGTTGTGAGGTACGGTATATTCTTCATTAATTGTAGTGCCTAGATCTCATCATAATTCATGACCCCAATACTGCAGATATGTTTAGACAACAATAGCACAGTTCTTTGATTGATACACCCCCAGCCCCACCTCAAACATCAAACAATCCTTTCAATTCACTCTGCAACAGTAAAACTCATGCCTCTGATCTGCATTTCTCCAGCCTCCTTAGCTATGAGATCATCAGTTGTTAAGCCCATGTTAAATTCTGGTTTGTTTTAACAGCTGAAGTCATTATGAATGCTTCACCCAATGGTAACAAATAGAAGTTTAAAAAAAAACTGTTCTTTTAAAGCAAGATTGAGTAAAACCAAAGAATCATGCAGCACAGAAGAAGGCCATTGGGTCCATGGCATCTGTGCTAACCCTTTGAAAGAGCTTTTCCAATCACTTCTACACCCCTGCTCTTCCCCGATAGCCCTGCAAAGATTTCCATTCAGGTACGTATCCAATTCCCATTTTCAAGTTGCTGCTGAATTTGCTTCCACCACCCTTTCAGGAAGCGCATTCTAGAGCATTTGTCTTGTATTTTTTTAAAAAAGTATCTGTACTATCTACTATACCTTAATTCTCTACCAACTGTTTATTAACTATCTTCCAAGTAGAAACAGTTTCTTCAAAATCCCTTAATCTACAACAATCCCTCAGAATTTTGAATGCTTATATAAAATCTTCCCATAATCTTTCCTGATGTAACATTAATAGCCATAACGTTTGTGGTCTCTGCACTAAATTGATCCCTTCTTATGGATGGAAAATCAAAAGTAAGTTGTAGCTAAAAATGCAAGGTGGTCATCAGTGCCTACAGCAAACCAGTATTATACCAAACAAAATCACTTTTCTTTTTTAAAAAAAAGAAACAAAATATCACAGATGCTGGAAACCTGAAATAAATTCAGAAATTGCTGGAAATATACCTGGTGTCTGGCAGCATGTGAGGAGAAGAAAGCACAGTTCATGAGTCTGATTCATCCCAAGCATGAGAAATGCAAGTTGGCCCATTTTCTGACTTCTGAAACCAAAGGTTGTCACGTATGTTCAGATCCCCATACTTTCATCATCCAAGGATGTGGGTGGGCATTGTTTGGATTTCCAATATTCTAAATCAACTTTGGAAGAATTCCAGCACCTGGGCATACTGGTTAGAAGGTGTGTCTTAGTTCACTCATAATTGGTTACTGCTTTCTAACCTCGTTCTTCTGGTGCTTAATCTTCTACCACCCATGCCTCCCTCGCACCCATCTTATTTCCCAGTTACTATATATGTTTAAAATCTATCCCATTTAGCACACAACACCACAGAGAGTATCCTCAATGTGAAGATTAGACTTTGTCTCCACGTGAACTGTGCAGTGGTCACTCCTGCCAGTACTCACTCAGATTCATCTGCAGCCAGAGGATTGGTGAGGATAAGGTCAAGTATGTTTTCCCTCATGCTAGTTGCCTTATCACCTGCCTGTCATTGGTCCGGTCTAGAAGCTATGTCCTATAGGATTTGACAGTGGTGCTGATGAGGCACACTTGGTGATGGACATTGAAGAACACATTCAATGGCCTTGCCACCCTCAGTACTTCCTGCTTTTGCTATTCAGCATGGATTACTGATTCACCAGCCATGGGGAGGTTTGGTGGATGGGGGGGTGGGGGGGGGGGGGAGTGGAAGGGAGAGATGGGGAAGGAAGGGATAATCGACAAGAGGTTTCCTTGCCCATCTTTGATCTGATACCATGCCCTGTGCAGTCTCTCCTTGCCTACATCACTGTTTCTTCCAATCCTCTTGTCATTTTCAGTTTCCAAACTTTTGTCCCTCACTGTCTCCTTTTCACCAGGCCTGTCTTCAACACCTTCATTCCCCACCAGGGCAGTCTGACATTTTTCCGCTGTGTCCTTGAATGGAGCCCCAACTAGATTCGATCCACCACATGGCTATTGTTTACTATCTTTTTGATTTAATATTACTTCTGACCACACATTAGATGGTAATCTCAAAATAACTGTGAGAGTGTTGTCCTGAACAGTAGAATTGACCTAGGTAATTCCTGCCAATATGTATGGTTCACAGTTGAGAGCAGGCATAAAAAGAGTTTTATTTGGGGGGTTAAATTGATCAACCTAAACTTTATGTGGTCTGGCTTATATTTTGCTCTGTGTTGTTGTGCATTCAACTCTTTGTCACTGGTCTGCTGCACTCGAAATCGATGTGTTTATAAAAGCAAAGAGAACTGGAATATAACTGAATATTCCAGAAAGTCAGGGTCTTGCCTGTAGCACCCAGGTTCAAAACCTGTATCAGTCCAGCAAGAAAATATCCTTCCCCTACTTGATCGTTGCAAACAAAGCCCATCTTTTGCTGGAAGCAGGGCAGTTGAAGGCTATGCTAATGAACACAAATGATTCCAAGACCCATGCAGCACTGCAAAGAGGTGTTGCCATGTTGTCTGTCGAGAATTGAACTGGAGGCACACAAAAGCTCGCTGTCAGGGTCCTACCTGCTGCTGCAAGCCATATGTCAGTGTTCTGAATCAGCTCAGAGAGGCCGATAGAGAACAATTTCCAAACTTCCCAGAATCATCTAACCATCATCCAGTCAAACATCCTCCCAAACCGTGCTGTTGCTGTGATTTCCCCTGCAAGCTGATGTACTGGTATGTGATGAACCCTTGGGAACTCGATAAAAGGCTGCTGGAATCACCCTTGCATTCTGTCCTGTCACAGAGCTTTGTCATTGCTCTTTCTCCACTCATTCATCTCCCTTTCGTTGTCTCAACCATTCCTTAAAACCTATCATCTCTCTGACCATTTCCAATTCTAATGTAAAAGCCATTGCTCTGTTGTATTAATTCTGTACCTCTTTCCACAAAAGCTGACTCTCTTGTTTAATACTTCCAACATTGTTGTAATGCCATTTCAAGTTTTCAAGTTATTTGTGCGTAGGGTGTGGAAAGCCTATGACTGGCCTGTCAGACCCAGTTTGTTTTTACATTACCTTGCCACCCTCCCAAGATCACAAAGCATCCATTGTTTTCTGTAATGTTTCTTCACCATCGTTCCTATGAATCGCCTCAGGGCGGTTTACTATGTTAAAGGCAGTACATGAATGAGAATGGCTTGCTCAGAAAATAAAACCCCACCTGCATCTCAAGAGTGAAAATGCAGGCTTTTAATAACTTGACTGCTGCACCCCTGATCCTGAAGGACCGGCATTGTAATGTCTCAAATCTCACACTTGCACTCCTCCGAACCCATGCTTCCCCCCACAACCTTTCACGCTGAGCCCCAGATTGCTTGTAGAGAGAAATTAGTCACTTCAATAGAAGCAGGTAAGTCAGGGAGACACAAATGCCTGGCTACAGTACTAGCCTGAGGACGTGGTCTTAACCATACCTGACCCTGTCCTTACAAACCCACCTCCAACAAGTCCTGCTCGATAACAATCAGCAGCAAGAGTCCTGCATCCTTCGCCAAAGGGTCCTGGAGCAATCCCACAGAGCGATCCACTAACTCCACACAGACCACTGATTGACCCCGGGGACCGTAATTTAGTTTAAGTGAACATCAAAGGCAATCTATTTGGCTTCAGACTCTTATGCATAATATCATATTTAACATTCCTACAGAGGCTTGAGCGCAGATTAATCGACAGCTGGTATTTATAAAGCTTGCAAGCCAGCCGAAAGACAATTAGTTGGAAACTATTTTACTGGATGTTCTCTTATCTCTAAATTATCTACAAACACATTCAACATCACAAAGCTCTGGCTTTTCCTGTCTTTCTGATGACACGGTCTTACTGTGCCAACTATAACGACAATAGCAAGATGACCGATCAGATAGAAGGCAACTTCCACCTTCACTCTATGTAAAAGAAGCTATTGAGTCCATGAATATAAAACATAGACGCGCCAAAGACACAATTAATTTTAAAGTAAAGCAATAGTCTGCCAAGGTAGATGCTTAACAATGGAAAGTTAGCATCAGATTGACAATTAAGGATTTAGGAGTGTCTTAGGAACATGCAAAGCCCGTCACAAACCACTTTTTCAGATAGAATATCCTTTTCCAAGGGCTGTTGTGGCAGAGTGGTAGTATCCTTGCCTCAGGGCTGGAAGATTTGGGTTTAAGTCCCACATGCATCAGAGATGCCTGAACAGGTTGGCTTCTCGTGCTGCATGAGGACAAAGCTTGGATGAGTTGTTGTCAACATCATGTTGCATCTCTTGGCTCAGTTTCAATCCCATTTAGATGGGATTTCAGGGGTAACTTGGCAGACATGAGGTAATCACTTTTATATAAGGTTGATTAAAAAGTGACCTCTCCAAATCTCCAAGAATTGTCTATTTACAGGACTGTAGCCTTCAGACTATTTTAAGACGGGAGATGATTGGCCAAACTAACCCTTCAGACTTGACTTCTTAAAGGCTGGTGCCAAGCTGAGAGAATGATCTGACTGAATGATCAAGCAACAACTTGTGTCACAGAATCATTATCAGCTGATATCCCAGACTTCTATATCAGAGGGCAGGGCAGGATAGATGCAAGGGCACAGTGAATGAGACCATCTCTGGAAGTCTTTCAAGTTGACTCTGAGCCCCACGAATATTCAGTTAAAACAACATTGAGCAGGCTTCTTGCTAATTGCCATCTTGCCCACTGTTCCTTCATTCCTCACCCCAAAGTGATAAGCCAGTCTGCATATCGAGCACGGCAGCATGCAGAGGCCGTCAAAACTAAGCAAGCTGAGACCTGATCATTACAACTGCCAAACTGAGCCTGCATCAAGTGGTCAAGAAATCAAGGACTAAAATACATCACGTAACCTGTCAAACTACATCTATTGACAATAGCATTGTAGAAATAGACCATATAAAGACAAATTTGTGTCTTCACCAGCTGGATATTCTCCTTTAAATATGTAGTGCCACACTGTCACCCTATTAAGGAGGGCAGACTGAGGAGCAGCACAAGACTGTGTATCATTAACGGATTCTGGATCAGTGGTGCTGGAAGAGCACAGCAATTCAGGCAGCATCCGAGGACGCTGTGATACACTAGCAGCAGCTAAATTACATTCTGCCACATTTATCAATTCAAGGTTATGATAGAAAATGCGGTATTTGTTTGGATGGCTGTATCATACTGGTTTTCATGACACTCAGCATACACTGGGCATGCATTTCCACTGCTTCCATCACCAATTCAACAAAAAATTGCAGTAAGAAGTGCCTTTTACATTATAATGTGACTGGCTGCCCCACAACATGTCTTGATGGCCATGAGGCTGAACTACAGCTATGTAGTCTGAGTATTTGGACAGTCCCTCTCCGAGGATTTGTACCATGAAGAAAACCAAGAGCAGCAACGCTGTGTGAACTTTCCATCAAGGTCACACACCACCCTGCCTTGGAGATATACCATCATTACTTCATCAAGGCTGCGTCCATTCCTAATTGTACACTATTTTGGGAATGCTGTCCTGACAAGGATTGCAGTGGTTGAAGGAGATTGCTTATAAACGCTTCCACCAGAACACCCAGAGATGGAAAATAATTGCAGTTTTTCAGTGTTGTCCACATCCCAAGGATCCATAAGACATAGAAGTGGAAGTAAGGCCATTCAACCCATCGAGTGCACTCCGCCATTAAATCATGGCTGGTGGGAATTTCAACTCCACTTACCGGCACTCTTCCTTTAGCCCTTAGTTCCTTGCGAGATCAAGAATTTATCAGTCTCTGCCTTGAAGATGTTTAATATCCTGGCCTACACTGCAGTCCGTGGCAATGAATTCCACAGGCCCACCACTCTCAGGCTGAAGAAATGTCTCCTCATTTCCGTTTTAAATTGACCCCCTCTAATTCTAAGGCTGTGTCCATAGGTCCTAGTCTCCCGCCTAACAGAAACAACTTCCCAGCGTTCTTTCCAAGCCATGCATTATCTTGTAAGTTTCTTTTAGATCTCCCCTGAACCTTCTAAACTCTAATGAATACAATCCCAAGATCCTCAGCCGTTCATCGTATGTTAGGCCTACCATTCCAGAATCCACTCTGTGAATAGTTGGGAATGTCTGTTGCTCAATTGTAGGAATTTCTCCAGTTCTTCAAGTACCTTTCCTATGTATTCTTTGGTCATTCTCCTGCTCTGCTGGTCCTGCTGATTTCAGATGTGCTCTCATTATAGACTCTTTCATTTTAACACCAAAGCTGCCTTCCTGATAGGCCTCCTACCTCCACTGTGTCAGCAGAACTCCTGCATTATTGTTTTCCTTGGACAGTCAAGAGCATAAATAAGACCAGAATTGGTGCTGGTCACCTCAAAAGTTAAGGCAATTTTTATCAAAGGTAGCGGCTCCAGTATTTACTAGACAAAATGCACACAGCAGCTTATCATGTAGTCACAGTTGGCCCCCAGATGGAGTTGTCTTCTGCATTTCACTGAGTCAAGGTTTTGACTCATTTCAGTCCAGGTTTTGAAAGCACTGATTACTTGCCTTGTTCCCCCATCTCCCTATTCTAGCCTGTTGCCATAGCGCAAAATTAGTAAGCCCCAAATTGGATTGGTAGAAATTTTCTCGTTCCATCCCCATTGCCGTTAAGCTATGCAGAGTAAACTCCAGAAAAGCCAACTTTGCATCTATTATCATAAGCTCCCTTAAAAGATAGTTGGGTTAACAATAGGTACTGACAATTATCACAGTAAGTATCCTATACATAGACGATCAAATGTACTATTAATTGACACATGCAGCTCTCCATGGGAATGGTATCTGTGGAATGTGATTCATTATAGTTGTCATGTAAGTTGTGACTTTAGATTGATATCCTGGAGTTTAGAGGAATTAGTTTGAGGATTTGGGGAACAAAATACATTCCTTTTCCATGTAATTAAAGAAAAAAATCAATGAAAATGAATTGGCAATTATTTTCTCATTCATTTAAAATCATATCATAACATACAATGAGGGCCATGCCATACGCTGTAAACAAGCCATCCTCTGTCTCTTTATAAGAACAAGGAACACTTATTCCTGAAGGAAGTGCCTCTTTAATTAGACAACTCAATTGAGCAATTAGAGAAAATATATTTGCATATTCCATTATAAATAAGAATTGCCGTTAATTATAGTGATATCTGCCACCAAGCTAGTCTCGATAAAAGACACTGCTCTGTTGTAAGAGTTGACTGCTATGTTAGTATTGCTGAAGTATACAGTGCTTTTGACCTAATTTTCTGATCCTTTCATGAAAAGATTTTTAAAAAACCCCTCCTCAATGATTTCTCCAGTTCTGCAGGGGTAAAGAATGGCACAGAAGAGTAACTGAAACATTAATTTGACGCTCTGTCTGCCAAACCTTGCTGCGAAATTAAAATGCATGCGGGTTGTCATGAAAGATGTGTTCATGATAGGAGAATGCCTTTGAAATGTGTTTCTCAGACTGATGAATAACTCTGACTGAAGCTTTACTATACAGTTAGGCCTCCACCTGCTGGCCAATGTGTTTCAAAGCTGAGCTGTCTCTTCATTATTCACCAAACTGTTCCATTGCTATGCTGAATTAAACATAATACTTTAATGTGTGATTAATTTTACTCTTCAAATGTGCATTAATTAATATTCTTTTAGATTTGTAATTCAAGGCTGGAGTTTCTTTGTTTGTTTGAAGAGTTTGAAACCCAATTAATGAGCACTGCACAACTGATCCCTGCAATAGTACATTTTTAAGATGCAATGTTTGTTTCATTCAGTGGACCATCCTTGAAAAGATTGCTTTGTTGTATTACTCCCTGCTGAACAGCTGACTTGAACATTATCAGAGGATCATAATCTGAGAAATAGGTCTAATCGCATAATGAGTCTGTATAGTATGTTTCTGATCCAAATTCCCCTGCTCACCCCAACACCTTTAATTTTCCTCTTTTTTTTCAAAGATCTATCCAATTTCTTTTCAAAAGTTCGTAGATTCTGTGTCTATAGAAAATTGTTGTACAAAATTCTGCCTACTAACCTATAGGGGGTGATTAGAACTCTTGATTCCAGAGAATTAATATGGGGCACACACCCCTGCCTAAGGAAGGCTCAATGGACCTGAAGCATTTGATTTCTGTCCACAGATGCTGCCAGACCTGCTGAGCTTTTCCAGCAATTTCTGTGTTTGTTTCTGGTTTTCAGCATCTGCAATTCTTTTTTGGTTTTTAATTTAATACGGGGCCCCTGGATTATCTGTCCAGTAATGTCATTATGTTACCAGCTGCTTTAGTTTCCCTTGATACTGCTCTGGACTATGTTAACGGTGAAGATCAATGGTCAAAGTTGCAAACTTTCTTGTTTGTTAGTGCTCCGATCCGTGCTACATTATACACTCACTAACTGGGCATAAAGGCATCATTTTTGGGAGCCATTTACTGAAGATTCAGTACTGCCATGCCATTTTCCAAAACTATTCCTCCCCTCGTGCATTAAGGAGAACATGACTCAATCCAAGATCCTGATAAATCCATATGCAATTTGAACAATTTGGATAAAGAAGTGATCTGATGGGCCTGTTCCCTGAGAAGTGATAGGAACCCTTGAGATAATTTTTAACTTCTCTATAATCAGAGTCACTACTTTCCTCAGTGACTAAATCTAATTCTGTTTTCGATGTAGGAAATTAAGGATTGACAAAATATTTACCGTTCTTATGGGATTGCATTTCATAGTTGTCATCAATCTGAAATATTAACTGTTTCTCTTTCCATAGATGCTACCAGACCTGCTGAGTATTTCAGTATTTTCTGTTCTTATTTCAGATTTCCCAGCATCTGCAGTATTTTGCTTTGCATAGGGGAATTTGATATCTGTATTGTCTCTCTCTCAATGTGCAGTGATGGTTACTGAGCTGCCACTACTGATGGTAGAGGGAATTAGAAATATCCACAGAAAGTATATTAGCACAGCATTAAAGGCCGATGCGATAGCAAAGGTGAGTGCATCTTTAGGACAACGCTGCTATTGTTTTGTGTCATCGTTATTGCAATATTTGTGGCTGATGCTGATCGATGTTTACAATATTATAGTTCTGTTAACAATAATGTGATTAACAGCAGCTATTAACATATCACTTCCCTTCTATCTTATCAGCAGCCCACAGAATACTTTGACATGGGGATTTTCCTGGCTTTCTTTGTGGTGGTATCTCTGGTCTGTCTGGTTCTACTCATTAAAATCAAACTCAAGCAACGCAGGAGTCAGGTAAGAGTTCTACATCATTTAAGCTCTCAGCTGATTGTATCAGTATGAATTATTTAACAACTTTGGAAACTTCCAAACCTGAATGGCCTCAACCTCTACCAACTCAAATGAGTTTGAACTTAGAAGGTCAAAAATGATTGGGCAATTCAGATTGAGCTACCCTATAATGTCTGTAAATATACTCCGCGAGACAGCGGAATTAGGAACTATCAACAAGTTAGACATGAAGCTGGAAAAATACTTGGAGAAAAAGGATCGAATGAAGTATGTGTGAGAGGGATACATTGATTTCAGACATGAATGTCAAAACAGACAAAATCAGACTAGCCATCCATCCTGCACTTCTGATATTTGTTTCTACTGATTTCAACAGAACTGAAATGTAGAAGAGATGTGTAAATGGGAGATGAGTCCATGTTATCCAATTTATGCTATTGCTACTAATTATAAAACAAAACTTTTCTTTCTGAACTTTGGTACTAGCACCAATCTTTTGATGTTTTTTGAAAATAAGATCCAAGAGTAGGTTTGGGAGGCCTTAGAATAGCTAAAATATTGACGATCACCTGATGAAGGAGCAGCGCTCCAAAAGCTAGTGCTTCCAAATAAACCTGTTGGGCTATAACCTGGTGTTGTGTGATTTTTAACTTTGTCCACCCCAGTCCAACACCGGCACCTCCAAATCATAAAATAATCATGAGCTGCGACTGCAGCATAAGAAGGGAGTTTTAACCTTTTGAAGAAACCTGTGCAGTTTTAGGTGTTTCTCTTCAGCTTAGATATCTTCTTCCCTTCCTGCATAACCGCTTGCTTTGCATGCTACAAAAGTAGCTTTATTGGAGTAAATGCATTTGCCTGGAGTGAGATTGATGTAGAAGACCTGTCTCTCAAGGAATCTTGTGTCATGCTGACATATGTGAACAGAAGAACTTCAGCCTGACTGTTGTATGGTATCCCTACAAGTACCTTCACTGTTTGTATCTACTGTTTGCATTTCCAATATAGCCCCTATACATCTTAATAAACACAGCTGACTCTAGGACTACATGCTAGGGTCTTCTCATTTTCACATTAAGTATCCAGGAGTGTGATACCTGCTGAGGTGAGACAGCCCACTGCACCTTCTAGCAATCAGTCAGCTGATTGGCTACCACCTGGCTTACTGCCAGGGGGCGTTGCTCACTTGGAGCTGCCATTTTTGGATTATCCAGTGCTTGATAGCTGTGTGGTAAAGGCCATGGCTATTGCCAGGAGGAAACAGCTCGATTTGACAGCAAGAGGACTGCCCCTAGAGGGCACGTCTGGATTGCCACAGGGCATGACTGGACTTCTAGGAGGATGGATCACCATTGAAACGCCGAGTTTTTGAGAGTTTCTAGGGTTGGAATTTCAGGGTGTATCAAAAGAGAGGGTGATGCAAAATGCACTAAGAGAGAAAAGGCATACGATTCTGTTACGCATGGTAAACCTCAGAGACCTTGCCCTGCTGTGACAGTGGTTTTCTTTGGTTTGAATCCTGATCGTTGAGATTTTCTGCACAAAGTGAAGCATTTGTTGTGAGGATTGAAGCACACGCACCTACATGGGCTTTGACTGATGCACTGTGCAGTTTGAAATTCAAAAGACTCGGTTAACCTTGAAACACCGATCTGAACCTCGTTTTAAAATAAACATGGGTGGATAGAAGAAATGCCATTAATTCCACGCGGGTATAATCGGGACAGGGGACTGTGACAAAACCAAATCAGGAGTACTCTCAGATTGTTCAGGGGATGTCCCAGTGAGTCACTAAAACCAGGTATGGCTCAGATTTGCTTGTCCCTGTATACTCAGTTACAGAACTTTAACCAGGGCAATGAAGAATGCCTCAGTTAACCTCTACATCCCTTGGTGAAATAGCTACTAATTGACATTCAATGACTCCCTCTCTATTGCTGGAAGTGTAACTATGTGAACAGCCAGCAGTAAGACTTTGAATTGCAGTCTTGTGCCCCGTTGCTGAATAAGCGAATAATAATAACAAGGATAATAAACAACATTTATTGTTAAAGTTCATGTAGATTAATGGACACTTGGGGAAATTGACAGGGTTCCTATGGGACCATACACCAGCAAGACTGCAATTGGCAAACATCTGATGCACGAGAGGATAGTTATATCGAAGTTAAAAGCTGAGTTGTATACATGTGCTATAGTCAAGTAATCATGAGTATAAATATCTCATGAAGCCTAATAGAATATTGCCGGCATTGTTTAAATGGTAAGCTAGTTGAAACTAGCATAGGATAGCACCACAGCTGAGTGCAAGGACAAGGTGAAGTAGAGAGATTATGTAATGTTGACATTACTAGATTAAGAATCAAAGACCCACGTTTGTGCTCTCAGTCTCTCTACTTTATTAAAAATCACACAACACCAGGTTATAGTCCAACAGGTTTAATTGGGAGCACACTAGCTTTCAGAGCGACACTCCTTCATCAGGTGAATGTGGAGGGCTCGATCGTAACACAGAATATATAGCAAAAATTTGCAGTGTGATGTAACTGTGCTAAATATTCTGTGTTACGATCGAGCCCTCCACAATCACCTGATGAAGGAGCGTCGCTCCGAAAGCTAGTGTGCTTCCAATTAAACCTGGTGTTGTGTGATTTTTAACTTTGTACTCCCCAGTCCAACACCGGCATCTCCGAATCATCTCTACTTTATGTAATGGTGAGTGTAAGAGTATTATCGATTGATGCAAAAAAAAAACCTCATTTGGTTCAAGATGATCCTTTTCTGGTGTGGTCACCATCTGCCTCTTGATCCACAGTAATGCAGACTATATTCACTCTCATCTGAAATGACCTGGCAAGCCAGTTAGCTCAAGGGCAATGAGGGATGGGCATCAATTGCTCGCCTTGTTGATAATGCCACATTCCATCAAAGAACACTTTTAAAAAAATAACATTGAAGTGGTAATGGTTAGAGCTTGGTGTTTTAGAGTCTGTAGGAGCATTAGAAGATTAAGGCTTTGAGGAATTTTGTTATGTTTTCTGTTTCTCATAATAAAGATGTCTGTAACCAAAGTTTGGCTGGAGTGAGTTACTTAGGAGTTTTCTGTCCTGCTGCAGAGCTCAATGAATAGAATGGCAGTACAAGCCCTGGAGAAGATGGAGACAAGAAAATTCAAATCCAAGAGCAAAGCTCCGAGAGAAGGCAGCTGTGCTGCTTCAGACACACTCAGTAGCAGTTCCACATCAGACTGCGCTATCTGCTTGGAGAGATACGTCGATGGGGAGGTGGATAATGTTTCTTTTATTTGGAAGCTGGCTTCAGTTTGATTGACAGCGTTTACAAAACAATGTGATTATTTCGAATTTTTCAGAACCACAATCGACTCAGTTAGCATCAAAGTTTTACGGAAATAAAATTTTGTGCGGACTTTTCATTTTGATCAGAAATAGTAAATCCCCAATTTTCATTGATCTGCCAGAAAATTCTAGAACGTTAGAGAGCCTTAACTGTTCTCTTTAATAATAGAAAAGACTTAATTCATGTGAATCAGGCTTCACTTTCAATTGTGTTGGACTATGTCTACTGCCTAATTTGCCAGTGAGTGTCCCATGGAACAAAGGCAATATTGCATTATGGTTATGGATGGATTGTTAATGTCGTATTTGGGACTGTGTACCATGCTTTTTGCAAGCAATATAATTTGAGAATCAATATTCTCTCTACAATTACAACATTTGTGTACAAGTCAGTGCAGCCAGTGAGAGAAGTTTTCCATCTTGGATCAGAATGTCAGTGCTGGGATTAGCCAGTAGTGTCTGTGTGACAGGGCTGCAGGAGAAGAGGGAACACTGTGTAGGGGAGAACAGAGTAAGATGAATCATGTGCATTGTAGAAATGAAAAGCAAACCAGGTGAGGGCCTTCGGCCATTTTCTTCCTGAGATGTGAAGCAAAGGGAAATGCATTCACTTGAAGCCAGCAAAACAAAAATGAAGTTTGAAGCCTGTACACCAGATGGCAGTTTTGAGAGTTAAATAAAGAGGAAACAAAGTGAGATGGGAAGACATTGAGACGAGGTCAGTCAATATGGATGTGCAGCTATAAGAGTATTTGAATATAGAGTATGATCTGTGACCGAGAAAGTTGGCCATCCAAGAATCTTGTCAGTTATTGAACTCAGAGTGAAGTGGTGCCTTGGTATCTTCTCAGTGTGGGAAAGGGATGGTAAGGGCAAGGCACAAGTGTTTGTTACCTGCCTTTCTTTTGCCTGAGCAGGGGGACTGAAGTTAACCAGGATGTGATTCAAATGTACTCTTTTCTTGAAGAGGTACTCTGACCTATCGATTCCATTTCTTTCTCTTGAAATATAATTGGACTTCATCCTAGAGATTCCTTCCACAAGCAGCATTTAGTGCTGACCTTTTTTGTTCTCAGTTTGTAGAGAAGGCAAAAAGCTCTGTCCATTTGTACTTCAACGCAAGTACTTTGTAATGTCCTGTACAGGTGATTAGAAGTACTTTTTAATTTCCATTTATGTTGCTTAAATTCTGTGAACAGTTTTGTCAGTGAATGGGTAATAGCTCCCAACCCTGTTAGTCAAACATGGTTTTTCTTTCAATGAATGAATGGTGATTTGCTGTCTCTGGTATTTTACAGTGGATAATACAATATTAGTGAGTTTTGAGAAGATTTGAAAACAAACCTTCCAGCTCAATGAGCTAACTTAAATGCTTATAATACAGTAATATTCTTTATTTAACTCACTGCATTTTTGAATAGCTTTGCTACATTCTTTTAGCACATTCGGGATCTTCTGCTTGAAAATGTTGCAGCCCCTTTTCTAAGCGCTGACCCTCTTGTTGACAGGAGCTGCGAGTCATTCCATGCACACACCGTTTTCACAAGAAATGTGTGGACCCCTGGCTCCTCCAGCATCATACATGTCCGCACTGCAGGCACAACATCATCGGTAAGTCCACCCTCACCAAGCCCAGGAGAGCCTCCTAGCCTTTTTCCTGCTGGTCAGGCGATGGCACTCTTACCTATTTTAGCTGTTGAGTTTTGAATTTGAGAAAATAAAGAGGGCAAGGACCTGCCAGGTGGTGGGGGTTGGATAACAGTGGAGCAACGTGTCTAATAAGAATCTCTTGTGACATAGCTCCACATAGGCTGGTATCCATCACCAAGTTTCCCTATATTTACATGTGAACAGCCCTTGACATTAGATTAGATTCTCTCAGCGTGGAAACAGGCCCTTCGGTCCAACAAGTCCACACCGACCCTCCGAAGAGTAACCCACCCAGACCCATTTCCCTCTGATTCTGGGCAATTTAGAATGACCATTTCACCTGACCTGCACATCTTTGCACTGCCTCATTCAGAGTCAGATGCCAAAGTGTCAGTATCTCTGACATTCACCCTTTATATCAGTCAGCCAGGGCTCCCTGATTGGAGCAGATTGGCGCCGTTAATCCGGGAATTCATATTCTATGAGGTCCAGCGGAATGATCTCCTTACAATCACTACATCTTGCTCTGGTCCTGGAATCCATTTTGGGGTTGGATTAGTTCATGCTGGGTGGGGAACATCCACGGGTCTATGGAATCCATTTTGGGCTTGGTGATCTGACAGACATTTGAAATACTAAGGGTGCAGCCAGTGTAGAGGATGTGACTTTGAGAGGCAGATTTGGAATGGGGCTGGGGGTACTTGGAGCGTGCTTTGTGTCCCTGTCCAGTGCCCCACCTCTGGGGATGCAGAATTGAGCCAGAGGCCGTTTATAGACTGGTGCATCTGATCTGTTCAGGAAAACAGCTCCCAAGGATCTGGGTGGGGTTCTAATGGCTGAGTGCACTCCCAGGCTAGAAGAGACATGCATGACTTTGTTTGGGCTGGTTGGATGTTCCACTCCCTACGGGGTCATCAGGAACTCCCATTGAAGGCAGGGAACAGGCATATCACAGTCTGAGTGTAACTTGTGACCCTTAAGATAGAGTTAACGGAGCCGTGGTGTCTGAATGCTGGGATTGGAAATGCATCAGCCGCAGTCGTCTTTGCACACACTAAACAGGATCACCAGCAATTACATTGTTACGGTGCTATTGGCTCACCACAGTCACTTCAAAAATACTAATTCCTGATAAAAGACACCGTTTAAATAAATGTTATCTAATTTCGAGAGGGCATAAACTGACAAGGCAGCCTAATAACTTGATGATTCAGCAAGTATGGCATGTCTCTCTTTATTCAGCTGGACATATGAGGTTGAGATTAGTTCACACTGGGTGGGGAACATTCACGGGTCTGAACGGAATCCCTCATCCTTTACTGACACTGATTGCGAAGCTTTCCATTCTCCTACAATGCACTTGACACATAAGTAACCAAAATATTTAAGTTGGTTGGAATGAGAAAAGGGAAATTTGCACAGTCCTGAACTGGCCAGTTGATATCTCTCCAGGATTCCCACAAAAAAGGTTCAGTCAGCGACAAATGTCACCAATAAACATAAAATAACCCAGTCTTTGTTCCTCATCCATCTATATTCATGTATTTTATTCTGGAATTTTAGACCATTTTCCAGAGAAGGATTTTGGGAAAAGGGCACATTTGAAATGGAGAGCTTTTGGATTGAAGCCTATTGGCGTGGTTTTTTTATTCTTATGATGCTACTGGTCTGCTGCCCAAGAACCAATTCATTAGCTTCTCTCAGCAGTCATTTCATATCTCTGGCCTGTTGTGTAGGAAAGTTTCTGTTCATTACAGATCATTAACTGGAGATATATGAAAACACGAGACGTGGCCTGGCTGCCAAACTGGGACTCTGGCGGAGGTTGCGAGGGGCGGTTTCAGTGCAGAACATTACCCCGGCAAACTTTGGCTGGCTTCAGAAGGAGATTGGAGAGTAGAATAAAGTGGTTGAAAGTTACTTTGCTTTAGTTAGTTAAGGTGACTCACCCTCATGGGGGAAGCACAGTGTGCTGGCTATTTCTTATTGTCACTGGAGGACAAATTGAGGTGATTCAGATCCACTGAAGTTCATTATAACTGTGTAGTTTACTGTCAATGAAAGCAGCTCAACTGGTCTCCTCTCACCAAGTGTTTTATTAGCCCTGCTTTCGAAGAGATCAGAGCAGACATTTAGTGGAAGCCCAGAAGATAGAGTTCTGGTCACAGGATTAGTACAAATGAATGCTGGGCTACCCAAGCTTATAGTCAAGCACTGAGCATGCCACTAATCATAAGACACTCGAGTGCAATGTATTTTGGATAGTAGTGCACCCAGAGTGAATTAGCCCCTGGGTTTCCTCCTATCTGATTTTCTTGTCAGTATTGTAGCATTTTAAAATGATCAGGTCATACAAAGGTGCAACAGATTCAGTGAGGCAACCAACTTGTTCTAGTTAGTACTGGTTCAAGGGGAACTGTTGGCCAGGATATTTGATCTTTGTTTAATGTCTATGCTGAGAAACAATGGTGCAGCATTCCCTCAACATTGCACGCCAACCTGAATGAGTTCCAGGGGGTCGATCAGTGGCATTGTTGGGCTTGGAAATGGGCCAGCATGGAGTGGGGGTGGTCAGCATTCTAAATGTGCTGCCACTGACACATAGACAGAGAGGAGTGAAAGTGACCCCATCACTCTACAGTTTCGTGCTTCAAGACCAGCAGAAGTCTTGAGTCCAGAAACCACTTGTCCCTCACCACATCTCAAAATTAAGATTTTAAGATACTGAATTGTAACCGGGAAGAGATTGGTCAGCTCAGTTAGCTGGATGGCTGCCTTTCAGCACAGCGTGGGTTCAATTCCCACCTTCTCAAACCTGCCCCTCACCTGAGGAGGCTAATCCACTACCAATCACCTCTTTCAAATGAGAACGCAGCCCTGTAGTCCAGTAGGACTAGGACAGTTTTACGTACAATAGCAACATGCTATTGAGACCTAAGGGCAATATAAAGGAGGAGGTAATGATCTAGTGGTATTATCACTGGACTATTAATCCAGAAACTTAGGTAATGTTCTGGGAACCTGGGTTCAAATCCCAACAAGGCAGATTGTGGAATTTGAATTCAATTAAAAAACAGTCTGGAATTAAGAGACTAATGATGACCATGAATCCTTGTCAATTATCGGAAAACATATATCTGGTTCAGTAATGTCCTTTAGAGAGGCAAATTGCCATTCCTACCTGGTCTGGCCTATCTGTGACTCCAGACCAATGTGGTTGACTCTTAACTGCCCTCTGGCAATTAGAAATGGGCTAAATGATGCCCTTATCCTGTAAATCAATGAGAAAACAAAAAGAAAACCAGGATACAACTGATAAGAAGTAGCCATATGCTCAGTCAATGTTAACAGGATGCAGCTTTGACATTGAAATCTGTAACAGTATGAAACATTGCTTACCACTGCCACTTTCTCTCCACAGAGCGAAAGAAGGAAAGCAATGGCCCCATTTGCATGGAAGCTGAGAGCCAAGGCCGCAGCAGGCAGCGAGTGGTGCTTCCTGTCCACTACCCTGGGCGTGTTCACAGGACCAGCCAGCTGACCACGTACCCCACCAGGACCAGCATGGACCCACGTGGAAATCCTGTCACTGTGCTAACAGTGGACCAGCACAGTGACCAGGGCCTATACCCCGCAGCACAGTCAAGCTCCTATGTCAGGAGTTACCCGCCCGTCCACAGCCTGAGCACTCATCATTGTAACTTGGAACATCGGGCCTATCCTCAGGCCCACGGCCTCAGGAGGCCAAAATTTAGTGGGCGGAGCTACTCGAGGGCAGCTTGCTTTTCCCAATATGAAACCATGTATCAACATTACTACATTCAAGGACTCAGCTATCCCCAGACAGAATCTCAGGCAGGGATTGTTAATCACAAGGGGGCCTCCCGTGCATTTCAGTCCAGTGGGAGCATGCTGTATCCCACTGTGGTTCACATTCCACCATCCTCCCAGCTGGACGGAGGCAGCACCTCAAGCTTCAGCTGCTACCACGGTCACCGATCAGTCTGCAGCGGTTACCTGGCAGACTGCCCCGGCAGTGACAGCAGTAGCAGTAGTAGTAGTAGCTCGAGGCAGTGCCACTGTTCCTCCAGTGACTCCATGTTGGACTGCACCGAGGTCAGCAACCAGGGCGTCTACGGCAGCTGTTCAACCTTCCGCAGCTCCCTGAGCAGCGACTACGACCCCTATGTCTATCGTAGCCGCAGCCCCTGCCGGGCCCTGGACTCGGCTTCAGGCAGGGGAGGGCGCCCCTTGACCCCGGGCCCTCAGGAGGATGAGCTGCCGGCCTACAGCTGCCCGTCACCCGGTGGCGAAGGCAGGCTGCTCCAGGCCCCATCGCCGGGAGACCAGCTGTCAAACTGCAGCATGGACATGAACTACAGCAGCCATTCCTCACTGGAGTACAGGGATTCGAACGCTTCTACCTCAGAAGGTAGGCCCGACTGCTCCTCTGGGTCTACTGTGGACAGTACGCAGAGCTGGTGTGGGCCGGAGGTGGCTGGGGCAGCCGCCTCTCAGCAGGCCTGTGCTCGTTGTTTCGGCGAAACCAATCCTCTAGACTGCAAGGGGGCCGAGGACTGGCGAGGAGAGGGTCACTGCTTCTCACTGCTGAGCGGGCGGCGCTGTGACGAGTGTGGGACGAGCGCGGATTCTCGGGCTGCGTCACAGAGTTTGTACAGTGTTCCCCACACGGGCCCCTCATGCCGGACCGAGGCGGGCAATTACGAGGGCCTGCCCTGTTGTTTCTATGAGGAGAAACGGGCACGACGTGGCGGCCATTTTGCCGAGGACTATGCAGTCAGTGTGCAGTACACCCTGGCTGACGAGTCGCCGCACGACTACTACCCAGCCTCCTCCTCCATCTCCGCCAACCTCCCCGGCCTCTGCGAGCTGAGCCAGCGCATTCCCATAATCCCCGAGGACACAGACGGCGACACAGCCACGTCTCAGGATTGCGAGGCCACCAAGCTCTGCAGGCCGGGGGCTGCGCCCTTGGAGCCGGAGAGAACACGGAGAGCCAGCCTGCCCCCTCTCACAGGCCTGCCTGACCAAGAGGCCGCCTTTCAGAACATTTGCTCCGGGCTGCACGAGTCTACCATGAGAGGTCATTCAGCAGGTAAGCCTTGGAATCCAACAAACGCAAGGCTAAGGCACTCAGCCCTTTGAGCCTGCTCTCCCATTCAATAAGATCTTGGCTAATCCGATTTTTACTCCAACTCTGCATTCTTGTATATAGGGCAACCTCGTTTATCTAAATGACATGGACGGGGAGTGTTTTGTTCGGGTAAAAAATGTTCGGATAACACAGTTTACCCAAGCATCGGGACCTTGAGATCTTGTTTGGATAATCCAAAATTTGGATAATTGATGTTCAGATAACAGAGGTTGTACTCGACCTTCAATAATCCCCTTTGTAACCAAGAATCTAATTACCTCTGCCTTAAAAATATTTAAAGATTCTGAAACCAGTGCCTTTTGAGGAAGGGAATTCCAAAGAGAGTTTGGACTCCTGAGAGAAAAGAGAGTTTGCTCATCTCTGTTTTAAATGTGTGCTTGCTTCTTCATTTTAAACAATGCTTAAGCTGAGTATTTTGAAACAGTGATTAAACCGATGGGTGGCGATGCCCAGGGGCGTGGGGCTGAACCTCCACCGACTCAGGCTGACCCCAGAATCCTTTCAAAATGTCAGGATACCTGCATCTGGAAATCCAGCGTCCATTTTCCAGCAGACCATAGTGTTACCATTGGGGTATAAGACCATAAGATATAGGAGCAAAATTAGGCCGTCTGGTCTGCCATTCTCCTACCTCTCCCTGAAACCCTTGATCCCCTGACTAACCAAGAACTTCTCTATCTCTGTCTTAAATACACTGTCAATAAGGTGTGGGGCTGGAAAAAGCACAGCAGGTCAATCGGCATCAGAGGAGCTGGGGAGATGATATTTCAGGTCAGGACCCTCTGATCTGAAACATTGACTCTCCTGCTCCTCAGAAGCTGCCTGACTTCCACCTCCACACTTTATCGGCTCTGACTTTCCAGCAACAGCAGTCTGCACTATCTCCAAATGTCTTCAATACACTCAATGATTGGCCGCTGTGACAATGAGTTCCGCAGATTCACCTCCCTCTGGCTGGAGAAATTCCTCCTTGTCTAATGGGAGGTTGGAGGGTTGAATCACACTGACGAGAAACCTGAACTCAATGGGGCTATTTGAAATTCGCACTGAATTCAGGCATTTTTACTATTCCAAGGAGCTTAATCCGAGATGCAGGAATCAAATGTTTATGGAGCAAGTGTAAGTGCTCACCGGGGGAGCGCGGATAATTTATATTAACAGTTAAAACGTTGGAAGCAAGTCTGTGAGTGCAGGTTCACAGTTGATTTGAGACCACCACCACTCCTCCCCTCCCTCTCCACAACCTACCTATCAGAAAGGTTACAGATATGAGGCATGGGGGGTTATTCCTAGGGCTCATGAGTTTTGGAATGTTTCTTAAGGGTGCAGACTGGTTTGGATTACAGGCCTTCATCCTGTGTCCCAACCTGGCTCAGCTCCATGCTGGAATGGATAGAATCCAATCCCCTGCAGATGAGTCAGGCCATCTTTTGAAAGAGTCAAAGCTCACGGCACACCAGAACTGTCATCAGAACCTTAGTGTGGGTGAGGGAATCTTTTCAGATGTTTGTGTGCCCCCATTCTAAGTATCCCACTCCCACATCCCATAATGCGTTATTGTCAGAGAGCCAAGTGATTAGACTGCTTGAAACAGCTAAGCCCCAAGGAAAGCTCTGGCTCCATGATCCCTTTTGTCAATTTCACAATGTGCTCAACTGCTTGCAGTTTCTGTTGTTACTACTTTAAAGGGTCTGGATAATTAACAGTTTTATTTGCCTACCCGTAGCAATGGGATTTTGTTTTAAAGAAATGGAAAGTGATAGGTGAATAAATGACTCATAATTATTGTATTGCATCCTGTTGTCAGTATATGGAGCATTGGTTCTATCCAATGTATGGTGGCTGAATGGGCAAGGAAGTGACATAGCTTAGGGTATGGGGTGCCTGAAGTTCCCTGGGAGTTGTTTAGGGATAGAGCTAGATGTGGCAGACTATAAGAAGCCACGGAGAGTGGATAGAAGGGCACAAGATGGTATGGTGAGTCTGAAGTGTGAGGGGCTTAGCGGCCTTTTTTCATTATAACTGAGGTGCAATTCCAAAGCACCTTTGTGTGCCTTTTAAACGCCCTACCTGAGCACCCAACAGCATGGCTGCCCTGAAATGTACTCCAGGGTCGGCTGACCCAACCATGACCTGCATTTATTTGCCAACAACACCGTGTTACTCTCAACCACCCACAAAGAGAGCCCCATCTTTTCAGGCTTTGTTACGGGTCGGCAAAGCTGGGAATTTTCCCGACTCACACTCCCTGTTTCGAGGATGAAAATGCAGGTTGTCATTCCTGTCGGAAAATGATAAGAGACTGCAAGGGTTAGTTAGTAGAGGTTTCATAAAATCATGGAAGGTTTTAAATGGACTTGGTACGGAGGAAATGTTTCCGGTTGTAGGGAAGAGCAAAACAAGAGTTTATTGATGTACGGTAGTCACCAAGAATCTGTATAGGAAATTCAGAAGGAACACCTTTACCCAGATGATAATGAAACAGTGAACTCACTAACAAACTGGAAAGGCATTCAAGGGGGAGACCTATAAGCACAAGTGGGAGAAGGAATCAAGGGTTACATTGACAGAATATGATGAGGGAAAATGGGCAAAGGTTCAAGTTGAGCACTAACGCTGGAATATACCATGAGGGCTGAACAGCCTGTTTATATGCCATATATTCTTTGAAATATATGCATCTTCCTTCCCAAATCTCTGATGGTAATGATATCCGTGTTGACCACAAATTTTAACTTTCCCTTTTCTTCTTTTTGCCCAGTCGAGAGAATTGGGTTGCATGAGATGTGGTGGCGTCAAAATGAGGCAACCCTGTTCTGTTCCATTTTAATTATTTCAAACTTGGGGGGGCATGACGTTTCCAAGAGTAACATTTATCTACGTTGTCTAAACTCAAGTTGCAAAAAGCTACATGACTGCTCAATCTCTCACTATATTGGGTTAATATTCAGAGCTGATTTTGAGGTAATTGCAGCATTCAGGGGCCTATTTTAGCTTACCAATGCCATGAGACAACTTTGCTACTTTCCTAAATTGTTAAGCAGCCCAATTGTGACATTAAGTGGTTAAACAAGCTCTTTGGAGTCATGATACTTGGTAGCACTGTCCAGAACATCACAGGAAAACTGCAAGGTCACAATCAATCTTCAGCTTGCATCTGTGTGTTGTCCATCCACTTCAATCTTTGGGAAAAGGGGAAGCTTTGCATTAAATGTTCCATTTTCCTCTCACCTCTCCCCACCTGTGAGGGCTCTGATGTGTTTTCTTGATGGTAATAATAAACGGGAACTGTGTTGCTTTGCCTAAAGGATCATTCTTCAGGCCTCAGTTGTCAGGTTTGTCCACTGCCAAGAGCATTGGTGCTGAACTTAACCCTGCACTAGCCAAATTCTTGTAATTAATTTAATCAACCTGTTATGGCACACTTCCAAGGCAGGTAGGGCTAGAATCCAGAGGTAGATCCACTGTCCCACAAGATGCTCACCTAATCCATGTATCACATTTAGGATTTGGAATTGAAGATCACATTTCCATCTTAGATCTAGAGGTACAATTGATTGACTGAGATTCATTAACTGAGGATTGTCAGATTCTGTTACAATGCAATGAGCTTAGGAGCCACTGTCTACTTGGATCCTCGGAGATGGACAGGTGTGAGCTTGTAGTGTGCAATCATTTGACACTTGCCTCGAACTTGCAGACATCCTCGTTTCATGGCATTACATTTTCTTCTGCATTGCCAAACGGTGGGAAGTATTTATACTAGACTGAAGCTTTTAGAGCTCATCTTTTGAAATGTAATTCTGCAAATCTGGCCTTTTATGGCTTAACATTGGGAAATGGTGATGAAAGGTGGCTGGATTGTCATTGAAACTTACCTCATTCACTAAAGTCCTTGGGGAAGTGAAGTTGCTGCCCCTCCTTTCAGTTCAACCCTTCTGTGGTTGACTCTCAAGAGCCTCGTAGAGGGATGTGCAAAAAAAAAGCCCCTTTCCAGTGTCACCCATATAGCAACAACAAAGTATTGAAAGGTTGGTGTGATGTGGTAGGGTAGGATATTGTGACTACAGGGTATGGTGAAACGTTTGTCAAGAAGTCATTCTTTAAACAGTGATAAATGCACGAGTAGACTTTATGATGGACTAGAGGAGGCAAATGCTGTGGAATCATTGAGGAAGCAGTTGGTTGTTACAAGAATATGGGTAATAGAGGAGGAAAGTGGTGAATAGATCTGCAATTGTATTTCTGAACAAGGCGCTGGAATGGGTTGAGTGCTCTTTTAATCGAGATCACCATCCTTTCAGTGTTGCCACCTTGGTTTGAATCTGACCAATACAATTGAAAAAAAATTACTCACTTTGTCTGTCTTCTACACACAAAATAATCGGTGTTAACCTAATTTCCTTAGCATTCCATCTCTCGAAATTATCCAATAATTCAGAAGCTTAGTTCTTGCACATCAACTGGGCAAGAAATGGAGAATCAGCATAGCAATAGCGTGTGACTGGTGAAGATATATTGGCGTGTGGCTTGGAAAGATCCTGTATTGCCCCTTGCACACTGTGAACCTTATGCTCATTTCCATGTCAGTGACCTCCCTTATCCTGCCTACCAAGCTCAGTATTTTTAAAAATGAGAAATGGTGTTGTTATGACATTTTCCTGTAAAAAAAAGATAAAGCACTGTGAGGGAGGTGATATTCTTTATCAAAGACTGTACATCAATCATTCTCAGCCTGCTCTGCTTCAAGCTGAGAGTTAACATTTCTGAGTGCTTTTGCCTCTTAAACCTGAATGTTTCCAAAACAGGGAGTCCAGCCAGAACACCAGCCAAAAGTGTCATTGTGGTTCACTGGCCCTAGTTTTAAAAGGAGTGCAGGAGTCCGCACTGATCCTGAGGAGGGTCATGATCCTGGTGAACGTTGGAAGAATCAGGCCACGTAGAGCTGAGCCTAACGACTAGACCTCCTTTCCTTAAATTCAGTCCGACTCCCACTTGAACCAGATCAGATTCCCTAACAGGAAGATCAGGACACAGCAGAAGGCAGAGATTGGGTTGGGGGGTGGTGGTTAGAGGAGGTGGTGCTCCTCGCATACCCTGGGCCAAGTTTCCACTCGCCTTTCTGTGGGAAAGCTTTGGTCTCCTTATCTGAGGAAGGATGTCTGACTGTGGAAGGGATCCAACAATGATTATACAGACCGATTCCTGGGATGGCTGGACTGACACATGAAGAGAGACTGAATCGGTTAGGAATATATTATAAGAATGAGAGGGGGGATTTTGTAGAAACTAAACTGGGAACATCCTTCCTGTGTTTACCCTCTGACCAGGGAATCCAGAACCAGGGGGTCACAGTTTACTGATGCAGGTTAAGCTATTGAGGAATGCTATGAAGAGAAGGGTCTTCATCCAGGGAATAGTGAGCTTGTGGAATTCACTTCCACAGAAGGCAATTGAGGCCAGAGCATTGAATGTTTTCAAGAAGGAGTTCAATATAGTTCTTGGGGTTAAAGAGATCAAAGGTTATGGGGAGAAAGTGGAAACGGGTTCCTGGAGTTTATGATCAGCCATGATCACACTGAATGGCAGATCAGACTCAAAGAGCTTACTCCTACTCCAGTTTTCAACGTAAAGTGTTAAAATTGGGAGCTTTATTAGTTAATTTTTGAAATTATTCTTCATAACCCTGTGAATAGGATATCTTTGTGAAACACGCAACAGAATTCAAATTAAATCTTTATGGTGTAATGGTTTCACACGAGCTGACAGCAGTTGAGTTCTTCATTGAACTGAATATTCTTCAGGTGTGATCCAGGAGAGCGAATGGTGCCAGGCTGCTGTACCACAAAGCGATGACACCTAGAATTTCTACCAAGGCCCACAGAGATAGCCAACAGGAAAACTGATACTCTTCAACTCCCTAAACAATGAGCACCCAATCCCAGCCAATGCCTGAAATGAGGAAGCTTATTATTTAAGAACCCACTTGAGAGTCCCCAGCTGATAGTGTGAATGGGATCAAATCATGAAGACAGGGGTGGGGGCGAGATTGAATTTTAGTTTGAGAAAATTGTTTCTGACAGTAGGCATTTGAGGGAGGTTATCCAAGTGGAAATTCCAGTTCTTAATCTTTCCCCAAGTGGCTTATTGCACAACTTATTTAATGGGGATGTTCTTCAAACCTCGACTGTTAATAATGAAAGTGTCTAGGCTCGCCTGGTGACCAAAGGGTGGTGTGACTCAAAGTACAGGTGAAGGGAATCATCCTCCAGACCTTGAGTGCACCATCCAATGGAGTCGCATCAATGGAAACCAATGAATTACACAGACAATTATGCTGTTAAAATTAGCAAAGCAGATAAGATTGATTTACTGCATCAAATATTACTCTGTGCCTACCAAGTTCTTCATGAAATACAGTTTGAAGCAAGTTTATATGTTCCCTATGTTAAGTGACTACACTTCAAAAGCAATGTATTGGCTGCAAAAATGCTCTGCAACATTTAAACCAGAAGGTTTCCTTTGGCCTCAAGCAGCATAAAAACCAGTTCAAAGAGTAACAGCAGCTAGAATAATATCAGTGAATTAACCGAGAATATATGCAGCATCTCTTAAGATTCCAGCACCTGCTATTTTTAAGTCCTCATAAAAAACAACTTGAAACCCACAATACACTTCACTTTTTAATTTACTGCTGTCTAGACACATTAGGACCCTTGGTATAAAGCAGATCTATAGTACACTTTCTGTGAACCTCCTCAGCAACCAGGGTTAGATTTAAGGCTTGGCAGAATGTGAAAGAGAACTTGAGAGCTGAAACGATGTTGCCTTTTAAGCTGATAAGATGATCCTGAAGCCTAACATCAATAGAACCTAAAATGTCCTTATTTTCAACACATTCTGTTGGTTAGCACCAAAGCTGCAATATAAAACCATGATTGTATGTTTCAACTGCAGCATGTATTTGACATGTATATTTAATTAATACCTTTCATTTATTCAAAGTTAATGATTTTCTTTCCCTTATTTGTTCCTGGAATTTGGAAGACTGGTTAAGCTGTGTTGATTGTCCAGTCTTAGTTACACTGAATCTATTGCCATTTACATAGTAATGCAAGGGGTTGGTTAGCTCAATTGGCTGGACAGCTGGTTTGCAATGTAGAGTGATACAAGCAGCATGGGTTCAATTCCTGCTTTGGCTGAGGGTAAAGGGTTCTCTCCCCTCACCTGAGGTGTAGTGGCCTTTAGGTTAAACTCATCACCTGTCATCTCTTTCTGAGAGAGCGGGACTATGGTGACTTTACACTTAATGAGGTAAAGTAGATTTAGCATCACTTAAAAACGGAGTTGAGTTTTCAGACTTATCCATTAAGTCTCATGCCCACAGTTGACATGATGTATTGGAGACAATTGCACATTTTTTTTATTTGACCTCTCATTCTCCCGGTCACTAGGCCAGTACCATAACCTGGATATGTTTGGAATGATCCTGATCTAAGGAAGTCTATAGTTGGGAAATATATTCTGAACAGGTACTCAAGACCATTGAAAGTCAACAGTGAGCAATTCTAGGACTTCCACATAATTACAATCCACGAGTACTGACTAAAGGGGATTGAGTGAGCAAATTTTAACGGAAATATAAGCAGTGCTCTTCAGATTTCTTCAGGAGGGGTCAAAGAAAGAAGTTGTTTATTCAGTATTAAAGGGTGACCACAAGAAGTTGTGGGGAATGATCTGTGATAGAATGAATATACATGGATCCAGGCTGGAATTCGTTTTGATGGGTCAATAGTCTTTTTCACTGCATACTTTCAAAACATAAACTGAAGATCCAACAGTTACCAATGGAGAAAAACAAGTTATGTCTGACCTGCTAATCTTTTATGATGGTGCATTGATTTTATCCAGTGAGTCATGTTAAAAGCTACAACAAGTTCAAGATCTGGTCTGGTTAAAGGCTGCAGATTATCTGCCAAGTTCGTCATAGGGCACAAACAGTGCTTCTGGGTTCCCTGTTCTTCACTGCTTCAACCAAGGCTTCTGCAGGAGCTCTTGGGTCAAGGATCAAGTTCAACTTTGAAACCCCTAAAACTGAATAAAGATCTGACAGTCCCCTTTGCTGTCAGACAATAAATGCAGAAGCAGCAGTGTATGATCAATTCACAGGAGAAAGTGAGGTCTGCAGATGCTGGAGATCAAACAGAAAGGTCTAGGAAGGGGAGGGAGGAGTCCGAGACTGTCCAGGTGAATTTGAGGTCGTGTCTGAGATAGAAACAGAAAGGTCTAGAAATGATCAATTCACATGCAGCCACACCATAGTGAACAGTGATAGCTGAGTGGAAGGGAGAGGGACAAAATTGGTTTAGAAAATTAGATTAGATTCCCTACAGTGTGGAAACAGGCCCTTCGGCCCAACAAGTCCACACCAACCCTCTGAAGAGCAACCTACCCAGTCCCATTTCCCTCTGACTAACACACCTGACACTACAGGCAGTTTAGCATGGCCAATTCACCTCACCTGCACACCTTTGGACTGTGGGAGGAAACCCACTCAGACACTGGGAGAACGTGCAAACTCCACACAGACAGTTGCCCAAGGCTGAAACTGAACCTGGGACCCTGGTGCTGTGAGGCAGCAGTGCTAACCACTGAGCCACCGTGTCGCCCATTAGTATTGAAATAAAATCCTTTCAGCTGAACTAATGAACCAGAGCTTGAACACAGAACAGTCCAGCACAGGAATTGGCCTTTCGGCCCATGATGTTGTGCCGAACATGGCGCCAAATTAAACTAATCCCCTCTGTCTGCCCTCGGTCCATATCCCTCCATTCCCTGCATATTGATGTGCTTATCTAACAGTCTCTTAAGCACCCATATCGTGTTTGCCACCACTCCAGCAGCGTGTTCCAGACGTCCACCACTCTGCGTAAAAAAAAACTTGCCCGTCACATCTTCTTTGAACTTTTCCCCTCTCACCTTGAGTGCATACCCCCCAAGTATTGGACATTTCAACTCTGGGATAAAGATTTTGACCGTATACCCTATCTATGCATCTCATAATTTTATAGACTTCTTTCAAGTCTCCCCTCAACCTCCGCTGCTCCAGAGAAAACAACCCAAATTTTTCTAGCCTCTCCTTATAGTTTATACCCTCTAACCCAGGCAGCGTCCTGGTAAACCTGTTCTGCACCCTCTCCAAAGCTTCCATATCCTTCCTGTAACATGGTGAACAGAATTTAATGCAATATTCTTAAATGTAGCCGAACCAAAGTCTTTGAGGCTGCAACATGACATCCTGACTTTTGTACTCAATTCCCCAACCAATAAAGACAAGCACAACATCCGCCTTCTTTACCACCCTATCTACTTGAGTGACCACTTTCAGGGAGCTATGCACTTGAACCCCAACTGGTCTGAAATTGCTTTCTCTTGTAGACTTTCTCTCGCCATCCAGCAATTCTGACATGCCTTTCATTTTTGTCCCCATTCTTCCAAAGTGTTGTCTCTTGCTTTGTGCTAATTCTACGGATATCAGCTTCCCTTTGGTGCCTTGTCAACTGGTCAGTTTTCACGTGTGACCTTAAACAGTAAATCAGGGTCTGTGCGAACATGCACTTAACCAGAGGCATATATGCATGCTATACAGCAGGCTATACAATCAAAATGGTTTCCTTTTCCATACCAATTAATGCAGCTTTACGCCTGTGTTTGCTGAGAATAACTATTGGAGTATACAACCATTATCAAAGCCCTTCCGGATGTGGATGTCTTGGTTCCATCGTGCACTTGCTCTTACCGACAGATCCACTGCGGAGGTTTGGGGGAACATCATTTCAGTTAAAATAGGGACTTTAGCTAGTTTGAGATTTGTTTACCCATTTCTGTTCTATGGTGAATGCAAATCTCCAGAGCCAAGTGATCACCACCTTGTTTGCTATGTTTAAGGTGGTTAGTTCCCCTCTAAGTCATTAGAAGGGTCATTCCTTGGTTATGTACAGCATTATTTGTGTCCAGTTACAAGTGGATAAGCTGTTTGTACTGAGTATCAGCTATGGAGGTTGGCTGCACAGGGTTCTGAACCTGTTTAACAAAACATACTCTCACCCTAATAGTTTCAATTCTGAGAAGGTAGTTTTAAATCTACCTTTGGTATTCTCTCATCTATTGAAATGGTACCCACTCCTTTAAGGAATCAAAGCACTAAGCCCGTGTGGACCAAATATCATTTCTCAGAAATTGCCATTTCCAACATAAGTTACGAACTGAATCTTTTGTGATGATAGTCAGAAAACTGAAAGCATAACAGTAACCCTCAACCCTTCACATTTCAACAAGTTCAAACTTGCTTCTCTTATACCTTCTCCATCTCCAGGGCTCTATACAAAATTGTGGTATCCAAATAACACATTACAGTCATCCAATGTATCCTGGACAACATTTCTCTCAAACTAGTAACAATAAACAAAAGTACCGGACATTTATCTTATTTCTGTCTGTCAGCCATATGGCTGCTGGTTTGCTCTCACGACAACAGTGAAAACAGTTCAGAAGTAATTAATTGGCTGTGCTGTGGGATGTACAGGGGGCTTTATAAATACAAATTTTTAAGCAGAGTTGTAGGAGATTTGTTGCAATGTACAAGATCCATTGTCGTGAATATAATTGCACTAAACGTGCATTGTGATGCCCTTGAAGTTGCCATAATACTTTTAGGAGCGTGCCATGTTATCCTGAGGCTTTGGCTTTCGTCATTAGCACGCACTTCATTTAATGCTGCATCATTATCTTTACTTGTCTATTGTTTTTGGGCAGCTGCCAGGAAAGTTAAGTTGAAAACCAAACTATCTGCTTTAGCTGAAATATTGCAGCAGGCGTTAGTGCGAGGCCCTTTGTGACCTGCTGATCACACTCAAACGTCGGTAACAGGGGGTGTCCTCTGTGAAGAGACTGCAAATCTATTGTCAGAAGTACTTTCAGGATGCTGGGCTCTCATACTCTCCATTTTGCGTGGCAGTGCTTAGCACATTTGTGAAACATTAGTATTTAGTAAACTCTGTGCTTTTGAAGGTTACAGTCTGTAATTGAGAACAGAGGCTAAGATTGCCCTTGAGCAGTCTGGAAAGATGAGAGCTAGTCAAACTAAATGTGTACTTATTTTATTTAAGCAAGAAAAAAATGTTAATTTATGAATAGAGCCAGGGAAGAGCAGCAGTTCATTAATATGGTGCATTTGACTTTAAATAAACAACACTTGAACCATACTGTTCCACATTTATCTTACTGTGTAGAAGCATTTGTTACATCTGTTATTCTGCAATTTTGTTCACCCTCTCTCCCTTTCCCAACTGCACTGCAATATTGTAGCACTGGTGCCAATAATCTTCTCTTTCAACATTCAAGAGTGAATCTCGGCAGTCGTTATCGGCAAGTTCTTTGAATATGAGGGGCTAGGAGTTACATACTTCTCAGCAAGGGCTGATGATTACCAAGCAGCCTTGAGCTGGTGTTTTCCCTCTCTAACCCACCGAGTTGACTTGCGTGTGGACTACTTCTGCCATCATTTCATCAAAGATCAGCAGAGATATGGATCAGCTAGATTCACTGGATGGAACATACAATGCCAGACTGCTCTTTTGGCATTATGTCCTTGCCATATTTTAATTGCAGAATATTTTCGCTGTTGAAAAGCTACATTGTATGACAGATAACAATTATAGTATTTCAGCTTTAGAACTGAAGGAATTAATTTATGTAATAAACCGTTAATTTTGTCTGGGGTGTGCTCAAGCATTCTTCCTCAGTAATTGTGTGTTTTTTTATTTTTATCTAGGATCCAGACCATGTCTAATTTTGCAAAAGGACAGTTCCACTGAGCAGGACATCTGATGTTTTAAAATAAATATATGTGTATATAAGTACGGAGATACGGGAAGCGGTCAATAAGACTCCAAACTCAGTCCCTGTGCGACTGTTATAGCTTTGACAAAACACATGGAAGTGGTAATGCGGATGAACACGCAAAATCTGAAGCATCTTCCCACAACTGAGCTCAAGCTTCGTGTCCTTGTGATTCCAAGACAAACGTTCTGCTGTTATTTAAAACCCCTGCTGCCCTTCGTCGCAAGGCAACAATACTACTGTTGTCAAGGAACGTCAGGAAGAAAAAAAAAACTTTGATCCATAGACTGAGGGATTTTTTTTTTTAGCCTTCCGCACGCTCAGGGTTATGGTTGCCTTAGTAAGTCAGCAATACGAAATGTGGGAATAGAAAATGGAGAGATGATGGGGAAATGGGGGGCGGGGGATGGGGTGGAGGGGAGGAAATGAAAGAAGGAAAGAATGGGAACGGGGGAGGGAAGGAGTTGGGAAAAGTGAGAGGGAGAAGGGGTTGGGGAGGGAGGCAACAGCCTGATTGTGGCTATGAGACTGAATGTCCTTGTCTGTACTGTGTCAAGAGAAGCAGATTGACTAAAACAGGCACTCATGGAAGCCATGGGATATGTAGAGTGACACTGCAACAATTCAGTGTATGTTTTGTACATCCATTTTGAAAGGCACCAAGGTAGAGTTTTATGTACACGATAATGCCTTTACTGCCTGATGATCCATGCAAAGTAACAATTTTGTTGGGTATTTGAGGCACTATTTTACATTTGTAGCACTTAAAAGATATGTCTGAAATTTCTTGTAAAGAATTATAAAATGGTCAAGAATTGTCTCCACCATTACCATTTTTTCTAACGTGTTAAAAAGCTAGAAATTGTCTGTTTATATTCTGTATATGTATAGTGGCACATTTCATTTATGGAAATATGTTCTCAGAATATTTATTTACTAATATATTTATCTTAAGCCATGTCTTATGTGGAGAGTGTATGACATTATGAAATAATCATTGGAAAATCACTAACATGGGACCTGTAAATACATGATAATTGCACACAAAGATTAAATATTCTCTGACCAAAAACTGATTTAAATTTTAGTACTATACAGTTTTGTAACAAAATGTACAAATATCTGTGAAAAATACAGTTTTATCAAGTAAAAGCTTTCCTGAGGCTTTCTTGTTGTGACTTCACATGATGTAGACATTGTTTGGTTCTGTTGATGCTATTTGTTTCCAAACTCAGAGGATAGAGAGAGGTGTAGACTGGCTCTGCAATTCAGAAGCTGAATTGTTGGTGTTTTAACTGTCAGCCGTGGCTCAGCTGGTAGCACGTCTCCCGCTGCATCAGAAAATTGTGAATGCAAGTCCAAATCCAGGATTTCAGCTCAAAATCTAGGCTGACTCTCCAGTACAGTGCAGAAAGTGGTCTTGACACAATGGAAGATGCTATATATGATTCCATTCTATGATTCTATGTAAGAGCAAGTCTTTCTTTCTGTCAAGGGATAATGCTTTAGCCATTTTGCAACAGATAGCAGAACAGCAAATACTCACTCACCCACAGCACTGTCTGATTCATGTGTCGAGGATGGACAGTGTGTTGCACAGTTGGAGGTTTTATCTTCTGGGAGAGAAGTTAAACTAAGGGCCAGTTTAACCTTCTCAGTCGAATGTCAAAAGATCCCGTTGTCCATTTCAAAGAAAAGCACGGGACTTCTTCAATGCGAGTTCGGACCGATATTTGTGACTGCCATGCTGACAGGAGGAGAGCCATAAAACAGAGAAGTCACATTCCTTTTGCTCCCCTCCCTTGGCTGTGGTACAGCTGACATTAAAACACAATAGTGAGTATTTATAGAGAACAGCCATGGAGGTGAAAGAGCATATACATAGTTGGTGAGACAAATTTAACATTGCAAGGAGGCGTGGTACAGCATTGAACACCTCTGATAGGGCAGGTCATCTGCCTTGTGGGATTTCTTCACAACCTTGAGGTAATCCTACAACCAGTATTGCTTGGTACATGCTTAGACACCCCTTACAGCTGGCTGAATTGGAAGATTTGCAGAACACAGGTTGGCAATACATTCTGCTTGTAATTCTGAGAACTTTGTGAGGCCAGTGTAGCTTTCAATCGTTGCACATAGTGTAACTCTTCTTCCAAAGTTTATTTATTGAGCTGTAGAGCCAACCTGAGGAAGCTCATTTTAAAGCTTTTCTTAGCCTTTTAAATCAGAGCCCCAAGTGCTCAATCCCTTTGAATGTTTTATATGAATGGTTTGCCTCAACCTGGACCCATTTCCTTTCCTCAGCTTCTCAAATGTGCTCATCAGCCACTTATGTTTCCCTTCAGTTAAAAGTTAAACCTTCGGGTTGGTTTTATAAACCAGCTCAGTTTATTTCTAAGAAAGTTGGGACAGCTGGTATACTATGAAAATTAATTCATGTAGTAATTTTGTAGATTGTAGGTAAATTAATCAAAGTGAAGAGGCTCTCAGTAATAGTGACTATGAGCCTATTATTGATTGTTATAATAACCCATCTTGTTCATTACTGGAAGGAAATCTGGTCTCTTGGTCTGCCTGTGTCTCCATACTATGGTCAACTTGTAACTCCTCAAGGACAGTTAGAGAAAGCCAACAAGCATTGGCCTTGCCAAGAATACTTCCATCTCATGAAAGATTGAATTTGGAGGAACAATTTTAAAAAGCACCAACTTCCTTTTTATTAAATGTCAGGGTACTTTCTAATTTCCCTTTGGTGGCTACTTTCTCCAAACAATGAGTCTTTGATGGACCTGTACTAGAACTGGTAGTGTTCACTGACAGGAACAAAATTAGAACAGAGCCTTTAGACTTCTTGTTGAGTTAACTGCATCGATTGATTGGTATTCTGTTATATACAGAAGTGCAGAGCCGGTCCCCTGGAGTGGTTGCCTATTTTGAGCCCAATGAATATGCAGATTGGCATGCAATTATGTATATCGCTACATTTTATGAAAGAACAGGAGAAAGCCTTCCATTTATGTGCATCTTTAGTAACGACTGGATTTCCTAAATTGCTTCATAGCCAATGAATCACTTCCAAATGAAAGTCACATTTGCAGGAAACAGCAGCACTTTGAACACAGATCACAACAACAGCAATATGATAATCGCCAGCTAACCCTTTGTATGTAACGTTGATTGAGAGATAAATATTGACCAGAACTCCAGGCTGAACTCTTCATGAAACTGAATTTGCTCAAATATTGGTTACATAATTGTGTGGATGTCTAAGCTTGAATGTTCAAACATCATTAAAACCACAGAGAACATGTAGTATCGATTTGTAAGACTGATGGCCTGTCTCAATATCTGTGGTTCAGAGGAGAGACTTCAGATGCCAATCTACTCTTGCTTGCCTTGATACATTGCCCTTAACATAGTGGAATGTTAATGGTGGCACACCATTCCTGATGGCAGATCTGGAAATTGGCTCTCTTTCTTTTGCTTTTTGCTGGTGTTCATGTGACTCTAACCACATTTTAAAGTGCTGGCAGTGTGCATGGGAAGCTTTCTAGTGGTGAAACCTGCTGGTACAGATGGGATACAAAAGGGACAAAGAGGGGAGCTCTTTCTTGCCAACTCCATTTCCACAAGCACATAAATGGCATAGGTGTTTTTCAAACTTATGTTTTGCTTATTCATGTGTATATCTTTATCATTTGTAACTAGCTCAATCAAATATCTAAATATACTGGCATGCCACATGGTTGGCACACGTTGGTCTCATGTTTTTCATTGTGAAAGAAACAATGGTCAGAATCTTATAGGGGTCTGAGTGACACAGGCTATGGTGAGATCATGGAAGAAGCCACAAGAAGTCCAGCAAAGCCCATCTCAACATTTGGATCATCTACTGCCACCTTTTCTGTTTAGCTCAAGTGGCACAGCTGGTCGCTCGATGGGCAGGGCCAATTAAGGGACATCATTGTTTGTGAGATGCATGTCCGATGACACATTAACCTTCAGCTTTTGACCTTAGCAAATTTGCCAAACAAGCTTGATTTCGAGAAAGCTCAACATGGAAACCAAATGGCTGATTCAATTTACCGCCTGCTGTGAGCAATTTCCATGGTGCCAATGACGAAATTGCATCTCAGAGTATGATGCACGGATGCCTGTCCCTTCATACATCTCTGCTACCGCCCTTGAATGCTACATGCTGGTGTGTTCTGCAGTGCAGGTCTATGCTTTTCTAAGTGCCCTTCCAGTGTTACAGGAAAGTGCCATAATGGTGGTAAGGAGGTTGCAGATTCAAAATGCCAGTGCCCTGTACAAGACCAACAGATGCATGTCACCCTTAAAAGAACATGTACCAGATGCTATTAAATTCCCATGAAGGTAGGATGGGAATCTCAAAAGTTTCATGGCATGCAAACGTATTAAATGAGGGAACCCGATGCATTTCCCACTCTTGAAGGTCCCATAAAATTCCGCACTCCCTGCCCTCCAGTTTTGTGAAAGGGTTTTGTGATTGCACTCCGAGAAAGAAGAAGATGGCAATTCGATTCAAATTATGGTTAATCCCACATTCACTGGGGAATCAGGCAAAGGGCTGGAACATGAAACCATTGAGAGGTTTCAAAGATATGACCCATTGTTGGGAAGCTGGAGGTACACCTGCAGTGAGTCAAGAAGAGAAAACTCTGTCAGAAAACAGTGCAGAGAATTCTTCTGTAACAACAACTGATAGCAATATGATGACAGGAGATTCGCTGACTGACTGACTGGCACCTCCACACTTCCGTTGCTCTGCAGTGCAATGCCACACATCCAAAGAGCGGGCAGGTCAAACCCATGCATTTAAAACCTGAAATATTAATGCTTCCATGCACATTGAAACTCTCTACTCCACCAATGGGATCTGATGATCAATTGAATGATCCCAATCCAGTTCCCTACTGACTTTCATACCAACCCTACCTCCCAATCTACCAGTCATCCTTTGCATGTTTACACCAATTTTATTCACACGTGTTTGGTCATATCACTGACCACAAACACATTTTGATGATTCCACTGGAATGGTCAACTCAATGCGACACTTATGTTTTCCCATCATCCCATGCTGGAAGAAGATAGCCCACAATCTGTGAGAGAGAAAGGCCAGGGAAGTGTCAGAGACTAAACCACTCTCTTTCCTACTTTCAGGAGGAGACCATGGAAATTCAGAGGAAGTGTATGAGTTGGAAAAATGGCTTCATCAGTTTGGTAGTGTGGCCTTCATTTGATGCTACTTACATATACATCAAAGTTGTCTCAGCAGGATTTTGTTCCATGATATTAGATAATCAGCAAATCCAAACCATGATCCAATCATCTAAGCCAATGGTTTCACTTGTTTATGGGACCCTTCTGTACTTAACATGCTGGAGGAGAAAGTGAGGTCTGCAGATGCTGGAGATCAAAGTTGAAACTTTATTGCTGGAACAGCACAGCAGGTCAGGCAGCATCCAGGGAACAGGAGATTCGACGTTTCGGGCACAGGCCCTTCTTCAGGAATCTTAACATGCTGCAATGTATGTATATTGGCATGACCCTGATGGGAGGAATTCTGGTGCCAATTTGTCTTGCAAAAGTATCAAATCTTGTTTCTCCAAAAGTTCCAAGGCACTGTGTAACCAATGAGTGAAAACCACACAATGCCACTTTTGTCCTTTTGAGTTACAAAAAGACAATGCAACAGAGCAGTGTCCAAAATTCCATTTCCCCCAATCCTTATTGTAAGAATGATTCCACCCTTGAAGAGATGAAACATTGTTTTAAAAATATGTTTCATTGCAGGGTAAACAAGACACATAGAATAAAATGCAAAGAATAATTACATGCATTCATCCTCACTCATTCTTTATGCAGGAATTTTCTCTTCACAGATTTTCAACCTATTCCAGCAGCATTGCATTCACGATAACACATCAGCAATTATATTATCTTTTCCATATTCTTTGGCATGAATATTAGATTAGATTCCCTACAGTGTAGAAACAGGCCCTTTGGCCCAATATGTCCACACCGACCCTCCAAAGAGCAACCCACCCAGACCCATTTCCCTCTGACTAATGCAGCCAACACTGTGGGCAATTTAGCATGGCCAATTCACCTGACCCACACATCTTCAGACTGTGGGAGGAAACCAGAGCACCTGCAGGAAACCCACACAGACACAGTGAAGAATGTGCAAACTCCACACAGACAGACGTCCAAGCCTGGAATTGAACTTGAGACCCTGGTGCTCTGAGGCAGCAGTGCTAACCACTGAGCCATCATCGGGTTGAATTAACAAACACCATAAAAATGATCTTGCATTTTGACTTTTAAATTTATTTTCAATGGCCACAGGATTATGGTCAGTATACATTAATATTTCTTAACGGTTGTGACATTAACTTGAAAATGTTTAAGAGTCACTAGCAATCTCAATTCTTTTCCATTGTATAGTACCTCTGTTGATGCTGGTTCAAAATCTTTGGCACGTACACTCCAGTTGTATTATTTCCAAATTCATTATTTTGCAATAAGATCATACCTACCCGAAGTCACTAGCATCAATCACCATTTTAAAAGGTTAATTAAAATCAGTGACAGCCAATAAAGGGTCATTCACAGGATTGCCTTTATCTTTTCAAAGGCTGTCTGATACGCATTTGATTAAAATTACTTTTACCTGCTTAAACAATCTATTTTTTGTCATTTATATCAAAGATTTTGATGTGAATATAGGAGATATAGTTAATAAGTTTGCACATGACACCAAAATTGGTGGTGTAGTGGACAACAATGAAAGTTATCTCAGAATCCAAGAAGACCGCGATCAAAAGGACCAATGGGTCGAGGGGTGGCAGATGGAATTTAATTTAGATAAATGTGAGGTGTTGCATTTTGCTGAGATAAACCAAGGCAGAACTTATACACTTAATGGTAAGGGTTTAGAGGGATATGGGCCAAGTGCTGCTGAACAAAGAGACCTTGGAGTGCAGGTTCAGAGGAGTTGCAAGTAGACAAGATAGTGAAGAAGGCATTTGGTCATTGCATTGAATATAGGTGTTGGGAGGTCATGTTGTGGCTGTACAGAACATTGGTTAGGCCACTTTTGGAATAGTGCATTCAATTCTGATCTCCCTGCTATAAGAAAGATGTTGTTAAACTTGAAAGGATTCAGAAAACATTTACAAGGATGTTGCCAGATTTGGAGGTTTCAGCAAAAGGGATAGGCCAAATAGGCTGGAGTATTGGAGGCTGAGGAGTGACTTTCTAGAGGTTTATAAAATCGTGAGGGGCATGGATAGGGTAAATAGACAAGGTCTTTTCCTGGGGGTAGGGGAGTCCAAAACTTGATGAAATAGGTTTAAGGTAAGTGGGGAAAGATTTAAAAGGGACCTAAGGGGCAATGTTTTCACACACAGGGTGGTATATGTATGGAAAGAGCTACCAGAGAAAGTGGAGGAGGCTGGTACAATTACAACATTTAAAAGGCATCTGGACGGGTACATGAAGAGGAATATGGGCTAAGTGCTGGCAAATGGGACGAGATTAGATTGGAATATCTGGTTGGCATGGACGAGTTGGACTGAAGGGTCTGTTTCCATGCTGTACACCTCTATGATTCTGTGAATGGAGAATTCTACCAGAGCCTGCAATTTCACTGTTCTTGACAACACTTATCCTTATCCTATCCTGGATAAATAATCCTTGCTTTTGCACCCTCACATTTGGCGACATATCTCACTTTGCTAGTTAATTGTAACCATCTAAAAAAACTGCACAGCTGGACACTGATTCGATTTTATTAAGAAATTTTCAGATTGCAGCTGGGTATTTTTAAAACCAAACGGCAGGATTCAACATTGATGCAACACACTTGGGTAACAAAAGCTGATGTCTCTTTAGCTCTCGGCATTAATGGTATTTGCTGTTACGTCTTCACTTAATCAATGTTAGAAAAAAATGAGAAACTGACAACTCTATCGATACAATTTTCTAAACAAGGGAATTGAGTAGGAATTAGTTTATATTGCAGCATTTACTTCATCGAGCTCATATTGAATCTCATTGGCCAATCTGATTTAGGAATTAATACCAACACCTTTGACAATCGTAGAAACCCTACAGCATGAAAGCAGGCCACTTGGCCCATTGAGTCCACACTGACCCTCCAAACAGCATCGCACTCCTTCCCTGTAACCCTGCATTTCTCATGGCTAATCCACCTAGCCTGCACATCCGTGAACACTATGGGCAATTTAGCACAGCCAAAACACCTAACCTGCAAAGTTCAATCAGATGATTTTCCATCATGTATTGAATCTCCCTAAGTTTGTTTTTCTGAGTTTACCTGGTAAGATGTTGTTTTTATCTGCAAAAATTCCTGTAGATCCCTGGCTAACATTAAAGTAACTCTAGAGATTTCATTGAATTTGCTAATTAACTTTACTGGATTACACCATTGTCCTTCCTCTAACAGTCCCAGTGTCGGCAATTGAATTGTAAAAGTTCACTTTGTGAACTATCTACTTCTCTTACCTCACTCTTACCCATCTCCGTGAACCTCCAATACTATTATTCCTGACATACTTGTAGTTTCTTAGCTTCCTCTCTAAGTTAATATCACTTAATAACATTTTTATCTAACATAATTGATCTTGCAGTATCTGTCCGACGCTAACCATCTTAACCACCTTGTGAGGACCACTGAATTCAGATGAGGGAACTAAATGAAATTTTCTAAGTTTGCAAATGACTGGGAGCGAAGGTGAACTGGGAAGAGAACACAGAGATGCTTCAGTATGATTTTGGACAAGTTGAGTGGGCAAATGCAAGGCAGGTGAAGTATAATGTGGATAAAAGTGACCTTATCCACTTGGGTAATAAGGACAAAAAGGCAGATTATTATCTGAATCAGTATATTGGCAAAGGAGAATGTACAATGAGACATTGTACACTGGTCGCTGCAAGTAAGTATTCAGCTACAGCAGGTGGGTGAAGAAGGTAAATGGTATGTTGGCCTTCGGAGCAAGAGAATTCAAGTACAGGAGCAGGGATATCCTGCTGCAACTGGCCTTGGTGAGACCACACCTGGATGATTGTCTGCAGCTTTAGTCTCCTTATTGAGGAAGGATGTTCTGGCTATGAAGGGAGTGCAACAAAGTTTTACCAGGCTGGTTTCTGGGGTGGCAGGACTGACCTATGAAGGAAGATTGGATTGGTTAGGACTGCTTTCATTGGAATTTAAAAGAATAAGGAGGGATCTCAGAGAAACCTTTAAAACTGTTAACAGGACAAGACAGGGAAACACAGGAAGGACATTCTCGATGACCAGATAGTTCAGAACCAGGAGTCACAGCTTAAAGATGGAGGGATGAGCTAAAGAGAAGTTTCTTCACCCAGAGAGTGGCGATCCTGTAGGATTCTCTGCCACAAAGAGGCTGAGGCATAAACACTGAACGTTTTCAAGAAAGCGTTACATATATTTCATAGGATTCAGAAGGCATAGGAAGAGAGCAGGAGCATGACACAGAGTTGGGTGATCATATTGAGTGGCAGAATAGCTTTGAAGAGCTGAATGGCTTAATCCCCCTATTTCTCTGTTTTAAACATACTCCTTTGAAGTCACATGGGTTATGCCAATTGCTTGGATTTATTTACTGGAAATCACACACCTGAGTTTCTGGCTGCCAGGAGTTAGATTTTGTTTTGGATTTTTTTTTTGGAATTCAATTGAGCTATAGCTGCTAAGAGAGAGATCATCATTTGCCATTTTGAGAAAAACTTGTTGAGGGAACAGCGTATAACTAATCTTGTGCGCCTACCTGATCTAGGTGTTCTCCTGAAAAGCCTCTAAATGAGTTCTTCCTGAGTGAACTGTTTGTGCAAAGATCCCACGTTAGAAATGACTGTGTTTAGTGACACCCATCTACAAGTGTCAGAATCTGGATCAGTGGTGCTGGAAGAGCACAGCAATTCAGGCAGCATCCGAGGACAGGCAAAATCGACGTTTCGGGCAAAAGCCCTTCATCAGGAATGCTGACTGAAAACCATCTGTAAATTTCATATCTAACCCTTTTTACTTAAAGAATTACAATAATGAGCAAAAGTGCTTTTTGAAAGTTAATCTCTGTGGAGTAAGTTCTGTATTTTTTTCTTCAGTTAGTGTATGCGCGTCTGTGTCCGTATGTGTGAGTGTGGAGGTTATTCAGAAAGGTACATTTTTACACTTGCTTTCTTTGAATTTGATTTGCAACATCGTTGAAGCAAATAAATCAGAAATGTTGTCGTTTGCTCAAGAGGCCTGGTTGATGCATCATTTTATTTTAAACTTAATATAAATAACTTATAATTGGTCATACAGCAAACTGGATAAAGTATTCCAATTTATTTTGTGACCAGTTGAGGAGTGGAACTCGAGAGAGAGAGAGAGAAAGAGAGAGAGATAGTGCGCTCCTCCAAATTCAGTCAAAATAAATATATAAAACTAACTGTATTTTCAATTAATTAATTGAATGTGAGCCACTTTGGAACCATTCAAAGAGATGCTATAACATGTTGCATAATTGCAAGTCTGCTCTTTATTTTATTCAATAAGAGATGTCTGGTACTATTTGTAATGGAGCTGGAACTTATTTCAAAAATTGTTTTCCATGCAAAGCACTCTGTTAATTGACAGCAGATGATTTCTTTGATCTTGTAGCTTTCTATTGCCTCAGTAATGCTCCATGTCTTAGGAGTTTTATCAAAGAATAGGGCGGAAAATGTCCTTGGAGCTGCTCCTGTTCTGTTGTAATCGGGGTCTTTGCTGCCCTTGTAAAGTTGTAAAGGTGGAGAAAGCAGTTCTGCATACAGTTCCCCTCTCAGATCCTGTTACATTTCTGGATCTTTCAAGCCTTTGTGATCAGAGATTATCTTGGCTGTTGTACTTTAAATGAACCTTACCAGCAAATTCCAACTCTATTCATTCAGGTGTAACTACCCTTGCCTAGAGATCCTGGTAAATGTTTAGATAATGAACAATGAACCATGTCTGTTAGCTGCTTTCAACTATTGCACTTATATTAGGCTTTCTTTCATTTGATTTCACTCCAACGCAATAGAACAACACATCAGATCTCGTTTCCCATCTAAAAGAGCAAGTAAATTTATTTGACAAAGTATGTGCAAAAACATAGGCAGCATTCATTTTGTATAGTCACATAGTTACAATAGACACCTTTGAACCTATCTTCTTCAAAAGCTGTTAACCATGCCTCCTCAGGTGGATGTAAAAGATCGTAGAAGTTGTGTTCTTTCAATGACCTGGCTAAAATTCACCCATCAAAAAACACGGTAAAGATGCACGTTGTCTGACCTTTTGTTTCATTGCTGTTTGGAAGCTCATACAATGTACAAATTGGCTGCCACATCTCTTCAGATTAAAACAGCAGATACATTAAAGAAATAATTTGTTGGCTGCAAATCACTTTGGGACATCGTGTGAAAGATTCTGTCCAAGTTTGCGCTTATTTTTATCTTCAGTTTGTGTTTATGTTGGAGCATTCTTTCCTGGCTGTCCTTTAGCCCATTAGCAGATGCGTTATTTCATAGTTAGGCCTCATTCTGTCATGATCCTCGACCTTTTGCTTTATTCCACTCATCCTGCGGTTCTTCCCGTTTCCTGCCCTCTTCTGTGATTGAATAATTTTGGATCCTGAGCCAAAGCACTCCTGCTAAAGTGGTCAACAACATTCTTGTCAAAAATACCTACATGTGCACCTTGCTGATTAAGCTGGAGATGTACAGTGAATAGCTGACGAGATACATATATGTTACTAAGACATCGCATGGCTGGGGTCTTCTTAAAGAGAAAGGCACAGTAATATATTATCCAAATAATCAAGAACTAGTGTTTGATATCAACCATATTAGGACATAACAGTATCCAGGACAAGAGTTCGACAGTGATGTTCTGGTCTTCTCTAGTTGCCCTTGAGAAGATGGCGGTGGTGGTGAGCTGCCTACTTTAACCACTGCAGTCCGTGTGCTGTAGGTTGACCCACAAAGCTGTTATGGAGGGAATTTCAGGATTTTACTTCAATGACAGTAAAGAAACAGCAATATTTCCAAGTCAGGATGGTGAGTGGCTTGGAGGGGAACTTGAAGTTGGTGGTGTTCCCATATATCTGTTGCCCTTCTAGATGGTAGTGGTTGTGGGTTTGAAAAGTGTTGACTGAGAATCTTTGTTGAATTTCTGTAGTACATCTTGCAGAGAGTACACACTGCTGTTACTGAGCATTGGTGGTGGAGGGAGTGGATGCTTGTGGATGCAGTGCCAATCAAGCGGGCTGTTTGGTCCTGGACAGTGTCAAGATTCTTGAGTGTTGTTGGAGCTCCACTCATTCAGGCAAGTGGAGAGTATTCCTCACACACCAGGGTCCCAGGTTCGATTCCAACCTCAGACAACTGTCTGTGTGGAGTTTGCACATTCTCCCCGTGTCTGCGTGGGTTTCCTCCGGGTGCTCCGGATTCCCCCCACAATCCAAAAATGTGCAGATTAGGTGAATTGGCCATGCTAAATTGCCTGTAGTGTTGGGTGAAGGGGTAAATGTAGAGGAATGGGTCTGGCTGGGTTGCTTTTCGGAGGGTTGGTGTGGACTTATTGGGCCGAAGGGCCTGTTTCCACACTGTAAGTAATCTGATCTAATCTGACTTGTCCCTTGTAGATGGTGAACAGACTTTAGTGAGACTGGAAATGAGTTACTCACCACAGTATTCCTAGTCTCTGATCTGCTCTTGTAGCCACTGTATTCATATGTCCAGTTCAGTTTTTCATCAATGGAACACTTAGGATGTTGATAGTAGGGGACTCAGTGATGGCAACACCATTGAAAGGAGAAAGTGAGGACTGCATATGCTGGAGATCAGAGCTGAAAATGTGTTGCTGGAAAAGCGCAGCAGGTCAGGCAGCATCCAAGGAACAGGAGAATCGACGTTTCGGGCATAAGCCCTTCTTCAGGAAGGGCTTATGCCCGAAACATCGATTCTCCTGTTCCTTGGATGCTGCCTGACCTGCTGCGCTTTTCCAGCAACACATTTTCAACACCATTGAAAGTCAAGATGTAATGGTTAGATTGTCAATTATTGGAGATGGTCATTGCCTGTGGCACATAGCATACATGTTACATGCCAATATTCAGCCCAAGCCTGGATATTGGCCTGATCCTATTGCATTTAGACATAAACGACTTCAGTTTCTGAGGAGTTGTGAATGGTGCTGAACATTGTACAATCATCAGCGAACATCCCTCTTCTGACCTTATGATGGAGGGAAGGTCAGTGATGAAGCAGCTGAAGATGGTTGGGCCTAGGACACCACCCTGAGGAACTGATGCAGAGATGTCCTGAAGCTGAAATTACTGACCCTCCAACAACCTCCATTTTCCTTTCTGCCAGGTATGACTCCAAGCAGCAGAGAGATTTTCCTCTGATTCCCATTGATTCCAGTTTTGTCAGGTTTCCTGGATGCCACAGTTGGATGAATGCAGGCTTGATGTCAAGGACTGTCACTATCACTTCACCATGGAATTCAGCTTTTTTGTCCTTTTTTTGTAGAATCTCTACAGTGTCGGTCCAAAAGATCCACACCGACCCTCCGCAGAGTAACCCACCCAAACCCATTCCCCTATATTTATCCCTGACTAATGCACCTAACCCAGGCATCCTTGAACGTTATGGGCAATTTAACATGGCCAATTCACCTAACCTGCACGTTTTTGGATTGCGAGAGGAAACCAGAGCACCCAGAGGAAACCCACGCAGACACGGGGGCAATGTGCAAACTCCACACAGACAGTCACCCGAGACTGGAATCGATCCCGGGTCCCTGGTGCTGTGAGGCAGCAGTGGCAGCCACATTTGATCCAAGGTTGTAATGCAGTCAAGAGCTGAGATAGTGGTTCGTGTGATTTAAAAAGAAAGACACAAAGGGTAATTTTCTTTGCACAGCGAGTGGGTTGTTTGTGGAATGAACTTCCAGTGGAAGAGGTGGATGCAGATACAGTTAAAACAACTAAAAGACATTTGGGTAAGTAGATGAATAAGAAGGTTTGGAGGGATAAGGGCTAAACACAGGTGGGACTAGTTTAGCTTGGGATTATGGTCGGCATAGACTGGTTGGATTGAAGGTTCTATTTCCGAGTTGTATAACTCGATGAGTGACCGTGGCAGAACCCAAACTGGGTGTCACTGAGCAGGTTGCTGCTGTGAGGAATGGCACTAGGCTTCACAATGGGAATATCTGATCGGCATGGTCGAGTTGGACCGAAAGGCTTGTTTCCCTACTGTACATCTCTATGACTCTACGTCTTGGCGCAACTCGGACTTAGCTCGAATAATAATAAGATTCAGACCATTGTATTTGATCCATTGTTGCTGAAGAAACTAAGAAGTGGCACAGGGAGAACATATGAAGATTGATCCATTGCAGCAGCAAGGTAGGTTGCTTGATGAGTTGAAAGCAACAGAGAAACAAAAGTCCCCACCAACACTTTCCAGGAAGAAATCTCAGTCCTCGTGATGAACAACACATGTGAATATTGTTGCCTGGGAATCATTGAAGAATTGTTGGCCTACTGTGGAAATCTAGAGTGAATAAACACAAATTAAGTGAGAAGGGCCTGAGCTTACTGACTGACTGTGATAATGAAAACAGGCAAAGTGCACATTGACAAAGAAATATGTGCTATAATTTCAAATCAGTGGTTTATATCCGGTTACCATTGTACTTTTAGATTCTTTTATGTAGCAATATTTCAGTGCACTATTAATACAGCTGCTGTTGACTCCTTCAACTTCGTTACCAATTAAAATGAAAATTTCCATATAGGGACCTACAGCCAAAGAGCCTTACAATGGTGTATTGGTGTTATGCTCAGCTGTGATTTCCAAATGGCTGTGTATAGAATGTCTAAAACTAAGATCAAGCAGAATTAGAGAGAACTTGCAACTCAGAAAGAGATCCTTCAATTCATGTGAGTCTGTGTTTGTATTCATGGAGTCATAGAGATGTACAGCATGAAAACAGACCCTTCGGTCCAACTCGTCCATGCCAACCAGATATCTTAAATTAATCTAGTTCCATTTGCCAGCATTTGGCCCATATCCATCCAAAGCCTTCCTATTCATATACCAAATGCCTTTTAGATGTTATAATTGTACCGGCTTACACCACTTCCTCTGGCAACTCATTCCATGCATGCACCACCCTCTGCATGAAAAAGTTGATCCTTAGGTCCCTTTTAAATCTTTCTCCTCTCATCTTAAATCTATTCCATCTACCCTGGAGAAAAGACCTTGGCTATTCACCCTATCCATGCCTTTCATGATTTTCTAAACCTCTACAAGGCCATCCCCCAGCCTCTGACATTTCAGGGAAAAAAGCCCCAGTCTATTCAGTCTCTTCTACAGCGCAAACCCTCCAAACCTGGCAACATCCTTGTAAATCTTTACTTAATCTTTTCATGTGTAACAATATCTTTCCAATAGCAGGGAGACCAGAACTGAACACAACATCCCAAACATGGTCTAACCAATGTCCTGTACAGCTGCAACATGACCTCCCAACTCCTAAACCCAATGTATGGAACAATAAAGGCAAGCATACCAAGCACCTATTTTCACTAGTCAAAAAGTGTGGTGCTGGAAAAGCACAGTCAGTCAGGTGACTCTGATCTCCAGCATCTGCAGTCCTCACTTTCTCCCAGTTGATTATAATCTCTTTTCACTATCCTATCTACCTGTGACTCCACTTTCAAGGAGCTATGAGCCTGCACCCAAAGGTCTCCTTGTTTGGCTACACTCCCCAAGACCTTACTATAAAGTGTATAAATCCTCCCCCGATATCACATTTATCTAAATTAAACTCCATCTGCCACTCCTCAGCCTACTGGACAATCTGATCAAGATCGCATTGTATTCTGACATAACCTTCTTCACTGTCCACAGCTTCCAGTTTTGGTATCATCTGCAAATTTATTGCTCATATGTCCTATAATCACACCCAAATCATGTGTATAAATGACAAAAAACAGTGGACCCAGCATCGATTCTTGCTGGTTACAGGCCTCCAGTCTGAAAAGCAGCTCTCTGCTTCCATGCTCTGTCTCCTCCCTTCCATTCCCTGTGATCTAACCTTGCTAGCCAATCTATTATGCTCCACATAAGCCTCATTCCTCCTATCCTACCAACACGTGTTGATTCTTTTCCCCTTCATGTATTTGTCCACTTCCCTTCTAAATGTATCACCGCAAGTCATATTTTTCTTTCTTTCTGAATGGTCAAGTGTTTCCACCTTTCTTTGTACAGTCAAATTTAACAAGTATCACACTCCTTCAGAGAGCTCACTGGTTCACCTAATGAAGGGGCAGCTCTCTGAAGGCTTGTGATTTCAAATAAACCTGTTGGACTATTATCTGGTGTCGTGTGACTTCTGACTTGCTTTTGTTAACATCAATGGACTATTGTTTGCTTCCCATTATATCATTGAGAGACAAAAAAAACTTGCAGTCTGTTTTTGCTTTTATAGGCTAGAAAGAGTCAGACTGAAAATCTCCAATTTTCTTTCCTTCTGTTCATAATCAGGCCAGTTTATATTTGATAGTGCTGAAGTGTGTTCCAAAATCCCTGTTTGTGTGCACAGTAATTTCTTCTACGGTGTGATAGTCACTTTTATATGCGATTCTGCGTTATACAAGAATCGCACAATACAAAATAACACAAAGTGCTGCCGATGTAATCATGTTATAGCCTACACATGTTTGAAAAATTTACTCTTCAGAAAAAGCATCCCCTATTCGGTGCAGCCAATTTGTGTTGATGAAAAACAAATTATAGCAGAATGACCTGTACTCAACTTTTATAAATTCACAAGCAGCAGTCTCTCAGGAATATTTATCAATGAATAACACTTATTCACACACCCACACACACACATTTTTTGTTGAATTATTTCATACATGCCATATACACACAGTAACAGGAAGTCAGCTTCAATTCTATAAAACCTTAAGGCCAAACTGAACTGTGAATGAACACTTCATATAATTGTTAGAGTTCAATGAGCAGTGGACCGTATCTATTCTGGAGTTGAGGTTGAAGAGGAAGTCAAGGTAGCTTAAGAGAGGATTCCATGGACGTTATTGGGAATAGGATGTTTGTCGAAGCCCAGAGTGTTGACAGCCAAAGAGATTGGGAGAAAGTGAGGACTGCAGATGCTGCAGATCAGAGTCAAAAAGTGCGGTTCTGGAAAAGCACGGCCGGTTGGGCAGCATCCAAGGAGCAGGAGAGTCGATGTTTTGAGCATAGACTGTTCATCAGGATGGGGGGCTTACACTCTTCAGATGCTGCCTGACCAGCTGTACGTTTACCGCATCACACTTTTTTGAGCCAAAGAGAGTGGCAGAGCACATGTCTTGGTGAGAGGTGGAAGCAGTAGCAGAGAGAGAGTGAGTGTGAAGTTGCACAGAGAATAGTGTGGCGCTTACCCTGGTGGAGTGGAGAACAACATTGATCTCTTGCAGCACAGTTGGCCATTCCTCTGGACCAGGAGACAGCACTTACCTGGGTCATGGCCTCAGAACAGGTTGCCAGTGCCTGTGGGCACAGTTTCCTGAAGAAGGGCTAATGCCCGAAACGTCGATTCTCCTGTTCCCTAGATGCTGCCTGACCTGCTGCGCTTTTCCAGCAACACATTTCCATCACGTAAAGTGTAGGCAACCTCAGTAATTATTTTCACCAAAGGATCAGTTTCTACTTATAAGCAAAACCAGATTCTTTCAGAACATGGTTTCAAGGAGGCTTTAGACTTTAAACCTTGTGGCCTGGTTTCCGAAGTGATGTTTCACCTAATTTCACTTCTACATTCTGCAGTGCTGTCTATTCTAAAAGGCAAGTGGGGCTTATCATAACAAGCTTCCAGAAACCAAAGTTTTATCTTATGTCAACTAGCCACTGATACAATGGGAGTAGACAAGCAGGAGACTGGAAAAACACAGGCAGCATCAGGAGATGGAGAAGTCGATGTTTCCGGTGTAAGCCTTCTTCAGGAAAGGGGGTGGGTGTGGGGGCAGCTGCAGATAAAGAGAGTGGTGGGGACAGGGTAGTGAAGTGGAGATAGGTGAAGATTATGGGAGGAATGAAACCGGTTGGTGGTAGGAGGAC
>NC_057734.1:38833644-38874154 GCF_004010195.1 Chiloscyllium plagiosum
GGGAGGGGGGGGGTGGGGGGGGGGGGGGGGGGGGATGGTGGGGAGGATAGTGCAAAACAAGAACTGTTGGAAAAACGGTCTTTGCAGAAGGCAGAGAGGGGTGGTGAGGGGAAGATGTTCTTGGTGGTGGGCTCTAGTTGGAGTTGGCGGAAGTGGTTAAGGATGAAGCATGTGGTTAAGGATGTGGAGACAGGTGGGTGGAAGGTGAGGACAAGGCAGACTCTGTCTTTATTGCATTGGGAGTGGAGGGGGCTTTAGGGAAATGGAACGGGGAATGGAGGTGGTGCAGCAGAGGGCTGTCTGGATGACAGAGGGAGGAAAAGCATGTTGTTTGAAATAGGTGGACATCTGGGATGCTTGCAAGTGGAATGTCTCCTCATCCGAGCAGATGCAGAGGAGGTGTAGGAATTGGGAGAATGGGATGGAGTTCTTGCCACAACTGAACCACACCCCAAACTGGGGGAACAACACCTCATTTTCTGTCTGGGCAGCCTACAGCCCGGAGAACTCAACATTGAGTTCTCCAATTTCAAATAAAGAGCGATATCTACATTTTGGAGACAGTGATGGTGATGAAGGTCAGACAAAACTGTTTTCCATCAGCTACCAAGCAGGATACTGGTGAGAGTTGATTATTTGATGCAAAACAGTAAGACAGATCAGGTGGAACGTTTGGTGATATAAGGGACAAAGAGTCACCAAGGTGGCTTTGCTGTTAAGCATTACTTCTCAAAGGCCTAAGGTGACGAGAGTGACTTTCAGAAGACACTGAAAGCTTTGATTTTGTGCAGCAAAGAGAGAGGTTAGCATACTACAGAGCTGAGAATAACTTTGAATTAATTTGTATCATGATATGTACCTGCAAAGAACACAATGCAGTGCAAAAATGGGTTGTAAACTATATCTCAGTTGCATTAATTAATAAAAAGGTATCACTTCTTTATTATGACGTATTAGTGTCTCAAAAAACATGGCACTGGAACTGAAGAGTAATGTTTGAATTGTATTGATTTCAATTTGTTTGTTACAGTATAAGTCTTGAAACCACAAGTCTTGTCCACCGGTTTATTTCTGTTGGTCATATTGAAATTTAGCTAGTTTACTGAGTTACCAGTCTTCACCAGGTTCATAATAATGTGAACCCAGGTCTGGCAATTCTCTGTGATTACCATTTCTAGGCCTAAGAAAAGGAAAAAGGATAAAGGATAGTTGGAACTCCTTCAACAACATAACGGGTATGTTAGCAAACAGAAGATTTGATTGTTGCCCACTCCTTGTAAGATGGTGGAATGGAAAGTATTGAATATGGATGGGAGTAACTAAATGGGACAGGAGAGTCGAGTGCATGACTCAAAGGCTGGTGGAGTAGAAATAAGTTTCAATTCATGAGGCACTGGCATCATTACTTTGGAAAGTGGGATGGCTTTAATTGAACTACACTGGGACTAGTAAAATAACAAACTAATGCCAAGGCAGTAAAGAGGCCTTTAACTGAACTGTGATGGGGACTGGGGGAAGGGGGTTAGGTTATGGCAGAGGATTTATGTGAAGGATAGTCGAGAGTAGTAGTGCAGACAGGATAGCCAGAGTGTAACAGGAAAGGAAATGGTATACAAACGTGTAAGAGTGTATTTATAAACAAGGTGAGAGCAGTGAAACGTAGTAAAACATCAGCAATAAATTCTCTTTATCTGAGTGCCTTCAGCTTTTGTAACAATATAGACTAATTGTTAGCATAAATACAATTAAATGATTCTATTATGCTAGCCATTATGAGTGACAATGTTGAAAAGTGACCATGGCTGGGGTTGGTGAATATTCCAGCATATTTGATATTTTGGAAGGGCAGGAAACAAGGAAAAGGTGGTGGGGTGGCTCTGTTAATGAAGGATGAGATCAGTAAAGTATTGTGAATTGATCCAGGATGAGAGGATCAAATGTGAAATCAGTGTTAGTGGAGGCAAGAAGTAGTAAAGAAAATAAGTCACATTGAAGTGGGTTTATGTGTCCCATGACAGTATCTACACTGTGGGGAGGAGTGTAAACTTAGAAATAATCAGAGCTCACAAGAACAGCACTGTAACTATTTGGAAGATTTTAATCTTCATATAATTTTCAAACTGGCAAAGGTAATCTTGAAGAGTTCATTGAAAATTTTCAGGATAATTTCTTAGTACAATATGCTCTGGATTCAATTACTGAATAGATGATTACAGATGTAATGAGACAGGGTTAATTAATGGGCCAAGGATAAAGGCTTCTTTGGGGAAATTCTGGAAACCAGCAAAAGATGACTGAAAAACTGAATAAAGAGGGAGGAATTCAAATAGGAGAGAAACTAGCAAGAAATACGTAAGGCAGTAGAATATACTGCAGATATATAAAAAGGAAGGAGTAGTTAAAGTCTTGGCACCTTAAGATGTGAGATTGGGAAATTAATAATGAGAAGTATGAAAATGATTGAGATTTTGAACAAGTATTTTGCAGTTATCTGTACAATAGCAGACAGAGAAGTCATCCTAAGAGTAACGGAAATTCAAGAAGCAAAAGAGATGGATGAACCTAAAATTATTATGATCACTAGAGGAAGACTAACAAGACTAAAGGCTTAAAGGTTCTCTGGATGAAGTAACCTGTTAGAATTGCAAAGGTTGTGGCTGTAGAAATTATGAATGCACCAATTATAACCTTTGAAGTTTCCTTAGCTTCTGCAAGGTTCCAGTGGATTGGAACATCACAAATGCAACGCTACTATGTAAAAGAGAGAGACTGTAAGCAGGAAATTACAGGCCAATTAGTTTAACATTTTTCATTGGGAAAAGGCTAGAAAGTATGAAAAAGAAGTCAGTAGCAGGGCAGTTGGAAAATTATAACACAGTCAGGAAGAACCAACATTTTCTAGTAAAATGGAAATCATGTTTGATGCCTCGATTAGAATTATTTAAGGTACTAACATACAGGGTGGATAAATGGGAACCAAAAAGCCTAACTTATTTGGTATCTAAAAGGCATTTGATAACGTGCCACATAAAATGTCCATGCTCAAGATAAGCACTCATTGTGTGGGGTTAACATATTAATGTTGATAGAGGTTTGGCTAACCAACATGAAACAGACAGTTGGGATAAATGGGTTATTTTCAGACTGACAAACTATAATTGATGAGCTCCAGCAGGGATCATTGCTGGAGCCTCAATTATTTGAAATTTCGTACAAATGATTTGGCTGAAGAGACAGATTGCATTTTAACCAAAATTTATTGCTGACAATAGTAAGATGTGTAGGAAAGCAAGTTCAGAGGAGGCTACAAGAAATCTGCAAAGGGAAAGAGATAGGTTAAGTGGCTGAGCAAAAAAATTGGCAGACTGAGTATGATGTGGGAAAAAGTGAGGTTGACCACTTTGGCTGGAAGAATAATGCCATATATTGTGGTTCCAACCATTAGTGCCTGCAATATTTTGAATGCCACAGCCTTAGTATAAGTTAATATTCTGGTTCTTCTATAGTTTACTGTAGCTGCACCTTGTGGAGCCTGCTGGTAATACCCGTCTCAAAGGACAAATATTCCTTTTCACTTTCTACACTTCCCAGTCTGGCCTTTGTACAGTTATTTGAAAGTTTCTTCCCCTCATTGGATATGTCTAACTTTACTCATGGAGCTTCAACTGCTCCCACTGATGCTTCTTCTGTAAGGATTCTGTTAAATTCTACTGTGACTAGATATTTACTCTCTTCTTTATACCACTCTATTTTCCTACACCTCTTATTAGCTCAGAGGTGAAATTTATCCTTTTGCTGCTTCCATAAGTGTTACCGGCTGTTTGTCTGTCGAAGCATTTTCAAAAGCTGTCTCCATTTTCTTATAGCAGCAATGCTCTAAAAATAGTAACCTCATCTTTTTTTTAGGGTGTAATTTTACTTGCTGAGCTGTAGGTTTGATATCCAGACGTTTCATTACCTGGCTAGGTAACATCATCAGTGGCGACCTCCAAGTGAAGCGAAGCTGTTGTCTCCTGCTTTCTATTTATATCTTTCTCCTGCATGGGGTTCTGGGGGTTGTGGTGATGTCATTTCCTGTTCGTTTTCTGAGGGGATGATAGATGGTATCTAGATCTATGTGTTTGTTTATGGCGTTGTGGTTGGAATGCCAGGCCTCTAGGGATTCTCTGACATGTCTTTGCTTAGCCTGTCCCAGGATAGATGTGTTGTGTCTTTGCTTAGCCTGTCCCAGGATAGATGTGTTGTCCCAGTCGAAATGGTGGGTTTTTTTTTTCTTTTTTTTCTTCAGGGTCACATCTGTCTCCATAGGCCTCTAGGGATTCTCTGACATGTCTTTGCTTAGCCTGTCCCAGGATAGATGTGTTGTCCCAGTCGAAATGGTGGGTTTTTTTTTCTTTTTTTTCTTCAGGGTCACATCTGTCTCCATTGGGACTTTCTGTCAGATTGCTGTTTCTCCACCCAAAGACTTTGCAATATCATCACATTGGGTGGGCCTTCATAAAACTTCAACATTAATTCTTGCAGAACCATTATCTTACACAATAAACAGAACAGCACAATATTATCTAAATGAAGTCAGACTGGAGGTTGTTGCAATACAAAGGGAAGTGGATGTCTTTGTAAATCAGCCACAATCGATTAGTATCCAAGTGAAGCAAGTAATTAGGATGATAAGTAGAATGTTGACCTTTACTACAAGGGGTATGCTCTCATTTCTTATAAACTTAGGGAAATATTAGTAGTTTTGGCACTGAGTATTGGGTGTAGATTCAACATAAATCAATCTAGATTTTTTTATTTGGAGATAAGATTATATGCAAATAACATCAAGTAGGAGCTAAACATGTTTATCTAATTCCTATCACCTACTACAGTAAACTGAATATAAGACTTGGTATACAAGACTGGTGGAGACGGATGGCACCTTGAGATTCATTCAGGGTACAATTTACATCATATCATACATTAAGAAAACTGTGGTCATGGGACATGGTGTTGCATCTCTGCCCTGATGCCACTGATAAGCCTTGGCAAACTGGAAGGAAAAGTCTGCTCAGGTCCACAGTGACAGATCTTCTATCCTTTGATGCAGAAGTTGATACAGAAATCAGGAAGGAGAAGGTGAGGACTGCAGATGCTGGAGATCAGAGCTGAAAATGTGTTGCTGGAAAAGCGCACATGCCCGAAACGTCGATTCTCCTGCTCCTTGGATGCTGCCTGACCTGCTGCGCTTTTCCAGCAACACATTTTCAGCACAGAAATCAGGAACACAGCTACCTCGGGCTGGCTCACAAAACATGCATGAAATATCTTCAAGCTGACCCTTAGGACAAAGCTGATCAGGAATAAGACTTCTGTTCACAAAACATCGCGATGTAACTGTGAAATGTTTGATAACATCCAACTTTTATGCACTCATCAAATACCTTCCTACATGGAGGTGTAGTCAGTCAGATGACAGGTAGGATAATCAAAGTTCTGCTACAAGGGTGCCTGCAAATGTGATGTGAAGTCCCTAGACATCAATGGTGACACTTGAGAATGACTAACTGATCTACAAAGGAAAGTAATGACTCCTCCTGTGGGCTGGAGCATAGCACTATGTGAAAAGTGGCAACCACAGCTTGGGACCAGAACCCGACACTGAAATCTACAATTTGCATTAGCAATGGGGAGCTTCTTGTGACAGAAGCTGCATCACAAGAATTGGCTTCTTCAGCCATCAGCTGAAGACATTCCTCCTAAAATGGATCTGTTCGCTGCAAGGCCATAATGAGGGGTATAGATAGAGTTAATGGTAGTTGTCCTTTCTCTGGGATGGGGGATTTCAAGATTAGGGGGCACATTTTTAAGGTCGGAGGGAAGAGATTTAATAAAGACATGAGGGCCAAATCTTTTACACAAAGGGTGGTTCACGTGTGGGACAAACTTCCTGAGAAAGTGATGGATGTGGGTACAATTACAACATTTAAAAGACATTTTGATATATTCATGACTAGTAAAGGTTTGGAGGGATGTGAGCCAGGAGCAGGTAGGTGGGATTAGTATAGTTTGGGATAATGTTCGGCGTGGACTGGTTGGACTGAAGGGTCTGTTTTCTGTGCTGTATGACTCTATGTCCATTGTCTCTCATGGATGGAAGGATGCATGCGACAATAATTACTGATCAAAACAGATATTCTTTGCTTTCCACTTCAAAGCAACTATCAGGGTCATATCCACAGTTTTCTTGTCTTTGACAGTGGAATAGAAGAAACCTTGGCTGAATAATTTCTCATTCTGAGATACAGTTCACAAGTTTTCATCGACTCTTCCAGGTCACTGCCCAGTTTTGCATGCAAAAGTTATTGCTTTTTTGTAGTTAGTCAATCATGAGAAAATTGATTACTAAACATCGACCCCTTTTAAGTTTCTTTGTTAATTGCTCTGGCAGTCAGCACATTTTTGGTGACATAAAGTAATTCATAATTAACTCAGTGACTTGAGATGAATCGGCATTTGTAAGAAATCTCACACGACCTACTCAATTCTGATATTTCATAATATATTTGATTAGATTCCCTTCAGTATGGAAACAGGTCCTTTGGCCCAACAAATCCACACCAACCCTCTGAAGAGTAATCCACCCAGATCCCATATTTACCCCTGACTAATGTTCCTAACACTACGGACAATTTAGCATGGCCAACTCACCTAACTTGCACAACTTCGGATTGTGGGAGGAAACCGGAGCACCCGGAAGAAACCCACGCAGACACAGGGAGAATGTGCAAACTCCATCCAGACAGTCAAGGTGGGAATCAAACCCAGGTCCCTTGCGTTGTGAGGCAGCAATGCTAACCACTGAGCCACCTTATTGATTGATAAGCTATTATTCTGGATTCCTTGTGCTTTCCTTCCAATATGGCTACAGCTGTGTCAATGATGAAATTAAGATGTATATCCTCAACTTTGATTTGGATCGTGGCCACTGGAATTATATCTTCAGCCTTGTTAATCATAGCTTCTTGAACATTTTGTTTGCCTTCTGACTGAGCACAACTGTTGAGCTTTCTGCTCAATAACATCCATAGCCATCCTGTGCATTTGAGATTTTTCAGACTCCTGAACTAGATTTAGCTCTAACATGTCTCCAACTTGATGTATGACTGTTACTTAGAGCTTTACTGTTTCCTCTTGCAGGCTGTCTGGATATGAGTGACTTTACCACAGGTATGACACTTTTGATGTTTAAATAGTTAGTGGCTACCGTGACTGGTGGCTCAGTGGGTTAGCGCTGTTACCTCACAGAGACCTGCGTTCAATTCTATTTTCGGGCTACTGTCTGTGTGGACCTTGTACATTCTCCCCGTGTCTGTATGTATTTCCTTTGAGTGCTCCAGTTTCCTCCCACAGTCCAAAGATGTGCAGCCAAGGTGGATTGGCCACACTACATTGCCCTATAGTGTCCAGAGATGAGTAGGTTAGGTGGATTACCATGGGATTGCCAGCTTACAGGATGGAGTGGGATGCTTTTCAGAGGATTGGTGTGGACTCAATGGGCTGAATGGCCTGCTTCCACACAGTAGGGATTCTCTGACACATGCCTGTGAACTGCTCCTCTATTCTTCTGGCCAAGATGCTCCATATCTATAAAAGTAACATGAAGTGAGAAGAAACTTGAATCAGTGTGGCCTTTGCAGTGCAGCCAAACTCAGAGTGATCTCATAGTAGGGTGCTGACAGAGTTAGAGAACTAATTCAATATTGTTTCCTTCAGATAAGGTTTTTCCAGAGCTAAGGACACACAATCATTGTGGGTGATAGCTGGACATATACAGAGACCTATTACACCTCATGGGGTTTTGTGAACATTTGAATGATTCAAAATCATTGAAAAGGTGGGAGAAGTAATTACAGGTAGGAAACAGTTTATTTTTATTCAGAAGTTACAGCAGCCTTCTCTTATCTTGGTGGATCTGGTACAGTTACATCATATTTTGAGAGTACTCAGTTATTGTGTTTGAGATTATTGCTTCAACTGGTCAGCCAACACCAGTAACTGTTGCTATGCAGGCTGTCTTTGACATTCTAAATGACGCATAGAGTTAGACAGCACGGAAGCAGACCATTTGGTCTAACCAGTCCATGATGAACATAATCCTAAACTAAACTAGCCCCACCTGCCTGCTCATGGCCCATAATCCTCTAAACCTTTCCTCTTCGTGTACGTATCCAAATGTCTTTTAAATGTTGTAATTGTACTTGCATCCACCAGTTCCTCTGGAAGATCATTCCACACACAAAAAAGTGCCCTTCCTGTCTTTTTTTAAATCTTTCTCCTCTCACCTTAAAAATCCCCCACCCTAGAGAAAAGCCATCTGTCATTCATTTTATCTATACCCCACATCATTTTATAAACCTCGGTAAGGTCACCTCTAAATCTCATATGCTCCAGTGAAAGAAATCCCTGTCCATCCAGCCTCTCCTTATAACTCAAACTCTCCATCATCCTTGTAAATCTCTTCTGAACCCTCTCCAACTTAATAACATTCTTCCTATAACAGGGCGGCCAGAACAGTGCTCCAGAAGAGGCCTCACCAGTGTCCTGTACAACCTAAATATAATGCCCCAATGCCAATACTCAATGATCTGAGCAATGAAGGACCCTTCCTTCCTGGAGAAGGATTCTCTTTGAATCATCACTGTATACCTGAGAATCTAATGCCTCAAGTGGACCAAAAAGAGCATTTGAAAGGAAACTAATCAGAAGTGCTCTAAGTTCAAAATTTCCATGCATTGTCCCTTTAAATTGCTGCAAACTATGCGTCTGATATGGTTGCAATCGGCTTTCTCCTTTATTTCAGCTAGACTAAGAGAACTATTAAATGATTGATTAATTCTTCTGTTTTTCAGGTTATGTATGCATTTCCTTCCAACCCTTGTAAATGCATTCTTGACTTTAACTTCAACATTAAAACAGAAACTGAACTTCAAAAGTACCTCATCAGCTATAAAACATTTCTAAAGAAAATAAGGTTGTAGAAGTTGCTACATCAATGCAAGTCACTTTCTTTCAAGCTCACTGCATTATCTTTTCCTGATTACTTGGCTCAGAAAAGAGATCCTTTTAGTTTTTGCTGCAGCCCTGGTGACTACCTTCAAATGATTTCTAGCAATGGATTTTAAAATCAATTGGTAAGCTAATCCTGACTTGCACTCAGGGAACACTGCTTCAAGATTAATTCTGTGAGTGCATTAAGAGCCTAGTTGTCAGAAGAACGGATGACACACCCGGCTTCCAAACGGTTTCCAGAATGTTCAATTGCTTGGCTCCTTCTAGTTTCTTGTCTCATACCCTTGGAAATTCTGAATTCCCAATATCTGACACTAGGAACTTTCCACTCTTGTTTCAGTTAGACTGCATCAGGAAACATTAATAGCAATGCGGAATTATAAAATATTACAGATGACAAAGGAAATGTATTCATTTTAGTCCATCCATCCACCTAGCTAAAATTCTCTCCAATGCAGAATTCAATTTGTTCTTAAATAATGCTGGGGCTTTCAGTTTAGAGTCCATTCCATATATTGATCTCTCTGCCATGAAGAACCTCCTGGTTTCAATGCCAAATGTGCCTTTTACTGCACTCAGGAAGTACTGCTTCAAGATTAATTCTGCAGAAGTTAGTGAGTGCATTAAGAGCCTGGTTGTCAGAAGGAAGGATGATGCACCCAGCTTCCAAACGGTTTCCAGAATAAACCTATAATTCTTTATTCTAGTCTTACAATTGAATTTAAATTAGCTTTCCAGGTTTCAAAGAACAATATAGCACAGGTCCTTCAGCCTGCCACGTCTGTGCTCATACATGGTGTCTTTTGAAGCTAAACTTTTGCCTGTATGAGGTCTGTATCCCTCTATTCCCTGTCTATTCATGTAGCCTCCAAGATTCTTCTTTAACATTGTTATTATAATCTGCTTCTCTACCACCTCCTCTGGCAGCACATTCCAGGCACTATATATCCTTCGTGTAAAAAACTTGCCTCTCACATCTCTTTTAGACTCCCCCCCCCCTTTTATAGAGTCATAGAGATGTACAACACGGAAACAGACCCTTCAATCCAAATTGTCCACGCCGACCAGATATCCTAACCCAATCTAGTCCCACCTGCCCGCACCCGGCCCATATCCCTCCAAACCCTTCCTATTCAAATGTCCATCCAGATGCCTTTTAAATGTTGAAATTGTACTAGCCTCCACCACTTCTTCTGGCAACTCATTCCATACATGTACCACCCTCTGCATGAAAAAATTGTCCCTTAGGTCTCTTTTATATCTTTCCCCTCTCACCCTAAACCTATGCCCTCTAGTTCTGGACTCCCCCACCCCAGGAAAAGACTTCAGCTATTTATCCTATCCATGTCCTTCATGATTTTATAGACCTCTATAAGGCCACCCCCCAACCTCCGACACTCCAGGGAAAACAGCACTAGCTTATTCAACTACCTTAAACCTATGTTCCGTAGTCATTGACATTTCTACCTTGAGAAAAAGGACTCTGGCAATCTGTTTTATCTAAGCGTCTTATAACTTTGTAAACTTCAAAGGTCGCCTCTCAACTTTCAGCAATCAAGTGAAAAAAAACAAGTTTGTCCAATCTTTCCTCAAGTTGATACCCTCCAAACCATGCAACATCCTAGTAAACTGTTTCTGTACTCTCTCCAAAGCCTCCACATTTTCTGGTAGTGCGGCATCCTGAACTGTACATTATATTCCAAATGTGGCCTTACTAAAGTTCTACGAATAGCCAATTTTTATACTCTATGCCCCAACCGATGAATGCAAGCATGCTATATGCCTTCTTGACCACCTTATCTACTTGCGTTGCCACATGCAGGAAACTGTGGACCTATATACAAAGATCCATTGATATATTGATGCTTCTAAGAGTTCTGCCATTTATTGTAGACTCCCTCCCTACAACAGACCTTCCAAAATGCCTTACCTCGCATTTGTCCAAGTTAAATTCCATCTGCCATTTCTCCATCCATGTCTCCAGCCTATCTTCTCCTATTATATTCTTTGGCAATCATCCTCACTATCCACGACTCCCTCAAACTTGATGTCATCTGAAAACTCACTAATCATTCCACTTGCATTCTGCTCCAAATCAATTATATACATTATGAACAGCAGGGTTCCCAGCACTGATCCCTGTGGAACACCACTGGTCACAGATCTCCTGTCATAAAAATACCTTTCCACTGGTACACTTTGCCTTCTGTGACCAAGCCAGTTCTGTATCTGTGCAACAGTTTACCATGGATTCCATGTGACTTCACCTTCTGTATCAACCTGCCATGAGGGGCCTTGTCAAAGGCCCAACATCCACAAACCTGCCCTTATCATTGTCACTTCCTCAAAATGTTCAAACAAGTTGGTGAGTCATGACTTACCCTGCACAAAGCCATGCTGCCTGTCATGAATAACTCCACATTTTTCCAAATGTGAGTAAATTCTGCTCCTAAGAACCTCCTTAAATAATTTCCCTATCGTTGACATAAGGCTTACTGGCTTGTAACTTCTTAGATATCCCTGTTGCCGTTATCAAATATTCTCCAGTGGTCTCAGACCTCTCCTGTGACTAAAGAGAATACAAAGATTTCATGCAAGGTCTATCAATTTCCTCCCTCACTTCATACAACATATAACATACAACATAGAACAGCACAGCATAGGAACAGGCCTTTCAGCTCACGATGTTGTGCCAAACATGACACGAAATGAAACTAGTCCTTTCTGTCTGCCTTTAGCCCATATCCCTCCATTCCTTGCATATTCATGTGCTTATCAAAAAGTCCCTAAAACACCCATATCATATCTGCCTCCACCACCACCCCAGCAGCGTGTTCCAGACTCCTACCCCGTGTGTAAAAAAACCTGCCCCTCACGTCTCCTTTGAACCTGCACCCACCCCCCACCACCACCTTAAATGCATGCTCCTTCGTATTAGACATTCCAACTCTGAGAAAAAGATTCTGAATGCCAACCCTATCTATGCATCCCATAATTTCATAGACATTTACCAAGTCTCCCCTCAGCTTCTGTTGCTTCAGATGAAAAAGAACTGAGTTTCTTTTCTAGCCTCTCTTTATAGCTCATAGCCTCTAATCCAGGCAGCATCCTAATAAATCTGTTCTGCACCCTCTCTAAAGCCTCCACATCCTTCCTGTGATGTGGCGATACGAATTGAATGCAATACTCTAACTGTGACCTCACCAAAGTCCCATAAAGCTGCAGCATAACATCCTGACTCTTGTACTCAATTCCCTGACCAATAAGGGAAGCATACCATACACCTTCTTTACCACCCTATCTACTTGTGTGGCCACCTTCAGGGAGCTTTGGACTTGAACCCTAAGATCCCTCTGTACATCAGTGCTGCTCAGGGTCCTATCATTAACTGTACAATTTTCCTTAACATTTGATCTCCCAAAATGCAGCACCTCAAACTTACCTGGATTAAACCTTGCCTGCCATTTCTCCACCCATGATCTACACACTGTATCCTTCTGCAATACCCACAACTCTACCAATCTTTGCATTGTCTGCAAACTTACTAACCCACCCATCTACATTTTCATCCAAGTCCTTTATATATAATCACAAACAGCAGAAGTCCCAGCATAGATCCCTGTGGGACACCACTAGTCATGGACGCCCCCAGCCAGGAAAACACCCTTCTACAATTCCCCTCCGCCATCTATGGGCAAGCCAATTCTGAATCCACGCAGCCAGGTCACTGTGGATACCATGTATCTTAATCTTCTGGACGAGCCTACCTGAGGAATCTTGTCGAAAGCCTCATTAAAATCCATGTAGACAACAGCTACTGCTCTACACTCATTAATCACCTTCATCACCTCCTCAAAAAACTCAGTCAAATTAATAAGACATGTCTTACCCAGCACAAAGCCATGCTGACTCTCCCTAATTAGGCCATGCTTTTCCAAATGTGTGTAAATCCTATCCCTAAGAATTCTCCCCAATAGCTTCCCAACCACTGATGTGAGACTCACCAGCCTATAGTTTCCTGGATTATTCCTATTTCCCTTCATGAACAGAGGAACAACATTAGTGACTCACCAGTCCTCCATGACCTCTCCAGTGGCTAATGAGGACACAAAGGCCTTGGTCAAGGCCCTAGCAATCTTCTCCCTTGCCTCTCTCAATAACCTGGGGCAGATACCATCAGGCCTGGAGACTGATCCACCTTAATGCTCTCCAAGAGTCTAACAACACTTCTTTCTTGATCTCAAAATGCTCTAGCATATTAGCATGCTCCACATTAGTCTCACTATCCTCCATATCCTTCTCCTGGGTGAATATTGATGCAAAGTACTCATTTAGGATCTCACCCACATCCTCTGCATCCAAGCACAAGTTCCCTCCTTTATCCTTGAGTGGTCCTGTCTTCTCCCTACTTATCCTATTGTTTTTAATGAATTTATAGAATGTATTGGGATTCTCTTTAACTCACTTGCCAAGGTCATTTCATGGCCCCTCCTTGATCTCCTAATTCCCTGCTTGAGTTCTTTCCTGCTTTCTTTATATTCCTCACAGGTCCTGTTCACGTTTAGCTCCCTAAACCTTATATATGTGTCTTTTTTTCCTTCTGATTAAATTCACAACCTCCCTCATTATCCAAGGGGCCCTTACCCTGCTATCCTGTCCTTCCTCCTCACCGGGACATGTGGTCCTGAATTCTCATCTGTAGATTTTTAAACAATTCCTACATGTCAAATGTGGACTTGCCTGATAACAGCTCCTCCCAATTAACACTCCCTAGCTCATGTCTAATACAAATAAAATTTGCCCTCCCCCAATTTAATGCCTTCCCATAAGTTCCTAACTTATCCTTATTCATAGCTATTATAAAATGTGTGATCACTGTTTTCAAAATGTTGTCCCACTGAAAGATCAGTCATCTGGCCAGGCTCATTAGCAACTACAAGGAGCAGTATGGCTCCTCCTCTAGTTGTGTCTGTCAGTATTCTAGGATGGGTCCCACCAGGTCCTAGGGACTTGTTTATCTGCATACTTTTCAAAAGATCCAACAACTCTTCCTTTTTTATGCTGACATGTCCTAGAATATCAACATCTCTCTCTCTCGACTCACCATCCACCACTTCCTTTTCCTTTGTGACTACTGATGCAAAGCATTCATTAAGGACCTCACCCACTTCCTCTGATTCCATGCATAAATCCCCTACTCTGTCGTTGAGTGGACTTACCCTTTCCCGAGCTTTCATCTTTCCTTTTGAATAACTATCCTTTTACCCCTCCACAATCTGTCAGCCATCTCTTTTCAACAACTCAAATTGCTTCATTTTCACTATAATAATGACAATCATTTTGGCTTTAGACAGACTTGTGATCTTTCTCTATAACAGTAGTTTCCCAATGTTACCTTGTGTCTCAGTGACTGAATCGGGACATAGTACTCAAAGTGTGATCTGTCCAGGGCACTATATAGTTTGATCATGAGATCCCTGACATGTATTCCATTGTTTTGGCTGCACATATAAACTAGCTATTAGCTTTGTTGATAGTTGCTCTGCTTTGTTTGGACATATTTAGCAGCAAATCTATTTATTTCTTATTCCTCTTCCTCTTTCTGTTGATTCTGCCGTGGCCATGGATTGTGTTATTTCTATGAGCTCAGGACTGCATCATTAGCCCTCATGGATTATATCCACCATGGGCATTCAAAGACTGGGCTGCACTCCCGAGGCTGCTCTATCTAACTACCCTGCTCTGATTCTGATCCTGCTACAGCTTTATCCTAAGAGGGACTTTTGTTCACTCTCAGCAAGTCCTGGAAACTCTGTGGGCAGAGTTAGACCATAACACTGTAAGAAAAAGGAACAGGAGTGGGCTATTCAACCCCTTTATGGGTGCTCCATGATTTCTTAGGATCAACGCTGATACAACATTTCTTCAAGTCCACTTTCCTGTACTTTTCCCATAAACCTTCATTCCCCAACTGATCAAGAATCTATCTCAGCCTTGAACATACACAAAGTCTCTGTCCCACGGCTCTCTCTGGCAAGGAATTCTAAAGACTCACAGCCCTCTAAGAAAAGAAATTGCTTCACAATTGCTTCTCTAGGAGTGGCACAGTGGTTAGCACTGCTGCCTCACAGCGCCAGAGACCCGGGTTCAATTCCCGCCTCAGGCGACTGACTGTGTGGAGTTTGCACGTTCTCCCCGTGTCTGCGTGGGTTTCCTCCGGGTGCTCCGGTTTCCTCCCACAGTCCAAAAATTGTGCAGGTTAGGTGAATTGGCCACGCTAAATTGCCCGTAGTGTTAGGTGCAGGGGTAAATGTACGGGAGTGGGGGTGGGTTGGTGTGGACTTGTTGGGCTGAAGGGCCTGTTTCCACACTGTAAATAATCTAATCAATTGGCACCCTTCATTCTGAGACTATGCCCCCTTGTCCTACATTCTCCTATGAGGGTAAACAGCCTCTCAGCACTTACCCTGACAAAACCCTTAAGAATCCAATATGTTTCAATGAGATCACCTCTCATTTTCTAAACTCCAGTGAGTAGAGTCCCAAACTGTTTAATCTTTGGCTATAGAACAATCCTTCCACAATGGGGCTTGTCTGAATGCACCTTCTTTGAAGTGCATTCAATTATATGATCTGTTTCCATAAATAAAAGGACCCAAACTACTCTCAGTACTACAGATGTGACCTCACCAGTACTTTGTACAGTTGAAGGTCCTAGTCTTTGATTCGAACCCCTGTGAAATAAGGAAAAAGTGAGGACTGTAGGTGCTGGAGATCAGAGTTGAGAGAATGTTGCTGGAAAAGCACAGCAGGTCAGGCAGCATCCAAGGAGCAAGAGAATCGACATTTTGGGCGTAAGCCCTTCATCAGCAACACGCTATCGACCCATGAAATAAGGGCCAACATTCCATTAGCCTTCCTGATTACCTGCTGTACCTGTGTGCTAGCTTTCTGTGTTTCATGCATAAGTGTCTCCAAGTTCCTCTATGTTCCAGTTTTCTGCAGATTTTCTCCATTTAAATGTAATTCTGTTCTCTTGAACTCCTTTTAGAAATAACAATATTACACTTTCCCACAGATTATTCCATTTGCCGATTTTTTAACCCTCTTACTTAACTTATCAATATCTCTCTGTAAACTGTTTGCATCCCTCTCAAAACCTGGCCTTCCACTCACTTTAGTGTTGTTTGCATATTTGGCTGTAGTACATACACCTCCTTCCTCCAAGTCATAGATATATATACTATATGCAGTTGGGGACCAAGCACTGATCCCTGTAGAAGCCCATTCATTACAAAAGAAAAATGACCCCTTTACCTCCACTCACTGTTTCCTGCCCATGAGCCAATTCTCTATCTGTGCCAATATATCCATCTCCAACACTGTGGGCTCTTATCTTATGACTTATTCTTTTCAAATGCCTTCAGGAAAATCAGATACAACACATCTACAAGTTCTCCTCTAACCACTCTGGCTGAGACTTCCTTGAAAAAACTAATAAATAATGACTCTACTTGATTAGATGATAATTTTCCAAATGCTCAGTCATTGCTTCCCTAATAATTCAAATATTTTTCCAACAATACATGTTAGGCTAATTGATCTGTACTTACTCACTTTTGACACCTTCCTTATTTGGATAGTGGCATTATTTTGGTAATTTTCCAATCCTCTGGTATTTGTCTTGAATCCAAGGAAGACTATAGCCAACGCATCTCCTATGTCTTTTGGCATCTCTTTTAAGATCCTATGATGCATTCTGTCAGGGCCAGAGGACATATCTGTCTTCAGCCCCATTAGTTTGTCTAATATTACTTCCCCAGTGACGGTGATGGTAGTTAAATCCTCTGCGGTGTACTTCAGTATTAATGGCATGTTTGAAGTAGCTTTCACCATAAAGAATGATGTATACTATCTGTTTAACTACTGTGCCATTGCCTTGTCTTCCCACAACCAACTCCCCACATTCAGATTCTAAATGGCCTATGTTCCCCTTGACCTCTGTCTTCTTTTTTATATATTTAAAGAAGCTCTTATTGTCAGTTTTCATATTCCTTCCTAGTTTGCCTTCGTAGTTTATTTTCTCTGTTGTTATTTCCTTTTATTCCTCCTTTTCTTGTTTATGAATTTATCCCAGACTTTGGGGCTACCACAGACATTTGCCTCCTTATACAATTTTTCTTTCAACTTAATGCTGTCCTTAAACTTCCTTGGTTAGCCATGGTTAGTTTATCTCTCTCAGAATCTTTCCTCCTCACTGGGATCTATTTTTGTTGAGAGTCATAAATTATCTAGGGCATATATGGAAAAGTCTGGCTGGCAGGGTGTGCTATGGGAGAGGGGGCTGTTCACTATCTAAAGACATAGGGATGTACTGTATGGAAACTGATCCTTCAGTCTAACTCGTCCATGCCGACCAGATATCCTAAATTAATCTAGCCCCGTTTGCCAGCACTTGGCCCATATCCCTCTAAACCCTTCCTATTCATTTACCCATCCAGATATTTCCTAAGCGTCTACCATTGCTTCTGAACTGTTATTCAGCTGATCGATCCTTCCAGTTCATTTTCACTAACTCTATCCTCATCTCACTGTAATTTCCTTTATTTAAGTTAAAAACAATTGATCCTGACCCAAGTTTTGCAATCTCAAACCAAATATTAAATTCTATCATGCTTTGATCACTGCTCTCTGGGTCTGAGGCTGGACATTTGAGGCTGGACTTCTTTTTCCCAACATTTTATACCTCTCTACATTTCACTTACTTCTCTGTTCTGGAAGTAGTCTCATTTTGACTATGTCATAGACCCCTTCAGATTCAATTGGCCAAATGGCCTCTATCTGCACTACAGGGATTCTATGTGTGCGCACAACATCTCTGTCTTGCTATGCTTTGCCAATTAAAGTTTCCACAGAAACAGGCAGCTTGCCTTGCTGCTCGGAAATTCTCATTCTAGGAGATATATATCTGACTGTAGAGCAGTGTGTTCTATCAATCTCATGCCTTCACCATGTACCATCTGCAGCAAGCATGCAGCCGAGTCTCAACATCTTAGTGGAGTACTCCTCAACAAAGTCCATGAGGGCACCTTCAGTGAGGGGATCCTGGCACAATAAGTCAAGGGCAGCCTCCCTTACAGTCCACAGCTGAGGCCATGGTCAAGCATCTGGTCAGTATTTCATTGGTCAGGCTTCTACAGCGCTGCTGTTCCTGGAATGGATCATCATCCTTCCTTTGCTTTCATGGCACTAAGTCATGGGCCTAGGGTAAATGTGGCTTGGGAGATATATAGAGATGTACAGTGCGGAAGCAGACTCTTCAATCCAACCCTTCCATGCCAACCAGATATCCTAAATTAATCTAGTCCCATTTGCCAGCACTTGGTCCATATCTCTCTAAACCCTTCCTATTCATATACCCATCCAGATGCCTTTTAAATGCTGTCATTGTACCAGCCTCCACCACCACTGGCAGCTCATTCCATACAGACATCACCCTTTGTATGAAAACGTTGCCCAGTAGGTCACTTTTAAATCTTTCCCCTCTCGCCCTCAACTTATACCCTCCAGTTCTGGACTCCCCCACCCCAGGGAAAAGATACTGTATCCATGCCCCTCATGATTTTATAAACCTCTATAAGGTTCGACGCTCAGCCTTCGACGCTCCAGGGAAAACAGCCCCAGCCTATTCAGTCTCTCCCTTTAGCTCAAATCCTCTAACCCTGGCAACATCCTTGTAAATCTTTTCTGAACTCTTTCAGGTTTCACAGCATCCTTTCAAGAGGATTTTGGCTTCAAGAGAAGGGACAGTGAATGACCACAGCAAGAATAGTCACCTCATATCCCAGGTGTTGGGGTGTAAGGTGGCCAGGTCTTGGTGCATTGAGATATGTTGGTTGGGGATCTGGGGAGGTGTGAAGCCTATGGGGTGAAAGGAATGGGCTGTTAGGATGGCTTATAGGGCTCACTGACATGGTCAGGCTGAGGCTGGATGTGGCTGGAAGAGGAACACTCTCTGTCACCTTCCATCATGAGTCAGGTGCACAATGGGGAACAAGATGGTTTCCTGCACACTCGAAGTGGGCGGGGTGGTACATGACTCAACCTGAGAGGGAGGGGACTGCAGTAAACACTTCTCAAAGGGATTTTAAAGGGGAACAAAATTGGACACATGACCCTGCACTGTACAGCACGCAGACTGCCCATTCCCTGGTGGTCCTACAGGTTGATCTTCTCTGTATTTCACCTTCTTGACACAATCACAGCTGGACAACTACACAGGGGGACCTGAACATGAGGGATATTGAGCAAAGAGGAGTAAGGGTGTCGTCATGACCCAGTTCCATGTGAAGGCGTTAATCCCCCTTGATTCCACATGGAGCTCTCACACCATCAATGGAGCTCTGTCTGTGGCCATGAAATGCTGCCGGATGGTGCGAAAATGTGATTAGCGCCTGCACTAAGAGAGACTCAGAAACACGTGAAGGTTAACATCAGGAACATTTTGTGATGTACAAGCCTTTTCCCCGCCTGCCATCACATTTCCCTTGAAAGGTTTCTTCCTCCTTTTAGTGCACTTCCTTGATCCACATCTAGAGTAGAAGGAGCCTACTCATTCACTGGAGGTTTGTTCGGGTGATCCCAGAGTTGACGTGGGGGGAGAGGGTGAGCTATTAAATCTGGACAGGCCATACATGCTGAGGGGCGTCTTTCCAGAAGCAAGTTGCCTCTCCTCAGTTTGAATTTCAGCAGAGATTGGATACCTTTTAGTGTCCTGTATGAAAGGTTCAGAGGAGACAACTTTGACGATGTTTCCTCGGAGAGCCCAGTGCTCTCCTCCTCAGAGATCCAGGAGGGCACCTGTGGGAGTGTCGGGTATTTCTGAGCAGAGCTGGGGGGAGAGGCTGGTAGATCTTACAAGACCAAGAAGACATTACAGCCAGGGGATAGCAGTGATTGAAACTGACAGCGAGGTTACTGTCAGAACTGTGGTGGGGGGAGGAGTGGCACTAACTCAGTTGGTGGGACACAGATGTCTCAGATTCCTCAAAGGAGTAGTCCCCTGACAGGCCAGGATTCTCTCCTCATACAGGGTAGGTCAGGCAGCCTCCCTCTCTCTTTCTCTGTCTCTGTGCCTTGTTATGAGCTCTCTCCTCCTGTAATTAGAGAGAGTGGGGAACGAGTGGGATTACAGCAGGCAGTCAGGCTGTTGGTGCTGGTGCAGGTGGGGGAAAGGTGGGGGGTTCTATTCAAGGATTGAGGAGGCAGCACAGAGGGCATGAGGGTCGTGTGGGGAGCTGACAGGAACCACGAGGGGAGAATGAATGAGGGATGATGTTGCATGTAATAGTGAGAGCAATGGAACATGAGTCTTGGTGGGAGATGGGTGCAGTAGCAGAGATGGAGTGAATGTGAGGTGGCAGATAGGAGAGTGTGGCACCTGCCCTGGCGCAGTGGAGAAGGGCAGTGAACTTCCTCCTGTATTGTTGGGCATTCCTCCACACCCTGAAGACAACACTGGCCTGAGGAGTAGCCAGGCTGACAGGATCTGGTGGTATAGCCTCCTCTGCTGGATGGAGAATCACGGTACCATCTTCCCCTTCTCCAACAAGTTCAGATTCTATCTGTGGCATAGCAGGGCAGCTTCAGAATTCCAGTGCTGTTCTGGCTGCACAGCAGCCTTTTGAAGATGACACAACTTAAGGGGTGGTGGTATGTTGGCAGATACCTGCTGAGTGGCACATTGCTTCAGGAACAGTACACGGTAAGATGGAACAGAAAGCAGACATGCAGGATGTGATAAAAGGGCAAGTTTGGTAAGGGGTGGTGAAAGAACTTGCCAAGCCATGTTACAATAAACCTTCCAAAAAACTCAATGCAGATTGGACTTAGAAAATTGAAAAGTAACTTGCAGTCCTTTCTTTATGTTCTAACAGAATATAGAATCCTGGCTCTTACTCATTTTTCCATCTGTCTCTTAGTCTCTGTTAACAGCCTGTCACTGTTAATATCAAAGGTTCACCATCATTGCATCATTCTCATTTGCCTATTCATTTCCAATTACACTATATTTTTAACAGCATCCTTAACCAATTCAAAACTACTAACATAACACCATCTTCTATTCTTGTTTCTCACTCTTTACATTACTCAGCTTTAAAACTTACTTGCTATTTTCTTCCTAGGGACAGACTTGCCCTTTAATTTCTGAACTGTTTGTTCTGCAATAAGCCTCTTAGTTTGACGTCACCTGCAAATGTAGCAGTTTGCATTAAGTTTCTGAGTTCAAACATGAACAGAATTTGTGATTTGTCACCAGTATCCGAGCAGTCCCAACAGGCAGTTTCCCAGCGTAACTCCTTCAAAAGCTATTGCTGTTCTCTAAACCTCGCACAGCTTGCATCTTGGATTTACAGGAAGTCTCCAAAGCTTCGATATTATTTCAAGCCTTCTTGTGGGGCACTGGAAAAAAATCCTTCTGAAAATCAAAATGTAACATATTGTAAGGCTCACCGTGGTCCACTGAGATGTCGCTTCCTCTAAGGAAGGACTGGGATCTTGCTGTGTGCTTACTTGTTTGCATGTTTGTCTATAAACCCATGATGTCATCTTCTATCTGACAACTGAGTGTTTGCAAACTCAAGGTTAAGATGAGTTCCGTTGAAATGAGGCTTTTCAGAAACATTGGATCAAAAAGCTATAATGCATTTAGAAGCTGTGTCTCGAAGCTGCTTCACAGGATTTTCACATTTTATATTTATTGAATTCAGGTCCCAATTAAAATAAATTTCCTATTTTCATTTACCATTCTTACCTCTGTGAAGCAAAAATGATTTTTCTTCCTGTCTGGAACTGGAGGTCAATGGTATACTCTTGAGTGTAGCTCAGCTTTTTCAATAACAGATTAGATTACCTACAGTGTGGAAACAGACCCTTCAGCCCAACACGTCCACACCGACCCTCCGAAGAGCAACTCATCCTGACCCAGTCCCCTACATTTACCCCTTCACCTAACACTATGGGCAACTTAGCATGGCCAATTCACCTAACCTGCACATCTTTGGACTGTGGGAGGAAACCGGAGCACCCGGAGGAAACCTACACAGACACGCCGGGAGAATGTGCAAACTCGACATAGACAGTTGCCAAAGGTGGGAATTGATCCCGGGTCCATGGTGCTGTGAGGCAGCAGTGCTAACCACTGAGCTACCATGCAACCCACATCAGCGATATCTAATCTGGGTACTTTTTTACCTTCAGACATTTGAGGCTGGACTTCTTTTTCCCAACACTTTATACCTCTCTACATTTCACTTACTTCTCTATTCTGGAAGTAGTCTCACTTTGACTATGCCATAGACCTCTATTGTTACAGTTTAACCCCACATATAGCATCTTATTTCTATTTCATCCTTGATTTCCTGATTCTGATGGTCCCATGTCTCCTCATTTCTGTGTCACATTTAACATGGAGTGTTTGCTTTTATACCTACCTGCTGCCTCTGTACTCCCCTCTGCCATCTCCCCTCATTGGAGGCGTGCACAGAAAATCTGACCCCATTATTCCCAGAGCCATCATGAAGCTTAAAGATTTTGAAACAGTGGGCAGAATTCCATCATCTTCCAGTCTTATAGGTCACATTGGCAGAAAGCACAGACCAGGTTTCTGTATGCGGCAAAAACCTATTACGAATAATTAGAATCTAGCTACAGGCAAACAGTTGGGGCAGTGTGACGGCTCAGTGATTAGCTCTGCTGCTTCACGGTGCTAGGGACCCAGGTTCGATTCAGCTGACTGTGTGGAGTTTGCACATTCTCCCTGTGTCTGTGTGGGTTTCCTCCGGATGCTCTGGTTTCATTCCAGTGTTCAACACTATGCATGTTAGGTGGAGTGGCCATGCTAGATTGCCCATAGTGTCCAGGGATGTGGAGCCTAGGTGGATTAGCCATGGGGAATGCAGGGTTACTGGAATGAGGGAGGGTTGGCCTGCTTCCATGCTGTAGAGATTCTAACATTCTGCTATGACCTGTTGGCATATAATTCCAGTAATGAAAACTCTAATCCTCTTATAATCTCTCCTTTGTGCACTCACAAACACACAAAAATATATTGGTGTTATGGATGGACGAAAAATAGGGAAAACACCTCAACGAGCTCTGAGAACAGGATCTGCTGAACTGGTTCTTGTCTCAAAAGCAGAAATTGCTGGAGAACTTTAACAAGTCTGGGTGCATCTGTGGAGAGAAAGCTGTGTCAATGTTTCAGTCACTAGACTCAAAATGTTAACTCTGATTTCTCTGCTCAGATACTGCCAGCCCTGCTGAGCTTTTCCAGAAATTTCTATTTTTGTATCTGATCTCTGGCATCTGTAGTTCTTTGTTTTATTTTTGAGGTGGTTCTTGTACTGTTCAGAATGCTGCTTTCCAGTCTTACTTTTCCAGATGTTTCCACTGATTTGCAAGAGGCACAAGGTGGCTGGTTCACTTATAAAAGATCTCTGACATATTAGTTAAAATTCATATTCCAGCAACTACTGATGGAAAGAACAAACTAGTTTTCTTCAAGCTTAAAGTACAGAGACCAGAGAGATCTCCTGAGCTGGTGGAGATCAGTTGGCATCTCGCTGTCTTGTTCACAGCTCTGAGCCATTCAGTTACTTGAGAACCAATCACGTAATTGTTGGCAAGCAGAAGGCCTTTGTCATTGGTAATTGGTCACTACTCCATATAACCACTCAGTTTCTTGTTATCAACCAAAGCTCTATCGACACAACCCCTCAGCTCCAGTTCAATTACAACTTAATACATCAGTTCCTGGTCAGTATAAGATTATTTGTTCTCAAAACATACAGAAATGCTTCAGGATTTCCTCAGTTTTCCAGCAGTTCTTTCTTCATTTCAGAGAACAATTAAAAACACAGGAAAACAATTAAAAAGACACCATGTTTGCAATGTTCATATTCCTGTGAATCCCAGTTACTTTTGCCCCATGTCCACCACCCATTATAAATCCAATCATCTAGTTTAAAGATTGTCAATGACTTCCTCAATGTTACTGGTATGTCTTGACCCCTATTTTCTTAGCTACGATCCATCTCTCTTATTCCTTTATTTTTGTTTTGGTTCACTGATATGAATCATTTCCCACCATTTTATTACTGTTAACATAGAATGAAACAGGCACTCTGGAATTTGCCATCAGTTCAACATCAGCTGAGCTGAAAGGTTTTGGCAAAAATCATTCTCTCTTAATTTATGACTTTTTAAGACCGACGGAGGAAGGAGAATTTCAGTCCCATTCAGTGTGAGCTGAATTCAAATTTTTGAATCTAGAAGATATAAAGATCAGAGTCTTTCTCTGTCGCCCAGCCCCAATTATTCTGCTCAATCCTCCAAACTACTTGTTACCCCTAAGGGCTGTCCAATGTTATCCAACATCCTTCTGGCCATACCAAGGCAGCTGAATGTCAATTACCTCAGAGCGTGTTCCATCAAGCAGTTTAATCAAACGTGACTTGAACATGAATGGCAATAATAAAACTTTTATTAATGTATTAAATTGCATGTAACCATAGAGTGAGGAACCTATAAATGTTGGTCACAGTTTATTCTATATGAGTCACATCATTCAATCTTAGACTTTTAATCTAATCTTGCTTCTTTGAACATGCATTCTTAAAGCTTAGAATGTCAAAGATAAAAATAAAAAAATCACAATTTCCCTTGATCTTTCGGTTTTTGGTAGCTTTCACAGCTCGAGCCACAATCCTACAGCAATCCACTAGGTGTCAGCATCTTTCTATGAATCTATTGGGGCACAATCCTTGAGTGAAGAGAGTTGTATCTGCAGTATAACCCTTGGCAAACAACTGTATTAGTTTTAATAGTTTATTGTGCTCATGTTAAAGGGGATTCTTAACAAATTTGTTTATTTGTATGTTATTTCTGTCTCTGGCACAGCTATGAACAACATCCTGACCAAAGTGACAAATGATATTCTCAATGGCTACAGTCAGCAATCATGCCATGTACTTCCCAAACTGACTGCAGCCTTTCACACAATCGATCTTGCCCCTGCATTGCCTTTCCTCCAATGTCCAGTTTGGTAGAGCTGGTCACATTTCTCCTGGCATGACTGAGCATAGTGTCATAGAGGTCTACAGCACAGAAAAAAAATGCCCTATGGCGCATCTCAGTTGCACTAGTCAAAAGCAACCATCTAACTAACCGAATCCCATTTTGCAGCACTTGGCCCATAGCCTTGTGTGATTTGGCATTGCAAATGCTTCTCAAATGTTATGAGGGGTTCTGCCTCTACCATCCTTACAGGCAGCAAGCTCCAGCTTTAGAACACACTCTTGAGTGAAAACAGATTTCCTCACATCTCTTTTAAGTGGCCTGCCTGTTACCTTAAATCTATCCCCTCTGATTATTCATCTCTCCAACAAGAGAAAAGTTTCCTTCTATCCATGACCCACATAACTGTGTACATCTCAATCATGAACCCTCTCAATCTCCTCTGCTCTGAGCAAAATAATCTCATTTTGTCCGCTCTCTCTGCAAAACTGAAACTATCCAGACTGGACAGCAGCATCTACAGGAATAATGTTACTTCCCACTCCACAATCCACATCACTATCTCTGAACTTATCTAAGGATCTATCTACCAGCCCCACCTATTTGTTATCTACATACTGGCTCTTGGTGACATCGTTGGATGATATTGTGTAATGTTGCATGTGGGCACAGATGGTATCGTGCTACATCTCCCTCATTCACCACTGCTCTGTACTTTCAGCTGTCTGGTACAAAACCCAATGCTGGGTGAACCATCATTTCTTCATGTTAAACACTAAAAAGATCAAAGCCATTGCCTTCATTCCACCTTGCCTTCCCACGGGAAGCCATTGCCTTCCCATCCCACATGGATTTTGTTGTCCAGCTCCAAAATCCAATCTCCTTCCTGGCCATTGTCCACAGCTGCTAGATCTTCTTTGACCCTGAGTTGATCTCCATAACCCTCTTAATTAAGAAAGGAGGGAGGCAGAAAACAAGGAATTGTAGACCGTTTGGCCAAATATAAAGGATAGGGAAATATATAATCTATTGTGAAGGATTGGATTACTGAACACTTAGAAAATAATGTTTTCATTGTGCATAGTCAACATAGATTGATGAAATCACATTTGGCAAACATGTTTTTTTCAGGATGTTCCTCACTAGTGGATGCAGGATGTGGTGTGCTTTGATTCTCATAAGGCCTTTGATAAGTTCCTGTGCAGGAGGTTAGTAAATAAAGCTAAAGCACATGAATAGGGGGTGATATACTGATGTGGAATGAGGGTTGGTTAATGAAAACGCAACAGAGCAGGTATAAATGAATCATTCTCAGGTTGGCAGGTTACAACTGGTAGTGTACCACAAGACTCACATCTTGGACCCATCTGTCCACAAACTACATCATCACTGTGAATGTGAGGATCAAATGTAATATTTTCCAAAGTAGTGGAGTACAGGAGGTGGGAAGCCATGTTGAGGTTGTACAAGACATTGGTGAGTCCACTTCTGGAATATTGTGTTCAGTTCTGATTGTCCAGTTATAGGAAGGGCTTAATCAAACTGGAAAGAGTTCAAAAGAGATCTGTTCAGATGTTGCCAGGTATGGAAGGTTTGAGTTATAAAGACAGGTTGGATAAGATGGGATTTTCCACTGGAGGGTAGGAGGTTGAGAGGTGACCTTAGAGAAGTTTATAAAATAATGAGTGGTTTAGAGATAATGGTAGTTGTTTTTTTCTTAGGATAGGTGATATCAAGTTTAGGGGCACATTTTTAAGGTGAGAGGAGAGATAGTTAAAAAGACACAAAGGACAAACTTTTTACACAGAGGGTGGTTCAAGTGTAGAACTAACTTGCTGATGAAATGGTGCATGTGGGTACAATTACAATGTTTAAAAGACATTTATTTGGATTAGCACAGGGATAGGAAAGATTTGGAGGGATATGGGCCAGGAGCAGGCAGGTGGGACAAGTTTAGGTTGGGATTATGGTTGTCGTGGACTGGTTAGACTGAAGGGTCGGTTTCCATGCTGTATGACCCAATGACAGAACACTATGTGGGAATGTGTGCTGTTGGTATAATGCAAAGAGACTTCAGGAGGGTCTAATAGACTGACAGTATTTGCAAGAACATGGCAGTTGGAAAATAACATGCTGCAGTGTGAGGTTATCCACTTTAATTCAAGGAACAGAGATGTAGAGTGTTTTTTTAAAAGGTGCAAGGTTGGGAAATATCAATGTTCTTAAAGAACTGGGTCTCTTTGTTCTTAAGTCACTTAAAAATAATGTACTAAACAAACAATTAAGAAGGCAAGTAGTATGTTGGCATTATCACAAGAGGATTTGACTATCGGAGTAAAACTGCCTTGGCTTCAATTGTATAGAACCTTAGTGAGACCTCACCTGGAGTACGGTGTGTAGCTCTAGTCCCTTAGCTCAGGAAGGATATATTGATGAACCAAAGTTTCATCAGGCTGATCTCCTGGATTGCAGAACTGTCCTGTGAGGGGAATTGAGGTGTTTGGGCCTGGGATCTCTAGATTTTAGAAGAACGAGAGCTTTGGAACCTATAAAATTCTTGAAGGGCTAGATGTAGGAAAGATGCTTCCTGCTACTGGAAGGCCACAGTCCCAGAGTACAGGGCAAGCCATTTAAGACTGAAATGGGGGAACATTTCTTCACTCAGAGGCTAGAAAATCTTTGGAATCCTTTCACCAGATGGCTGTGGAGGCTCACTCATTGAGAATGTTCATGATAAATATCAACAAGATTTCTAGATTGTCATGAAATCAAGGGATATGAGGATAATGTGAGCAAATGTGTTGAGGTAGATGAATTGACATGTTCTGAAATGGTGAAGCAGGATAGAGGGGCTCAATGCTCCTATGATCCTACATTCCAACTCTATAGCCTTCCTAATGTTTCCTCCAATCTTTACAGATGCAGCATAGAAAGTATTCTATCCAATGCATCAGGGCTTGGAATGACAACTGCTTTGCCCAGTGCTGGAAGATGCTACAGAGAGTTGTGAACACAGCCCAGTCTGTCACACAATCCATCCTCCCATCCATTGTCTCCATCCTAACTTCTCGCTGCCAATATACCCAAAGACCCAGTGAAAATCTCTTCTAACCCCTTCCATCAGGCAGAAGATACCAAAGCTTTAACACACGGACCAACAAGTTCAAGAACAGCTTCTTCCCCGCTGTTATTAGACTGCTGAATGGACCTCTCAAATTTCACATCTAATGTTGATTTTGCTCTTTTTACATCTTCTCTGCAATTGTAACCCTAATGCACTCTGTATGGTATGACCTGTTTGTCCTGCGTAGAAAACTAAACGTTTCACTGTAACTAGGTACATGTGACAATAATAAATCAAATCAAATCAAATCCAAATCAGATATTTGAACCTTTGTAACATTGTTCATCTCTATCTCTGTTTCAGGCCCCAGCATTCCTGCATTGATTTTTGTCCTGTTCAGCATGGTTACTTTTCTATGAAGCAACGAAGGAGAGTTTTCTATATTGTGAGCGCAAATACAAATTGCTGTTTCCTCTTGCTAGCCTAGTCCACACTATGCCATCTCACCCTTCATCATGGTTTTGAGGCTGACAAACATCAACAACTGCCTAAATGATGCTAAACATAAATTAAGGTAATTTGCCCAATTATGGTAATTTGTTTTAGTTTCCTGTTTATCTCAGAAACATTTACACAAAAATAATCAGCCCAGTATCTCTATGAAGGATAGAGACTCTCAAGTCCATGTGTAAAAAAATTGCTAACATTGCTGTCAGTTCAATTACTGGGGCCTGCATGTTTCCTTTTACAAGATTTTGATTACTAAGATTAACTGTTTTCCGAATTTTATTCACTTGAAATCCTAATTTGGGAAGGAGCATTTTGCTTGGATCAAGACTGCCATAAGCACTAAATAAGTCATTCAATTTACAAAGATTTACGAACATCCTGTTTAAACGCCAGCTTGTAACTTAGACTGTGAGGAATTGCAAGCACTGGTTTTGCATGAACACTCCCCAATCTTAGGGGTGTATCTCTGTGGCAGACTTGCTTTGAGGCTGATTCAAGGATGATGAGTTTATATTTTGGACTCTGTGGTGAGTATCCAAACCCAAAAGGCCCCAGATTTGAAACTGACAGGATGGTGATACTGCATTACAATCTGGTTGAGAGGGTTAGAAAAGGAGTGTTGCTGGGAGAGCTGGCATTCTTGGCTGCAATGCCTCCTGTTGGAAGTCAGCACAGTGGCTCACAGCACCAGGGACCTGGGTTTGATTCCAGCCTGGGGTGACTGTCTGTGTGAAGTTTGCACATTCTCCCCACATCTGTGTGGGTTTTCTCCGGGTGCTCTGGTTTCCTCTCACAGTCCAAAGATGTGCTAAATTGCCCACAGTGTTCAGGGATGTGTGGGTTAAGTTATTAGTGAGGGGAAATGTGGAGTAATAGGGTAGGGGGAATAGCTCTGGGTAGGTTACTCTTCAGAGGGTCAGTGTGGACTTGTTGGGCCAAACGGCCTGTTTCCACACTGTAGGGATTCTATGATTCTATAACAGGTGGATAGGAACAGATCAGGTTTAGTGCTTCTGGTCAAACGACCTGCCGGGGTTCTCGAAAGTGGATTCCTTATTCATGAAGGATAACTGGCAAAAAGAAAACATTTTATGAAGTCATTCTTCAGTGCTGTTGAAACTATCCAATTTATGTTGCAAATCCCAGTAGGGGACTTACAAAGAACCATTTCTCAAGGTCTATTGAGTGTAGTTGAGGATTTAGTTTCTTGTTGTTCTCTCAGTCAGGCCAGTGGGAGTATAACAGTAGGAGGCACTGAACCCACCAGCAACCAAGGGAAACCCTCCAGTGAAGCAACAATAAAACAACAGCCTGGCCTTATTTGCTGTGCTTCTAGTATTATTCAAGTGGGGGATATCTTTGGTATGACTCCAGCAGGAAAACACACACCTCTAGCTCCTGATTGGCGACATTTCGTTTGGTAAGCAATAAAGGTCCATTGTTGGATTATGGTCTTATTTCACAAGCAGGCAACAAGTCATACCCACCTGGGCTATTTCTTCATGACTGGTCATAAACAAATGCTGAAATTCACTGTCTATAATCAGGCATTTATTTCTGAATTTATCATTCACAGCTCCTGCATGGGTGAAGCGAATCATTTGGTCCCAGCATGGAGCTAGATTTTGTTCTGTGCATTTCCACTGAGAAATTTTATGACAACATTTGTAACTGTACAGAAAAAGAAATGTAGCTGGAGTCTTCACTGGATGAGGACATTATTGTGGGATTTATAGGTCATGATGCCATTGATCTTGAGCTGAAGAAACTGGAAGCAATAGAAATTACTACAGAATTACCCATGGGTTCATGCTCCAGCATCAGTTAAAGGGGAGAGTAGACTAAACAATTCTACAGTGCACAAAATGTGGAACTCTCCATCACAATTCTAGCAACAATTTTGTCAGAAGTGTATTATTTAGATGAACAAAGCAAATTGGTTTATTACCCAGGAAATAGACAAGGGCAACTAGGCTGGGTAATAAATGCTGGCTAGTCAGTGACGCCCACATCCCACTAAAAAATGAATTTTAAAATAATATAGACTGGAATATATGCTTAGATAAATGGCTAAAAACCCTTCTCTGATAAGCCAGAGAGTCTCTTTTGCATAAATGAGAAAATTGAAGAAAATTTATAAATTATGGTCAGGACAGGGATTCAATAGAACTGGAGATAGTCTGACACTGAATACTTGGGATAGCATCTTGGTTAGAATGAGGCAGAAGTGTGTTTATCATGGAGTCGGCTGTCTTTTCATTTATACTGACAAACATTAGTTACCACGATTGTAAATGTCATGATAGAGGAGCCTAAAGATTACACGCTTTCAATAGACTGCTGGTTTAACCACACAGGAGAGCATAGAGTTCTAGATTAATGTCAATTCAACTTCACACTGGGTCATCTTCAAAAGATACATGTCACAGACCCTTTGGAAGCAAAGCTGTCTGCACTTACATAATGAAATCTGATCCATAACTGTGTATTACAATGCTCAATACCACAAGTAATTCAATGAAACCAGATACCAAGCAGAGTTACACCACATATATGATTTATGAAGCAGTCCTTAGTATGGCATTCATAAGTCATGCTGAAAACTGTTTGTTGCAGGTACCAGACAAAATATTTGCTACATTCATAATGCCACTAGATACAGCAGCAATTGCATGTAACCTTGAACTGCACAAGAACCAGGAACAAAACAGATTGTGACATTATGTTGAGATCCTGGGTTGTAATACTCACATTTAATTAGCTAATTCTGAAAGCCATTCACTATAAATTTTGAGACAATATAATTACATTGATGGAAGCTTAGAATCAGTAGCTGGCATTAAACAGCAAATAAAGCAACAGAAACAATAACTGAACAATGATACTTTGTCTTCATGTAGGAACAGGAGCAGACCATTCAGCCTCTCTAGTTTGTTCCACTGTTCCATCCATTACAGTATAGCTGATCTAAACTGCTAAATGTTAAATATTCATTTCAGGCTGTTAATATCATTGAAATGAAATGGAAACTGTGGCAGGTTTAAACTTCATGAGATGATAAGTAGGGAGAGGTAACAAGATTCACCTTCAGTTAGATTCAAACTTAGAAACATAAAACATGAAAAGTAGAGGCAGGAGTAGGCCATTCGGCCCTTGAGCCTAACCTGCCTTTCAACATGATCATGGCTGATCATCCAACCCCTGTGCTCTGTTCCCACTTTCTCCCCACACCCTTTGATTCTTTTAGCTCTAAGAACTGTTTTGAAATCCCTCTTGGAAACATTTAATGTGTTGGCCTCAACTGCTTCATGTGGCATCCACAGGCTCAGTACTCTCGGGGTGAAGAAATATCTCCTTGTGTCAGTCCTAAATGACCTATCCCATTTCCTTTGTCTATGTTCCCTGTTTCTGGATTCCCTAGTCATTGGGAACATCTTTCCTATGTTTACCTTGTCCAGTCCTTGAAGGATTAAGAGATGCAACAGGACAGGAAGGGGCAAAGCAAGATTGAGTTGGAAACTGAAAAAGGAGGAGAGCATTAAAAAAGAGCAGACACAATGGAGGTATCTGCATAAATCACATTATTCTTGGGGTTAAAGGAATCAATGTGGTCTTCACACTTAATCGTCAAGGCTAAAGTGATGGGCAAAGGAGAAGAAGTTAACAAAGTTATGTTTTCATTAAAGAAAAGGCCCAAGGTTATCCTGGGTCTTTGATTTTTGTGAGCAGAGAACTTCAAACAACTACCCCAGTAGGGCTCCTCAAATGATCAAAGTTCCCAGACAGGTACCTCAAATTATCCCAGTTCCCAGACAGGTATTCCAAATTATCACAATTCCCAGGTACACATCCTGAACCATGAAACATTTGGCTGAGGAGGGAGAAACTGCTGCCCTTTTTTTAAATTCACCCTCTCCCTTGGTTGGTTACAACATGGTTAACTTGAAAAGGATCCCTCCCTTGTCGATACCTTTCTCCCAGAGCATATCAAGTTATGTTTCAAAAGGAGCCAATTTTATCAGGTCTTCCTAAGTTTCCCAAAGGAATAAGATTATTAGTTACTAGTCATGAAGCCAAATAATATAACACATATACACAAATTTGGAATAAGAATTGAGTCTGAACAGAGATGTAAGCTAATGAACCTAGGGTTCAATCGCTCTCTGGGTATGATTTGGAGATGCCGGTGTTGGACTGGGGTGTACAAAGTTAAAAATCACACAACACCAGGTTATAGTCCAACAGGTTAATTGGAAGCACTAGCTTTCAGAGCACTGCTCCTTCATCAGGTGGTTGTAGAGGAAACAATTGAAAGGCACAGAATTTATAGCAAAAGTTTACAGTGTGATGTAATTGAAATTATACTGCATGAATTCATGTAAAACTCTGTTATCTCAATTTTTAGATTAGAATCAATCTTTCATGTAAAACTCTGTTATCTCAATTTTTAGATTAGAATCAATCTAAACATCATGGCACAGACATAGAACACAGGGGGCTAACACCTTCAACATATTGTCTCGCTAACACCAATTGTTATAGCTAACCTGAGAATGCAACTTTAAAAAAAGGTTTTGTGATTTACACATGAAAGAAGTGAAACTATCATGGTATTCGAACAGATGAAAGTCTCAACAGACAATCAAGGTATTTTTCAATGTATAATTTCAGTTACATCACACTGTAAATTTTTTCTATGAATTCTGTGTCTTCCAATTGTTCACTCCATAACCACCTGATGAAGGAACGGTGCTCCGAAAGCTAGTGTGCTTCCAAATAAACCTGTTGGACTATAACCTGGTGTTGTATGATTTTTAACTTCTCTCTGGGTAGTTCATCAAGAGTAGACAGTGGAATGTTAAAGGTTGAGCAGTCAATTTTTGGATGCATGACTTCTTAGTCAATTCAAATCCTTTTCTCCTGTTTCCTTAGATAGTGGTTGGCTGGCAGCACTCAGAGCCTGATAGCCTTTCTATTATCCTACTTCCTTCTCACAGATTTGTTCATTACCTAGATCCTTGCACTCAGAATAAGGAAATCCTTTTACCTGCAAGACAAGAGGAACTTGTGAGTAGTTCTTTGACTGTGACCTTCCTCTCATAAACCAACCACAAAAAAAAATTGTTTGAGCTGTATGCCTGTTTCCTCTGAAGCTGGCAAATAAATGCAGGGATTATTTGACTTTGAAGTTTATAGCTGTTGAGCAGATGAATACCCACAGCCTGTGACCTGTGTGTAACCATCCATCTGTGATATATAAGCAGTCTGTACATGGAATCAATATTATTGTGCTCACAAAGACAGTTCTAAAATAAGATAATTAAGATCAGATTAATTCTGTTTTAAGGGTTATGGAATTCTGTTTTAAGGATCATGTTACACAATAAAAAAAGAGAGGGGGAGATGGCCAGTCCCTCATTATCTTGTTGCTGTTATGTTGCTCGCTCTCTCTCTTCTGAAGTTTCCCTAACACTCTACAAGCGTGACATTCCATAGGTCCTACACAGAATATGGCCAGGCAGCATTAGATTTACACTTGCATTCTTTCGGTATCTCTTGCAGCCCTCTTTTAAAAAAATACATTTTGGAATTCAAGTTTAAACATATCTGTAGTACTTCAGGGTTCTGATTCGTTGTTGGGACATTTGACATGTTTAAGCCATAATTGGCAATTGGTGCGTTTGGGGAAATTTGTGCTTGTATGTGTTCCCCTCAAACATGGGGGAGCAAAGGTGGAATTGCATTCAGGAATGGAAGTTCTTTTGTTGGGAAGTTGAATGTCGATATTAGAGACCAATTAGAGAAGTAAACTATGGTAGAACGGGCACAAGTGCAGAACCTAAATCAGAGAGTTTTTGAAGATGATTATAAATGATGTTTGCACCAGCAATTTTCAATAGAGCAGTGGTAGAAGCAATAGAATTGGAGAATTGTACATGGAAGTGAGTAGACTGGAAGCTAAGAAACAAAGAATTGGTAATGGAGGCCTTGTCAGAGTCTGAGATGGGCAGTGTAGACAGGGCACAAGATTAACAAGGTAAATGACCCACCATAGATGTGGTTGGGGCAGTTAATGAAGAACAAGCTTGAACCCAAATAGAACAGCTCAGTGGATTCAGAAGAGCAGCAGCTTGGGGAATTCAAACTACAGATGTCGATTTATTTCATATATTGTCACTTGTGACTAGGGGCAGTGAAAAGTGGATAATGTCACCACATTCCAGTGCCATCTTGGATTACAGAATAAATTACTGAATACGTTGTACAAATGGTAAAATACTGAATAAATTAATGTTAAGTTGATATTACTAAAACTGAAACAGCTTCAAACATTCATCTTTCCCTCTTCGTAGCCTTCACTCTCTCTGCTTCTCCAGTCACCGCTGTCCGACATTGTCCTGGCAACATGCTCCTTTTCTACCACCACCAATGACATCACTCCCATGTCCGCTGTCTCTGAGCTGGAGACGGTTACGGTGCTCAGAGTCCTTTCTCTGAGACAACCAATGGGGCCTTGGCTCGTTTTCCAAAGCCAAGATGGCTGCAGGAGGACATTTGAAGGAAGCCCAGGACGACCAAAACAAAACCAAATTGGAAAGACAACAATTAAGCCATGTGGATGTGGCCAAGCCTTGTGCTCAGGAACCAAATGCTGCTGACCTCACCACCACCATCTTGGTAATGTCAAGGACTGAAGTTGCTTGCTGGATGTCAAGAAATTTTGCATTCTGTAAAGGGTCACTGACCTCTGAACAAGTTGCTAGTTCTTAAAAGGAGAACAGAGTTGGAGAACTTAACTGTTGAGAAGGACATTGTGCAGGATAATTGATAAGATGAGAGGCAGGTTAATCAGTTTTGTCGTCCTTAATGAGGTGACCATGGCAGTTACAGATGGCCAGTGTGGAATGGTGAGAGAGACCAATGGGGAATAGACTAGTTAAAGACAAAAGGGACAGGAAAGACAATAGGTTGAGAAATACTAATGGCTGACGATTGTGTGGGAATAGTAATCAGAGCAATGATAAGAGGAAGATGAAGGGTGTCATTGGTAAGGAGGGATAGAAGGAAAAAGGGAAATAGAAATGCCAGGTTTTGATACATCTGTTGGAACACCAACAATATCTTAAATAGATTGATAGCCACAACCACCTGGGCTGCATCACAGTTTTAACTCTCCAGTAGAGAACAAGGAGACGTGTACCACCAAATGAATCAACTTGATTTGAAATTTGAAAAGCTTTGTTAACTAGAATGTGTGTAAAATAATGAGTGACTACTAGACAACAATAAAAAAAGAGAGATAATGAGATAACATAAACCAGAAAGGGATTTATACTGGGTAACGTGACCCTTAAGTAGAATTAATCTGATCTTAATTAACTTGTTTTAGAAATGTCTTTGTTAGCACAGTAATATTGATTCCATATACAGACTGCTTATATATCACAGATGGATGGGTACACATGGGTCACAATGTATAAGGCTGTGGGCATTCATCTGCTCAACAGCTATAAACTTCAAAGCCAAATAATCCCTGCACTTATTTACCAGATTCAGAGGGAAACAGTTATATAGCCCAAACAATTTCTTTTTGTGGTCGGATTATTAACATTATGAATCAACAATTCAAACTGAACATGTTTATGACAGGACGGTCTGATTCTTCCCAGAATATCGATGACAATAATTACCTCATAAAGCAATTCGTTTCCCATATGCTGTGCTGCCTGAATCCTTCGGCACCATGGAAATGCTCAACAACAGAGCTTCAAAAACATGCTGTTTAGTGCATATCCTTAATACAGAAGTGAGATCAGCTAGGTAAGAGACAAACTTAATTCAAAAAGCCATTGAAAGAGCTTCATGAGGTAAATATGACCAAGTCCCTCACAATACAAGGAGAATACATTAACTGGAACTTTTTGTTCCCATTCTACTGCCATTATTTCAGTAGAAGTTTGACTGAAATCCCAGTTACAATTCTCAGAGAATATGGTCAATGGTTCAGCTCAAAAGAATATTGTGACAGCTTGAAACCAAACAGGGGACAGAGTATAGAAAGATTTTGAATTAACTGAGCATTTTTCCATATCATTAGAACATGCCAAAGCACTGCATGGCCAATGAGTTAATTTTGATGTATTGTTACTATTGGTTATTTAGCCAATGTATACACATTGTTGGTCAAGGCCCAGAAATGAGTCATTATCTATTTGGGAGAATGCAATGAGTGGTCTGTGTCAGTACCTCTAATTTATGTCAACAACTTAGATCTGGGGAGTGAAGGCATTGTGGTCAAATTTGCAGAAACAAAAATAGGTAAGAATGCATGTTGTAAAGAAGGCATAAGAGTATAGATTAGATTAGATTACTTACAGTATGGAAACAGACTCTTCCGCCCAACAAGTCCACATCGACCCTCCGAAGAGCAACCCACTCTGACCCATTCCCCTATGTTTACCCCTTCACCTAACACTATGGGCAATTTAGCATGGCCAATTTACCTAACCTGCACATCTTTGGACTGTGGGAGGAAACCAGAGCACCCAGAGGAAACCCACCCAGACACGGGGAGAATGTGCAAACTCCACAAGACAGTTGCCTGATGTGGGAATCGAACCCAGGTGCTGTGAGGCAGCAGTGCTAACCACTGAGCCACCGTGCTGCCCATAAAGGTGGATGTAGAAGATTTTTAAAAATTTGAGTGAAAGGATTTTGCTATAGGAAGAGGCTGAACAGCTATTCAAGGGCTATTTTCCCGTGAGTGTCAGAGGCTGAGGGGTGATCTTACAGAGGTTTATAAAATCACGAGGGGCATTAGAACCAGATGATCACTTAATGATTATTTTGATTGGTTCTGATTTGGATGTTGCTAAGCAATGTAACTGTTCCAAACCAGATGTAGGTGGATTTTCCAGGGTGTGCACTCTCCTGGATAACAGCCTATGTGTTCTCTCACTGACCTTCGGTCCAGTGGGACTGTTTTGCTATTCCGAGTCCACATACCAGCAGCAACTACAATGGCTTGCAAGCCTGGATCCCGAAGAACATTTTAACCATTCAGCCGATGTTTGGCTTTGTTTTGGAGTTTTGCTCTGGACCTTCCTAGCGTAACTCTGTTCAGAATCTGTCCTGAATGAGGCTATGCAATTGCATTCACTCAAATGTTGTTTCCCAAGCTCAGTCAGACTGGGAGGGTGTTCATTTCCAAAAGAATACCCTGTAACCCACATGTTCTACTTGCCGCATTTTCCAACATAAAGCCAGTTGTATTGCCCGCTTGAAGTTTAGATGGGATTCAACTAGTAGGTGCTTTTGCATGGTTACATCATTAATCCCACATACCAAACAGTCTCTCATTAAAGGTTAAACAAAGTCACATGCCTGTGTAAGTCATCTTAACCGAGTCAAAAATCCTGATACTGATTCCCCTGGTTCTCGAATTGCTGAGCAAAATTGATAGGGTCTCTCAATTAGAGGAGGCTTGGGATTGTAATATTCCTTGACTAAGTCTCTCAACTATAGGAAGGTTTTCGTATCCATTGCTTCATGGAAAGTTAGACTCCAATAACCAAAAAAGCTGTCAGGAGAATTACTTGTTGCTTTTCATCTGCCCCATTGTCCTTTACCTGAAAAAAATGCATTCTTTCCACATATTGGGCCCAGTCTTCGATGACAGGATTGAACAAACCAAGCTTCCCAAATAGCGGCATGATGCCATAAATGCTTACCCCAAGTCGAAGCCGACTGCTGTGATTGAATTTCTCCAGGAGCGTGCTTTTCTCTCATTGCCAATGAAATAACTCCATCGAGGCTGGTATCCCATCACCAAGTCACCCTTTATTTACACATGGAGTGTCCATGACATTGTCCAGCTCCCTCAGAGCCAGAGTTAGAGTGAACAGAACCTCTGACACTCCTGTACTTTTCTGTCAGACAGGGGTCTCTGATAGGACCTGATTAATAGCCCCAGTTAGTGAACTCATATTCTGTGAAGTCCACCTGGCTGACCGCCTTGCAATCACTACACTGTGTCAAGACCACTTGCAATCTTATACACTTCAATCAAATGTGCCCTCACTCTTTTAAACTGTAGTGGAAATAAATATACTCTATCCAACCTTCCTGCTTATTCCAGATATCAACCTAGTAAACCTGGTCTGAATTATTTTCAATGTGTTTGCGTCTGTCGGTAAATAAGGAAACTAAGACTGCACCCTGAGTTTGAGATATAGTCTCTCCAATGTCCTATATAACTGACACATAAATCCTTATTTTTATGTTGATGTCACTCATAATAAAGGATAGCATTTCCTTAGCCTTTTTAATTGTTTGCTGCATCCGCATGCTAACTTTTCATGGCTCATGCTCCTTTGGTACCTTGGAATTCTGTAGTTATAGATTCATAGAGATGTCCAGCACAGAAACAAAATCTTTTGTCCAACTCGCCTGTGCTGACCAGATATCCCAACCTAATCCAGTCCATTTGCCAGCACTTGGCCCATATCCCTCAAAACCCTTCCTATTCATATACCCATCCAGATGCCTTTTAAATGTTGTAATTGTACCAGCCTCCACCACTTCCTCTGGCAGCTCATTCCATACATGCATCACCCTCTATGTGAAAAAGTTGCCCCTTAGGTCACTTTTAAATCTTTCTCCTTCCACCTTAAATGCATGCTGTCTAGATTTAGACTCCCCTACCCTGGGGAAAAGACCATTAGCCTATTTAGCCTACTGGTGTGGCTGTTTCAATGATTACAGAATCAGTCTTTAACAAAGTTCGCTCTGGACTCCAACATTTATGTTTGCACAAGACCTCAGCTCGGCTGAGAACCTATAGTGGAGGAACCTTTACAGATTAAGGGGACAACTTTGGTTCTGGTCTCTTAGGAGAAGCAGCTGGTTCAGCTCCCACTGAGTGCAGTAAAAGGCTTGGGCCCAAATCTGATGGGGTGAAATTGTTTGAGAACGTTTCACTGAGATTGGATCAATATCTTCTGATGAGAACACTGCCTGAGCGCAGTCCTGATTAAATACCTGGAAGTTTTTCAGGAAGGTAAAGGGGCTATCAGACGAGCTAAGGCCACCTTGCATGTTGACCAGGCAGTAATTCCACAATACTATAAGGCCCTGCCCAGTGCTACAATTAGTACCCATAAGGGTTTGTACCAATATACAAGACTGCCATTTGGGGTACATCAACCTGAGCAATGTTTCAGCGGACGAAGGTCAACGCAAGTTCGTCATTCATGCATATGACATGTCAATAATGGGGAAGACCAATAAGGAGCAAGTGCTCTTGGATAAAGACGTGTCTCCCCAGGCGGGTTTTTCCCTTACAAGGAAAAAGTGTATGTTCCAGGCGTTCCAAGTGACCTATTTGGGCGACAGAGTCAACAAAATTGGCTTACACCTACTGGAAGATAAGGTGAGGGCACTAAAAGGTGCCCTGGCTCCCATGCCTTTACCGGACCTTCGGTCTTCCCTCGGATTGGTGAATCATACATAACCTGGCCTCTATTCTATCAGGAGAAAGGATAGCAGATGCTGGAGATCAGAGCTAAAAATGTGTTGCTGGAAAAGCACAGCAGGTCAGGCAGCATCCAAGGATCAGGAGAATCGACGTTTCGGGCATAAGCCCTTCTTCAGGAATGAGGAAAGTGTGTCCAGCAGGCTAAGATAAAAGGTAGGGAGGAGGGACTTGGGGGAGGGGCGTTGGAAATGCGATAGGTGAAAGGAGGTCAAGGTGAGGGTGATAGGCTGGAGTGGGGTGGGGGCGGAGAGGTCAGGAAGAAGATTGCA
>NC_057734.1:38876298-38876817 GCF_004010195.1 Chiloscyllium plagiosum
CTATATTGGGGAGACAGGCTGCCTACTTGCGGAATGTTTCAGAGAACACCTCTGGGACACCCGGACCAACCAACCCAACCACCCCGTGGCTCAACACTTCAACTCCCCCTCCCACTCCACCAAGGACATGCAGGTCCTTGGACTCCTCCATCGCCAGACCATAGCGATGAACTCAGATTTCTCCAGTTTCCTCATTTCCCCTCCCCCTACCTTGGCTCAGTCAAATTCCTCGAACTCAGCACCGCCTTCCCAACCTGCAGTCTTCTTCCTGACCTCTCCGCCCCCACCCCACTCCGGCCTATCACCTTCACCTTGACCTCCTTCCACCTATCGCATTTCCAATGCCCCTTCCCCCAAGTCCCTTTTCCCTACCTTTTATCTTAGCCTGCTGGACACACTTTCCTCATTCCTGAAGAAGGGCTTATGCCCGAAATGTCGATTCTCCTGATCCTTGGATGCTGCCTGACCTGCTGTGCTTTTCCAGCAACACATTTTCACCTCTATCCTATCACCTTTGCA
>NC_057734.1:38877317-38878621 GCF_004010195.1 Chiloscyllium plagiosum
GTTCACTCTCCCCCTGCACTGGGCTCGATCCCTCTCCCCTTGCACTGGGCTTGAACTGTCTCTCCTTGCAATCGGCTCCATCTCTCGCCCCCCACACTGGGCTTAATTTCTCTCCCCCTGCTCTGGGCTCGACTGTGTCCCCTTGCATTGGGCTCGACCTCTCTCCCCTGGCACTGGGCTTAATTTCTCTCCCCTTGCACTCGGCTCGATCTCTCTCCCCTTGCACTGGGCTCAATCTCTCTCCCCTTGCACTGGGCTCGATCTCTCTCCCCTTGCACTTGGTTTAATCTCTCTCCCCTTGCACTGGGCTCGATCTATCTCTCCCCTTGTACTGGCTCGATTACTCTCCCGTTGCACTGGGCTCGATCTCTTTCTCTCCCCGCGCCACCTCCCGCTCGGCTTGATCACCTCCCCCTGCACTGGGCTCGATCACTCTCCCCTTGAACTCGTCTCAATCTCTCTCTTCCCTTGCACTGTGCTCAATATCTCTTCCGTTGCGCATGGCTAGATCTCTCTCTACTCACGCTGGGCTTGAGCTCTGTCTTCCCCCGCTGTGGGCTCAATTTCTCTCCTCCCGCACTGGACTCGATCTCTCTCCCACCCTGCACTGGGCTTAATCTCTCTTCCCTAACTCTGTGCTCGATCTTTCTTTACCCCCGCGCTGGGCTCAATCTCTTTCCCTTCGCACTGGGCTTTATCACTCTCCCCTCACGCTGGGCTTGACCTCTCTGTACCCCTCTCTGCGCTCAATCTCTCTCCCCCTCACTGGGCTCGGTCTCTCACTACCCATGCCAGGTTTGATCTCTCTTCTCCTGCACTGTACCCGATCTCTGTCCCTGCGCTGGGCTCGATCTCTCTCCCCCTGCACTGGGTTTGATCTCCCTCCCCCCACGATCGGCTCAATTTCTCTCTCCCCATGCTCTGCGCTCGATCTCTCTCTACCCTTGCACTTGGCTCGATCTCTCTCTCTCTCTCTCTCTCTGCATTGGGCTCGATCTCTCTCTACCCCATGCACTGGGCTCAGTTTCTCTCCCCCCGCACTGGACTTGATCTCTCTCTCCCCCTGCACTGGGCTCGATTTCTCTCCCTCCCCCAGATCTGGGCTTGATCTCTCTTCTGCTGTGCTGGGCTCAATCTCTCTCCCCGCAATGGGCTTGGTCTTTATACCCCCTGCACTGGGGTCAGTCTCTCTCTCCCCCCACACTGGGCTCAAATTCTCTCTACCCCCACACTGGGCTCGATCTCTCTCCCCCCGCACTGAGCTCGGTCTCTCTCCCCCCACACTGGGCTCGATCTCTCTCCCC
>NC_057734.1:38880846-38902138 GCF_004010195.1 Chiloscyllium plagiosum
GCACAGGCTTGATCTCTCTCCCGTTGCACTGTGTTCGATCTCTCTCCCCTTGCACTGCGCTCGATCTCACTCCCCTTGCACTGGGCTTTATCTCTCTCCCCTTACACTGGGCTCAATTTCTCTCCCCTTGCGCTGGGCTTAATATCTCTTCCCTTGCACTGTGTTCGATCTCTCTCCCCTTGCACTAGGCTCAATCTCTCTCCTCTTGCACTGGGATCGATCTCCCTCCCCTTGCACTGGGCTTTATCTCTCTCCCCTTGCACTGGGCTTTATCTCTCTCCCCTTGCACTGGGCTCGATCTCTCTCCCCTTGTACTGGCCTTAATCTGTCTCCCCTTGCACTAGTCTCGATCCCTCACCCCTTGCACTGGGCTCGATCTCTCTCCCCTTGCACTGGGCTCAATCTCTCTCCTCGTGCTGGGCTCGATCTCTCTCCCCTTGTACTGGCCTTAATCTGTCTCCCCTTGCACTAGTCTCGATCCCTCACCCCTTGCACTGGGCTCGATCTCTCTCCCCTTGCACTAGTCTCGATCCCTCACCCCTTGCACTGGGCTCGATCTCTCTCTCCTTGCACTGGGCTCAATCTCTCTCCTCGTGCTGGGCTCGATCTCTCTCTAACTTCTGCAGTGTGCTCAGTCTCTCTCTCCCCCCACAATGGGCTCGATCTCTCTACCCTTGCACAGGATTAGGATTCTCTCCACCCACTCAATGGGCTTGATCTCTCTCTCCCCACACAATGGACTGATTCTCTCCACCCACTCAATGGGCTCGATCTCTCTCTCCCCACACAATGGACTGAATCACTCTTCACCCGCACTGGGCTCGATTTCTCTCTCCCCCCGCCCTGGGCTTGCTCTCTCTTCTGCTGCGCTGGGCTCAATCTCTCTCCCCTTGCATTGGGCTCGATCTCTCTCCCCTCACACTGGCTTGACCTCTCTCTACCCCCGCTCTGCGCTCAATCTCTCTTCCCCCACACTGGGCTCGATCTGTCTTCCCCCACACTGGACTCAATCTCTCTTCCCCCACACTGGGCTCGATCTCTCTTCCCCCACACTGGGCTCGATCTCTCTTCCCCCACACTGGACTCAATCTCTCTCTCTCTCTCTGCCCTGGGACCGATCTCTATCCTCCTGTGCTGGACTCGTTCACTCTCCCCTCCGCTCTGGGCTCGATCTCTCTCCCCTTGCACTGGGCTCGATCTCTCTCCTTGCACAGGGCTTAATATCTCTTCCCTTGCCCTGGGCTCGATCTCTCTCCCCTTGCCCTCGGCTCGATCTCTCTCTCCCCTTGCACTGGGCTTAATCTCTCTCCCCTTGCAATGGGCTCGATCTCACTCCCCTTGCACTGGGCTCTATATCTCTCCCCTTGCACTGAGCTAAAGCTCTCTTCCCTTGCACTAGGCTCAATCTCTCTCCCCTTGCACTGGGCTCGATCTCTCTCCCCTTGCCCTCGGCTCGATCTCTCTCTCCCCTTGCACTGGGCTTAATCTCTCTCCCCTTGCACTGGGCTCGATCTCTCTCCTTGCACTGGGCTTAATCTCTCTTCCCTTGCAATGGGCTCGATCTCTCTCCCCTTGCACTGGGCTCGATCTCTCTCCCCTTGCCCTCGGCTCGATCTCTCTCTCCCCTTGCACTGGGCTTAATCTCTCTTCCCTTGCACTGGGCTCGATCTCTCTCCCATTGCACTGTGTTCGATATCTCTCAACTTGCACTGGGCTCGATCTCTCTCCCCTTGCCCTCGGCTCGATCTCTCTCTCTCTCTCTCCTTGCACTGGGCTTAATCTCTCTTCCCTTGCACTGGGCTCGATCTCTCTCCCCTTGCACTGGGCTCGATCTCTCTCCCATTGCACTGTGTTCGATGTCTCTCAACTTGCACTGGGCTTGATCTGTCTCTCCCCTTGCACTGGGCTCGATCTCTCTCCTTGCACAGGGCTTAATATCTCTTCCCTTGCCCTGGGCTCGATCTCTCTCCCCTTGCACTGGGCTCGATCTCTCTCCCCTTGCACTGGGCTCAATCTGTCTCCCATTGCACTGTGTTCGATCTCTCTCTCTCCCCTTGCACTGGGCCCGATCTCTCTCCCCTCACACTGGGCTTGACCTATCTCTACCCCAGCTCTGCACTCAATCTCTCTCCCCTACACTGCGGTCGATCTCTCTTCCCCCACACTGGACTCAATCTCTCTCTCTCCGCCCTAGGATCGATCTCTATCCTCCTGCGCTGGACTCGTTCACTCTCCCCCTGCACTGGGCTCGGTCTCTCTTCCCCCGCACTGGGCTCAATCTTTCTTTCCCCGCACTGGGCTCAATCTCTCTCCACCCTGGGATTGATCTCTATCCTCCTGCGCTGGACTCGTTCACTCTCCCCCTGCACTGGGCTCGGTCTCTCTTCCCCCGCACTGGGCTCAATCTTTCTTTCCCCGCACTGGGCTCAATCTCTCTCCACCCTGGGATTGATCTCTATCCTCCTGCGCTGGACTCGTTCACTCTCCCCCTGCACTGGGCTCGGTCTCTCTTCCCCCGCACTGGGCTCAATCTTTCTTTCCCCGCACTGGGCTCAATCTCTCTCCACCCTGGGATTGATCTCTATCCTCCTGCGCTGGACTCGTTCACTCTCCCCCTGCACTGGGCTCGGTCTCTCTTCCCCCGCACTGGGCTCAATCTTTCTTTCCCCGCACTGGGCTCAATCTCTCTCCACCCTGGGATTGATCTCTATCCTCCTGCGCTGGACTCGTTCACTCTCCCCCTGCACTGGGCTCGGTCTCTCTTCCCCCGCACTGGGCTCAATCTTTCTTTCCCCGCACTGGGCTCAATCTCTCTCCACCCTGGGATTGATCTCTATCCTCCTGCGCTGGACTCGTTCACTCTCCCCCTGCACTGGGCTCGGTCTCTCTTCCCCCGCACTGGGCTCAATCTTTCTTTCCCCGCACTGGGCTCAATCTCTCTCCACCCTGGGATTGATCTCTATCCTCCTGCGCTGGACTCGTTCACTCTCCCCCTGCACTGGGCTCGGTCTCTCTTCCCCCGCACTGGGCTCAATCTTTCTTTCCCCGCACTGGGCTCAATCTCTCTCCACCCTGGGATTGATCTCTATCCTCCTGCGCTGGACTCGTTCACTCTCCCCCTGCACTGGGCTCGGTCTCTCTTCCCCCGCACTGGGCTCAATCTTTCTTTCCCCGCACTGGGCTCAATCTCTCTCCACCCTGGGATTGATCTCTATCCTCCTGCGCTGGACTCGTTCACTCTCCCCCTGCACTGGGCTCGGTCTCTCTTCCCCCGCACTGGGCTCAATCTTTCTTTCCCCGCACTGGGCTCAATCTCTCTCCACCCTGGGATTGATCTCTATCCTCCTGCGCTGGACTCGTTCACTCTCCCCCTGCACTGGGCTCGGTCTCTCTTCCCCCGCACTGGGCTCAATCTTTCTTTCCCCGCACTGGGCTCAATCTCTCTCCACCCTGGGATTGATCTCTATCCTCCTGCGCTGGACTCGTTCACTCTCCCCCTGCCCCTTGCACTGTGTTCGATCTCTCTCCCCTTGCACTTGGCCCGATCTCTCTCCCATTGCACTGGCCTTAATCTGTCTCCCCTTACACTAGGCTCAATCTCTTATCCCTTGCACTGGGCTCGATCTCTCTCTCCGCATGCTGGGCTCGATCTCTCTCTCCGCGTGCTGGGCTCGATCTCTCTTTCCGCGTGCTGGGCTCGATCTCTCTCTCTGCGTGCTGGGCTCGATCTCTCTCTCCCCGTGCTGGGCTCGATCTCTCTCTAATCCCTGCACTGGGCTCAGTCTCTCGCCCCCCCACACTGGGCTCAAATTCTCTCTACCCCCACACTGGGCTCGATCTCTCTCTCCCCTTGCACTTGTCTCAATCTCTCTCTCCCCGTGCTGGGGTCGATCTCTCTATATCCCTTGCACTGGGCTCAGTTTCTCTCCCCCGGCGCTGGTCTTGATCTCTCTACCCTTACACTGGGTTGGGATTCTCTCTCTCCCCACTCAATCGGCTCGATCTCTCTCTCCCCACACAATGGACTGAATCACTCCTCCCCTGCACTGGGCTCGATTTCACTCTTCCCCCCGCTCTGGGCTTGCTCTCTCTTCTGCTGCGCTGGGCTCAGTCTCTCTTCCTTTGCATTGGGCTCGATCTCTCTCCCCTCACACTGAGCTTGACCTCGCTCTACCCCTGCTCTGTGCTCAATCTCTCTTCCCCTACACTGCGGTCGATCTCTCTTCCCCCACACTGGACTCAATCTCTCTCTCTCCACCCTGGGATCGATCTCTATCCTCCTGTGCTGGACTCATTCACTCACCCCCTGCACTGGGCTCAATCTCTCTTCCCCTTGCACTGGGCGTATTCACTCTCCCCCTGCACTGGGCTCGATCTCTCTTGCCCCACACTGGACTCAATCTCTCTCTCTCCACCCTGGGATCGATCTCTACCCTCCTGTGCTGGACTTGTTCACTCTCCCCTCCGTTCTGGGCTCAATCTCTCTTCCCTTGCACTGGGCATGAACTGTCTACCCTTACAATTGGCTCCATCTCTCTCCCCCCGCACTGGGCTTAATCTCTCTCCCCCTGCACTGGGTTCGACTGTCTCCCCTTGCAATGGGCTCGATCTCACTCCCCTTGCATTGGGCTCGATCTCTCTCCCCTTGCACTGGGCTTAATTTCTCTCCCCTTGCACTAGGCTCGATCTCTCTCCCCTTGCACTGGGCTCGATCTCTCTCCCCCCTTGCACTGTGCTCGATCTCTCTCTCCCCTTGCCCTAGGCTCAATTTCTCTGTCCCCTTGCACTGGACTTAATCTGTCTTCCCTTACATTGTGCTGGGCTTAATCTCTCTCCCCTTGCACTGGGCTCGATCTCTTTCCCCTTGCACTGGGCTCAACCTCTCACCCCTTGCACTGTGGTCAATATCTCTCCCTGTGCTGGGCTCGATTTCTCTCTAACTTCTGTAGTGGGCTCAGTCTCTCGCCCCCCCCACACTGGGCTCAAATTCTCTCTACCCCCACACCGGGCTCGATCTCTCTCTACCCTTGCACTTGTCTCAATCTCCCTCTCTCTGTGCTGGGGTCGATCTCTCTCTATCCCTTGCACTGGGCTCAGTTTCTCTCCCCCCGCGCTGGCCTTGATCTCTCTACCCTTGCACTGGGCTCAGTTTCTCTCCCCCCGCGCTGGCCTTGATCTCTCTACCCTTGCACTGGGTTGGGATTCTCTCTCCCCACTCAATGGGCTCGATCACTCTCTCCCCACACAATGGACTGAATCACTCTTCCCCTGCACTGGGCTCGATTTCTCTCTCCCCCTCGTTCTGGACTCGATCTCTCTCCCTGCGCTGAGCTCAATATCTCTCCCCCCGTGCTGGGCTTAATCTCTCTTCCGCCACACTGGGCTTGATCTCTCTCCCCTTACGCTGGACTTGATCTCTCTCTACCCCTCTCTGGGCTCAATTTCTCTCCCTCTGTAATAGGTTCGACCTCTCTTCCACCATGCTGGGCTCAATCTCTCTCCCCTTGCTGGGCTCGATCTCTCTCTAACCCCTGCACTGGGCTCAGTCTCTCTTCTCCCCTTGCACTGGGCTCGATCCCTCTCCCTTTGCATTGGGCTCGATCCCTCTCCCCTTGCACTGTGTTCGATCTCTCTCCCCTTGCACTTGGCCCGATCTCTCTCCCATTGCACTGGCCTTAATCTGTCTCCCCTTACACTAGGCTCGATCTCTCATCCCTTGCACTGGGCTCGATCTGTCTCCCCTTGCACTGGGCTCGATCCCTCTCCCCTTGCACTGGGCTCGATCTCTCTCCCCTTGCACTGGGCTTAATCTCTCTCCCCTTGCACTGGGCTTAATCTCTCGGCCCTTGCACTGTGTTCGATCTCTCTCCCCTTGCACTTGGCCCGATCTCTCTCCCATTGCACTGGCCTTAATCTGTCTCCCCTTACACTAGGCTCAATCTCTTATCCCTTGCACTGGGCTCGATCTCTCTCTCCGCATGCTGGGCTCGATCTCTCTCTCCGCGTGCTGGGCTCGATCTCTCTTTCCGCGTGCTGGGCTCGATCTCTCTCTCTGCGTGCTGGGCTCGATCTCTCTCTCCCCGTGCTGGGCTCGATCTCTCTCTAATCCCTGCACTGGGCTCAGTCTCTCGCCCCCCCACACTGGGCTCAAATTCTCTCTACCCCCACACTGGGCTCGATCTCTCTCTCCCCTTGCACTTGTCTCAATCTCTCTCTCCCCGTGCTGGGGTCGATCTCTCTATATCCCTTGCACTGGGCTCAGTTTCTCTCCCCCGGCGCTGGTCTTGATCTCTCTACCCTTACACTGGGTTGGGATTCTCTCTCTCCCCACTCAATCGGCTCGATCTCTCTCTCCCCACACAATGGACTGAATCACTCCTCCCCTGCACTGGGCTCGATTTCACTCTTCCCCCCGCTCTGGGCTTGCTCTCTCTTCTGCTGCGCTGGGCACAGTCTCTCTCCCCTTGCATTGGGCTCAATCTCTCTCCCCTCACACTGAGCTTGACCTCTCTCTACCCCAGCTCTGTGCTCAGTCTCTCTTCCCCTACACTGCGGTCGATCTCTCTTCCCCTGCGACTGGGCTCGAACTCTCTTCCCTCACACAGGGCTCAATCTCTCTCTCTCCGCCCTGGGATCGATCTCTATCCTCCTGCGCTGGACTCGTTTACTCTCCCCTCCGCTCTGGATTCGATCTCTCTCCCCTTGCAATTGGCTCGATCTCTCTTTTTCCCCTCGCACTGGGCTCGATCTCTCTTCCCTTGCACTGGGCTTGACTGTCTCCCCTTGCAATGAGCTCGATCCTTGCACTGGGCTTGACTGTCTCCCCTTGCAATGAGCTCGATCTCTCTCCCCTTGCACTGGGCTCAAACTGTCTCCCCGCACTGGGCTCAATCTCTCTCCCTCCGCGCTGGACTTGATCTCTCTCCCCCAGCACTGGGCTCAATGTCTCTTTGCCCCCACACTGGGTTCTATTTCTCTCCCGTCGGTGAACTCGACCTCCCATCCCTCACATTGCGCTTGATCTCTCTCTACCTCTGTGCTGAGTTCAATCCCTCTTTACCCTTGTGCTGGGCTCGATCTCTCTCCCCTTGCACTAGGCTCGATCTCTCTCCCCTTGCACTGGGCTCGAACTGTCTCCCCTTGCAATGGGCTTGATCTCTCTCTACCCCTGTGGTGGGCTCAATCTCTCTCCTCTTGCACTGGGCATGTTCTCACTCCCCCGCACTGAGCTCAATCGCTTTCCCCCATACTGGGCACAATCTTTCTCTATCCCAGTGCAGGACTCAATATCTATCCCTGCACTGGGCTTGATCTCTCTTTCTCCCCGCACTGAGCTCAATGTCTCAGCCAGAATGATTATCCTGAGCAAAGCTTGCTGCCAGATACTGGTTGAACTCCATCAGGGTCATCCAGGGGTTTCCAAAATGAAGATATTGGTGAGAAGTTATGTCTAGTGACCAGGATTGGTTGCAGACATAGCTGCATTGGTGGGCAGGGCCCAGAGTACCAACAAGGACAAAATTTACTGCCAGCAGCTCCCCTACATTTGTGGGAATGGCTGGTGCATGCCGAACCCGGTTACACATCGACTATGCAGGCCCTTTCATGGGCTCAGTGTTCTTGGTCATTGTAAACACCCACTCAAAGTGGCTGGACATGCTTTAGAGTTTGTTCCTCAAACACAGGGATGATGATAGAAAAGCTGTGATCATATTTTATAATACACAGGGTCCTGGAAGTGTTGGTCACAGACAGTGGGTCATTGTTTACCAGCAGGGAATTTGAATATTTCCAAAAGTGGAATGGTATTTGTCATATAAGGACAGCTCCATACCTTCCATTATCCACTGGTCTGGCAGAAAGAGCAATCCCAGCATTGAAGGTAGGCTTCAAGAAACAGCCTACTGTTTCACTCGATACCAAACTGTCCCAGTTCCTGTTTGATTATAGGATCACCCCTTATGCAACTACAAGGATTAGTGTTGGGTCCTCTACTTTTTGTCATTTACATAAATGATTTGGATGTGAGCATAAGAGGTACAGTTAGTAAGTTTGCAGATGACACCAAAATTGGAGGTGTAGTGGACAGCGAAGAGGATTACCTCAGATTACAACAGGGTCTGGACTAGATGGGCCAATGGGCCGAGAAGTGGCAGATGGAGTTGTATTCAGATAAATGCGAGGTGCTGCATTTTGAGAAAGCAAATCTTAGCAGGACTTATACATTTAATGGTAAGGTCCTAGGGAGTGTTGCTGAACAAAGAGACTTTGGAGTGCAGGTTCATAACTCCTTCAAAGTGGAGTCACAGGTAAATAGGAGAGTGAAGAAGGCATTTGGTATGCTTTCCTTTATTGGTCAGAGTATTGAGTACAGGAGTTGGGAGGTCAAGTTGTGGCTGTACAGGACTTTAGTCAGGCCATTGTTGGAATATTGCGCGCAATTCTGGTCTCCTTCCTATCGGAAAGATGTTGTGAATCTTGAAAGGGTTCATAAAAGATTTACAAGGATGTTGCCAGGGTTGGAGGATTTGAGCTATAGGGAGAGGCTGAACAGGGTGGGGCTGTTTTCCCTGGAGCGTCGGGGGCTGAGGGGTGACCTTATAGAGGTTTACAAAATTATGAGAGGCATGTATAGGGTAAATAGGCAAAGTCTTTTCCCTGGGGTTGGGGAGTCCAGAACTAGAGGGCATAGGTTTAGGGTGAGAGGGGAAAGATATAAAAAAGACCCAAGGGGCAACTGTTTCGCACAGAGGGTGATACGTGTATGGAATGAGCTGCCAGAGGAAGTGGTGGAGGCTGGTACAATTGCAACATTTAAGAGGCATTTGGATGGGTATATGAATAGGAAGGGTTTGGAGGGATATGCCGGACTAGATTGGGTTGGGATATCTGGTCAGCATGAACGGGATGGACCGAAGGATCTGTTTCCATGGTGTACATCTCTATGACTCTATGACTCTACAGGGATAGCTCCAGCAGTGTTATTAATGGGGAAAAGACTCCTCACCAGGTTAAAGCTGGTCTTCATGGCATGGGGTGGTGGAGGGGAAGTCTGAAATGCCATCCGGTACGCCAATGCTCCACTAAGACACAAGACTCCACTAAGTGAGAGATGCAGTTTACTTCAGGGGGTGGTGTTTGGTGCAGGAACCAAGGGAATGGCCCTGAATGGGTAAGAGACATGGTCAATGTGAGGTCAGGTCCAGTGAGGTATAACATTTGGGTCAGAGCGATGGTCCTGAACAAGCAGGTGGACTATGTGAAAGCTGCACACGCACAAACGGTGAGGGAGCAACATGTGTCTGATACCCCAACAGCCTTTCCAATTGTTCCGGAACCCGTGGGTTCTCCCTCGCCATGCAGCGTTGAAGATACCTCGGAATCTGAGATGGAAATGACGGATGTCACTGCCTCAACAACCTTGCTGCTTGGAGAAGAGAATAAACATTTCCAAGACACCGGGCACAAGAGGCGAGTTATTGTGCATTGCACACTGCCCATGTCAGAGGCAGAGTTAGAGAAACCTGACCCTGTGTTAAAATGCCCCAGGGGGAGGAGCCACAAAAAAAAAGGAACCGGCCTATGCCCTCGGACCCAGAGGGGGAGGGATGTAGTGATTATATCAAGGTCAGCCAGATGGAACTCTTGGATATGAGTTCTCTTACTGGGGCTGTTAACCTGGTCCAATCAGGGAGCCCTGGCTGACAGATATAAACAGGAGTGTCAGGGGTCCTGCTCCCTCTAAGACCTGGCTCTGAGGGAGCTGGATCAGTGTCAAGGATTCTCCGTGTGTAAATTAAGGGTGATGGTAACGGGATACAGGCCTCTGAGCTGTTATTTCAGAGTGTGTTTCCTTTTGTGAGTGAGTTCTGAACAAGGTGGGGCATTGTTTAAAAATTAGGAGCCACCCTTTTGGGTGGAGAAGTGAGGAGAATTTGTTCCTCTTTCAGAGGATTTTGCAACTTTGGAAGTCTGCTTCAACAGTTGGAGGAGGCAGGGTCGTTGAGTATTTCTAAGCATGGAGTTCGATAGAATGGTGGGATCTAAGGGAATCAAAGATATTAGGGGATAGATGGGGTTGTGGAATTCAAAACACAAACAGATTCACTAGGATTGTATTGAATGGTCGACTGGGGCCAAATAACCTACTTCTACTTTTAATTTGCATGTTTGTATTTCTTTCTCTTATCCCCGTGAGCCGTAATAGACTTTATCTGTGAAAAATGTGATCAGTGATGCATCAGTATAGCTAGTAACAACTTTCTTCACGACTTCCATTGGGATGTGACCATTGTCCATCCCTATGGGTCGTTAAAAAGGTTGTGGTGACCTGCATCTTGAACCACCACAGTCCATTTGGTGTGGATAGGTTGACAGTGTCATGAAGAGGGAGTTTTACAATTCCGATCCAGTGATAGTGAAGAAACAACCATATTTTTCCGAGTCAACACAATGCATTGCCTAGACCGAGCTTGCAGGTAGTGGTACTCCCATGTGTCATTGGCCACAATATTGCCACTAACCTCCTCACCATCTCAGCCGCTGTCATTTCCTGGCTAAAAGGGACCTGGAAGGACGCTTTAACAACAAATAAAAATGCAGCTAAGCAGAAGAGTCCCGCATATAGACCATGCAGATGCGCTGCAGCGTGTACTCAACAGACAGCTGCAGCATTGACAGCATCATTTGAATCCTATTGATGGTAAAATGTGTTCGCAAATGAGGAGATTAGCACCAAGCATGTGGTTTGCATGTTGATTGGCAGTGATGAGATATCGTGTGCATTGGACTCAAAGACCTTACTATAGAGGACAGCAGCTGAGTGGGGAAATGCCAAGAAGCAGTTCACTCAAGGGAGCACAGAGAGCCAAGAATGAGGAATCCATGAATATTAGCACCAAGTGCACAGCAGGGGATTTGAGCATTCAACAATATTTTTAACCCTTACTGCACCATACACAATTTAACATGCACAGACACACTGGGTCCTCGGGAGGTTGCTTAAATATTGCAGCATCTCCCGTGGTTTGGGAGAATTTTTATGGCAAGGTGCACCCAACTAAGTTACTTAATTGACCATGCCACTCCATACTTCCAATTGCTTTGAGGGAAAATAAGCTCCTGTCTGGTTCTCATCGAAATAAAGTCAAATCTTTTGGCTGCAGCTACCATCGCCAAAATGAACAGTAGGAGGCAGCACTGAAATAGCAGATCGGATGAAGGTTCCGTTGCAGTTTTAAATTAAATTAATAATAAAAATTGTAGATCAGGTTAGTATGAATAAAAGCAGATTAATAAGAGGAAGGGAAAAATAGAGCAGAGGGAGAAGTATAACTGGATGGCAGCAGTTCAAGTAGGCAGCTCACTACTGCCTCCTCAAGGGCAAGGAGGGATGATAAGTAAATGCTGGCCCAGCTAGCATTGCCCACGTCCAACAAGTGAATAACAAAAATGTTTTTAAAAAATGTATTTTGCATATTAACATCAAATTAGTTATTCACTGATGACATGGCATACTGACACAGTCGAAGCATATGGTGAAACAGCAAGGACTAGAAAAGAACAAGAGACCTTTGTATTTCTACTGCACTGGGGTGATGGTGCTGCAGTTCCATCACCGCGCTGTTAGGCCTGAGATCCAGGCTATTGCTGTGAGGAAATAGGTGTGAAATCCAACCTCGCTGTTGGTGGATCAGCAATTCAATTAACAAAATCTGGAATTGATAGTCTTCGTAATGATGACCAACATCTAATTATCACAAAAAAATGTGACTCGCTCATATCCTTTAGGGAAGGAAATCTGCCATCCTTGTGTAACTTACCTGTGACCACAACAATATGGTCGACTCTCAAGTGCCCTCTGAAGTGGTCTAACAAGCTACTCAGTTTAAGAGAAACTGGAGAAGCCAACAGGAACAAAATCCGATGAATGAATAGAACAAAATATACAGCTCCTTTCTTGACCTGAAGGCATTTCTGGGTTTTGTCGTACAGTCGATTGAAGTGTAGTTTTCTTTTTATTCAGCCTTAGAGTCATAGAGATGTACAGCATGGAAATAGACCCTTCGGTCCAACTTGTCCATGCCGAACAGATATCCTAAATTAATCCAGTCCCATTTGCCAGCACTTAGCCCATATCCCTCTACACCTTTCCTGTTCGAATACCCATCAAGATGCCTTTTAAATGTTGGAATTGTACTAGCCTCTACCACTTCCTCTGGCAACTCATACCATACGCGCACCACCCTCTGCGTGAAAAGGTTGGCCCTTAGGTCCCTTTTACAGCTTTTCCCTCATACCTTAAACCTATGCCCTCTAGTTTTGGACTCCCCTACTCTGGGAAAAATACCTGGACTATTCACCCTATCCATGCCCCTCATGATTTTATAAACTATATTCTACATGGTCACCCCTCAGCCTCTGATGCTCCAGGGAAAACAGCCCCAGCCTATTCAGTCTCTCCCTACAGCTCAAACCCACATGGGTGTCACTGGCTGTGCCAATATTTATTGCCTGCCGGTAGTTACCCTGGGGAAGGTGGTGGTGAGCTGGCTTCATGGAGCATTGCAGTCTGTGTGCTGTGGGTTGACCCACAGTGTCACTAGAGAGGGAATTCCAGGGTTTTGACTCAGCCACAGTAAAGCTACAGCGATATATTTCCAGGACGGGATGGTGAGTGGTTTCGAGGGGATGTTTGCAGGTGAGGAATCTGCAAGATGGATGTTTCTGTGCTGAGTGATTTTGAAGTCTCTCAGTCAGATCTCCTCTCAGCCGCCTTCTTTCCAAAGCGTAATTGTAGTAATATAAGAACCAGAACAGGGCAGAACTGAATTGCTCTTTTGAAGAGACTCCAGAAACGTGCTGTACCATTCTATAATTGGATGACAATACATTGAGCACATCAGCAATTATTGTATCAAAACTGAGACATGCTAGAGGCAATGTGATACTGCCATTTGTAGAATGGAATCACCTAGGCGGTCAGACCGAGCAGATGGTAGTTGGGGAGAAGATTTTGGAAGTAGCTGGTCAAGAATAACTTGCACTTAAATAATACCGTCATGTGGTAAAACATCTCGAGTGACAAGCAGCAGACTGGAAGAACACAGCAGGCCAGGCAGCTTCAGGAGGGGGAGAAGTTGGTGTTTCGGGTGTAACCCTTCTTCAGGACTGGGGAAGCTGCAGATAAAGGTGAGGGTGTTGGGTGAGGACAGGGACAGAGGGGTGAGGTAGTGATAGGTGAACACAAGTGGTTCACACGAGGAACAACACCTCATCTTCCACTTGGGCAGCCTACAGCTTCGAGGACTCAACATTGAGAACTCTAATTTCAAATAACCAACCCCCGACTCCCTCTGCAGCCCTGCCTCCTCCTTTGCATTCCTCCTACTGACCCTTCCTTCCAGCTACTAACCGGATTCATTCCTCTCATCGACCAACCAGGTCGTGCCCATCAGCTGTCCTTGACATATCACTACCTCACCACTCTACCCCCTGTCTCTACCCATAACCCTTCCACTCCCACTCTCTCTATCTGAAGTCCCCCTACCCCCAACTCCTGTTCTGAAGAAGGGTTATATCCGAGACATCGACTTCTCCACTTCCTGATGCTGCCTGGCTTGCTGTGCTCATCCAGCCTCCTGGTCGTCTATTTTGGATTCCAGCATTCCAGCATCTGTAGTTTTATTTGTCTCTAACTTTGTGAACCATCCTGAGGTATTTCACAAGAGTGCTGATGGACTCAAAAGAACCTGGAGTCAATGTTGGCAACCCGAGTATCCCAGGTCAGTGGAGTCATGGGGGTTGGGGGGGCACAGGAGTTGAACTGGGGGAGAAAAGATGGCGAGGGGAAGGGTTATGAGGTGAGTTTGGGGCAAAAGTATGGGAAAACCTATCAGGTCGCCCAGGGAAAAACCCTCCAAGAAACTCAACAGAAATGACACTTAGCTGATTTCTGGTAAGATTTATTTCATTGTTGTTATCTCTAATAAGAAGTTCTAACTTTGGAATGTTTCCAAAGCATCTAACCATGTTTGTTCAGTACACCAAATCAGTTTTGGGTGGTATGGTTGCTGACAATGCCAAAATATTTAAACTCTAACCAGTAAAAGTTTAGTGTCCTTGATGACAAATGTTCTGAAAGGTTTACAACTATGAAAGATGAACTGCCAATTTAGCAAGTAATGGTCAACAGTTATAATCAGTACTGTCAGCACATAATGTACTATACTTCATTAAACTGACTCAAGTTCGCTATAAAACAGTCCTCGACAGTTAATCACGGCAATCAACATCTACTGATTAGTCACCATTTATAAAAGAAATCCAAACCAATGTTTTTCTTCCTTTCCCTCCATTAAGCCATAGGCTCTTGCAGTGATGTTGTTCCCGTTATATTGCCCACCTAAGAGGCAGACTATCAGAATAAACTCAGATGTGGTGGTGAGAGACGCCCCCTGACATCTGTAACAGAGGCAGGCAGCCCGATGTCTCCCAGCATCTACAATGATCTTCGATGTGAGGAAGATCAAGCCAGCATGGGGAGAGGGAGTCCGCTGCAGTCGAGGGGCCCAGCGCAGAGGAGATCCAGCCCTTGTGGGGATTGTGAGGTCAACATGGCTAAGCACTTAAGAAGGAATGTAATGTTGAACTTTACAGTCTTCATAAAATAGAAAAACGAAAAAACAAATTTACAAGTTCAACAATACAGTCCTTACAAAGTCGAATGTTGAAGTTGTAACTTTATTTCTTGATTTTTCTAAGTTATAAGAACTGTAAAGCTGCATTTGTAAATTTGTTTCTTTTATTTTCTGCTTTGTACCTAAGATTTTCTCCCCCGGTACTTTTGTACCTAAGATGACCCCAGAAATGTGGACTTTGGTCACTTTTCAATGTATCCTGTAGTTGAGTAGACCTGACAACAAAATCTAAATCAATTTCTAAGATGTTGTTCACTCCCTCCAGTGTTGGTGCACCTTTTTCTACCCACAGCAAGCACTGCAGCAACTTGATAAGGACTCGCTTGGCAACATTGCCAAAACATATGCTCTCCATCAGTTCAAAGCACAGGGAAAGGAGATGCAGGACTCGGACATCAATTGCAAGTTCCCCTCCATCTTGATACATAGTTGCATTTCCTCACAGTCACTGGGTCAAAACGCTGGGACATTCCTTACTTAGCGGCATGGGGATGCCAGAGATTCAAGATGGTGGCTCACCACCAACTTCAGCTTCCAATGACGAGGTCGTGCTGGCAGGAGTTGTTGTCGGGCTGGCAGGGGTCGTTGTCGTGCGGGCAGGGGTCGTTGTCGTGCGGGCAGGGGTCGTTGTCGTGCTGGCGGGGTCAGCAAGCCATTTCATGAGCTGTTCCTTTCCCCTTCTCTGTTGGCCACGTATGTTGCGATGCAGTGCAATTTCGGAAAGAATTTTAATCTTGCCGTAAGTGCATTCCAGCTCATTATCTGGGATAGTGAGCAGATGTAAGACCCACAAACAGCCAATTCCCAGCAGCTGTTGTCAATCCCACAGCTGGTTAAAAAAAAAATCAATGAACCGATTTCTCGAGGCAACGGCTCCCTTTGACTCACAGACAGCAAAGATTCAGGCAGTTTCATTGAACCCTGGCCCCAGATCAGAGACTCTCTAGACAAATTCAATATCTCGATACCTTTTCTAAACAGTGACCTATGACTAGAAATTTCTCTTCTTAATAAAACTTTAATTTTAAATCATGGAGTACAATTTCATTTAAAGAGGTGGCCTGCCAGGCCAATTTAACATCACAATAAAAAAAAAATCAAAGTTTGTTCAAGAGAAAGGTAACGCTTTGGAGAAAGTTGTTTGAACAGTCAATATTTATCCTTGGGTTCCGTATGGTGTTTAGATGTTTTTACAGTTTTCTCACACATGAATTGTTTTTTTTTTGGAGAGAAACACACAGGAGTCTGTATCCCATTTATGCAGCTATTTTAAGTTCTTTGCCACCGCTTGCTGAAGAGCTGAATGGTGGGCTAAAAGACATAATCTGAAGTAGGTTCTTGGAATTATAAAAGCCTTCCAGCACTTACCCTAATGCAATGACCAATTTAAGCTCAGCTATGACCGACTGATTACCTCTCAGCATTAAAAAGGTTTCCATTAAAGTCCCGACAGTGTGGCACTTGCTCATCTTTGGACTGTGAGAAGAAACTGGAGGACCTGGATGAAACCCACTCAGAACATACAAATTCCACACGGCCAGTCACCTGAGGTTGGAATCAAGCCCAAGACCCTGGCACTGTGAGGCAGCAGTGTTAGCCAGTGTGCCGCCACATAAAATTCAACAACAGAAACTTGCATCTTTATAGCGCCTTCTGTGTCATAAAAATTGTTATCAAAAGCCCATCTGGTTCACTAGAGTCCTTTAGGGAAGGAAACTACCATCTTTACCTGGTCTACCCTGCATATGAGTCCAGACCCACAACAGAGTCCTGTATGCCTGTTTAGAGGGTGGCATGTTGGCTCAGTGGTTAGTACTGCTGCCTCACAGCACCAAGGTCCTGGGTTCAATTCCAGCCTTGAGCGACTGTCTGTGTGGTGTTTGCACATTCTCCCCGTGTCTGCGTGGGTTTCCTCCGGATGCTCCAGTTTCCTCCCACAGTCCAAAGATGTGCAGGTCAGGTGAATTGGCGATGCTAAATTGTCCATAGTGTTAGGTGCATTAGTCAGAGAGAAATGGGTGTGGGTGGGTTACTCTACGGAGGGTCAGTATGGATTTGTTGGGCCGAAGAGCCTCTTTCCACACTGTAGGGAATAAAATCTAATCTAAAATGGGATTAACTCCTAGCAGCTCTCTGGGCAATTAGGGATGAACATCAAAGGCTGGGCCAAGCCAGAGATGCACACATCCTACGGATGGATAGAAAATATACATTTCTGAAGCCATGTCACCAAAATATTGACAAACAACATCTGACAGCAAGTCATGTGAGAGATATTCAGGCAGTTGGCCAATGGCTGGTATAAAGGGGTTGGATTTTTAAAGTGGAGAGAGAGGCCCGATTGGGTTGGGGTAGTGACTAAACATCCTGCTCAACTAATGTTAAGAATGTATTACAGGCAAACCCCTTTCATTGCCCTCTGTCCCTCAATGATAGTCAGTTTCAGTAATACTGGTAAGCTCTATTGGGTAATGCAAGGACCCAGTTGCTGGTGAATATACATTGCAGGGGCTTGACACCCATAAATCTTGCCTTCACCCCCCCACACACACAACCACCCTTCACCACTCAAGAATACTCTATCCGCAGCTCAAGAAGGTCCACTACAGAGGTAGTTCCAGATAAGATGGCGAAATGTAATTGGTCTGATAACATCTGGGAGACAGAAGGAGGGTTAACATTTCAGGTTCAGTGACCCTTTTTCAGTACTGGATGAAAGTTGAGAATGGGAAACCCCATTGGAGAGAGGAGCAGAAGTTCCTCAAAGTTGGCATACACGGAAGAGATAGAGCAGTGAGCTAAACACTAAAATAAAACAACGAACTGTGGACGCTGGAAATCTGAAATGAAAATAGAAATTGCAACAAAAAAATCAGAATAGCTGGAGAAACTCAGCAGGTCCAGAAGTTCTGAAGAAGGATCACTGAATTCGACACATTAACTCCACTTTCACTCCACAGATGCTGCCAGACTTAGAGTCATAGCGTCATAGAGATGTACAGGATGGAAACAGACCTTTCGGTCCAAGCCGTCTATGCCGACCAGATATCCCAACCCAATCTAGTCCCACCTGCCAGCACCTGGTCCATATCCCTCCAAACCCTTCCTATTCATATACCCATCTAAATGCCTCTTAAATGTTGCAATTGTACCAGCCTCCACCACTTCCCCTGACAGCTCATTCCATACACGTACCATCCTCTGCGTGATAACGTTGCCCCTTAGGTCCCTTTTATATCTTGCCCCTCTCACCCTAAACCTATGCCCTCTAGTTCTGGACTCCCTCACCCCAGGGAAAAGACCTTGTCTATTTATCCTATCCATGCCCCTTAAAATTTTCTAAACCTCTTATAAGGTCACCCCCCAGCCTCTGAATCTCCAGGGAAAACAGCCTTTGTTGAGTTTCTACAGCTTTGATTTCAGATCTCCACAGTTCTTTGTTGCATTCCATCTAAGATGGTGTGTTTTGTTCAGAGAATTAGAATTAGCTTTATTGCCACATGGGTACAGTGAAAAGTTTACAAGTTGTCACTTGTGGTGCCATCTTTGATACAAAAGTACCTAGGTGCAGATTTTTGAGTACAAGTATTTTGGAAAAGAATTAGAAAATAAAGACATTTAAGGTCCAGCATTGTAAACACTCCAACAAAAGAAGGCCTATGTATTCTGTTGAATGATTTCTTTGATCGATTGAATGTTCTGGCAATACTCTGGTTAAGAAATGTGCTGTTTTTCACTTGGAATGACATTGAGCTTGTCATGTACAATGTGACTTCTGTGGTGGTGGATGGCACAAACGTTCCCAGGAGAGAGGAACAGGCTGCATTCTTCCTAGAAATACAGGCACAGTAGTTTCTCCCTCTATCATTCAGCTGTTCTCTCTGGTGTTTTGATAACTCGTGCCATGGTCTCGACAGTCAGCTACAGAATGCTGAGACCCCACATGGGACACACTTGGTTGAAGTGGGGTGAACAGGTGGGTTCAGCAGCAACAAACACATCCCACTTGTTCATTTCAGAATCCTGGTAGGGAGGGGAAAGAGAGCGCGGAAGAGCGAGGCCGAGAGAGGGAAACCAGACGAGACATGGAGAGAAAGAAAGCTTGTGGCAGAGGTGTTTATCAGACTGAGTGAGAGAGTGAGAGAGAGATCGACAGGATCAGAGAAGACACAGATCAGAAACAAAATTTGTGAAATAACATTAAAATTCCAAAGATGGGGAAATATTATAGCCAATTTAATTCAATTCATTGTATATCATAATTTTTCAATCCGTAATTTAATTTAAATGTAAATTCAGTTACTGTTATCAACAAGAATACAGTTCGCAACTAAAATCCTCCTGTCAGTTCTTGGCTGCTTCTTTGGTATCTGTAATTCCTCTATTGCTTTGTTAATCGCAAGTTAACAATCCTAGCTTCAACATGGGGTGGCGCAGTGGTGAGCACTGCTGTTGCCTCACAGCACCAGGACCCAGGTTTGATTCAAGCCTCGGGTGTCTGTGTGAAGTTTGCACATTCTCCCCGTGTATGTGTGGGTTTCCTCCGGGTGCTCTGCTTTTTCCCCACAGTCCAAAGATGTGCAGGTTGTGCAGGTTAGGGTGGATTGGCCAGACTAAATTTCCCATAGTGCCCAGGGATGTGCAGGTTAAGGTGGATTGGCCAGGCTACATTTCCCATAGTGCCCAGGGATGTGCAGGTTAGGGTGGATTGGCCAGGCTACATTTCCCATAGTGCCCAGGGATGTGCAGGTTAGGGTGGATTGGCCAGGCTAAATTTCCCATAGTGCCCAGGGATGTGGAGGTTAGGGTGGATTGGCCAGGCTAAATTTCCCATAGTGCCTAGGGATGTGCAGGTTAGGGTGGATTGGCCAGGCTAAATTTCCCATAGTGCCCAGGGATGTGCAGGTTAGGGTGGATTGGCCAGGCTAAATTTCCCATAGTGCCCAGGGATGTGAAAGTTAGGGTGGATTGGCCATGCTAAATCACACACAGGCCCCTCCAGACCTTCCACATGGAGGTGGCCAGACATCTTTCACTGGGGCTTGTGGGGCTGGTACTGTCAAAATTGAAATAGAGTTCTATCACCCAGGAGTACCTCCTTGACAGGAGGTAATGAGACTCGCGATGGAATATGTCTAAAATAGTTTAAGCTCATTAGTTTGCATATATCTCAAAAATTTGACTACATTAATAAATTTGCTTCGTATTCAAGCATGCGTCTTCGTGTATTCATTTTGATCAGACCTTAAAAAACCACTTCAGCCTAACAATACATCCTGATGTTATCTTTGATGTGTTTGTGAGTCTACTCATTTAGGCACTATACCTTTTTTGCACTATCTGGCAGCTCTTCATGTAGGTGCAGGTTTGTAGGATTTAACAAGGTGGGTAAGTGGAAGCGGGTGTGGATGTTGGGGGAATGGGTGCAGGCTCACTGGTTCATTCAAGCTGAGGGTGGAAGCTCCTGTCAGAGGGAGTACTCACTCTCACCTCCCATGGTGATGCCAAACGAACGTGTGCAATGAGGAAGACACTGGCTATGACCACACTCAGGGGTAAGTGAGCGAGGGGGCTGCAGCACACTTTCCTTTTAAAAGGAAAGGAGGTTGGTCTGAGCCGCGTGCAATGTACAGTACACGGCTGCCCCCCTCCCTGACTGTCCTACAGCGCGGACCCTCTCTGTGTACACTGCAGACCCTGTGGTGGATATCCCCTGAGTGGTGAGCTGTTGTGGCAATGGGGCATGGTGGATGGGGCAGCAATGGGATGTGATGGACTCCATAAGAGATGAGGTTAATAATTGATGAGACAGGCATGATAAGAACCAGCAAGAAAGCTCTCTAGGCCTCTTGGTGACAAACCCTCTGTAATGGAATGCAGCTTGGACTTAGCCAAGAAAGGACGTGGCCAAGGAATAAAAGAATGACTAGGGTGGGAATAGGTCCAGTCAAGGATTGTAGTGGGAAGTTGCGTGTGGAGGCTGAAGAGATTGGGGAGACACTGAATGAATACTTTTCGTCAGTATTCACTCAGGAACAGGATATTGTTGCAGATGTGAATACAGAGTCACAATTAATTAGAATGGACGGCTTCGAGGTATGTAGGGAAGAGGTGTTGGAAATTCTGGAAAGGGTGAAAATAGATAAGTCCCCTGGGCCTGATGGCATTTATCCTAGGATTCTCTGGGAAGCAAGGGAGGAGATTGCAGAGCCATTGGCCTTGATTTTTATGTCCTCGTTGTCTACAGGAGAAGTGCCAGAAGATTGGAGGCTAGCAAATGTGGTCCCCTTGTTCAAGAAGGGGAGTAGGGATAACCCTAGTAACTATAGGCCGGTGAGTCTCACTTCTGTTGTGGGCAAAGTCTTAGAGAGAATTGTAAGGGATAGGATTTATGAACATCTGGATAGGAATAATGTGATCAAGGATAGTCAGCATGGTTTTGTGAAGGGCAAGTCGTGCCCCACAAACCTTATTGAATTCTTTGAAAAGGTGACAAAGGAGGTTGATGAGGGGAAAGCGGTAGATGTGGTATACATGGACTTTATTAAGGCGTTTGATAAGATTTCCCATGGTAGACTAATGGAGAAATTGAA
>NC_057734.1:38902519-38939838 GCF_004010195.1 Chiloscyllium plagiosum
TGGTCGCCATACTATTGGAAGGATGTGGAGGCACTGGAACGGGTGCAGAGGTGGTTTACCAGGATGTTGCCTGGTATGGTAGGAAGATTGTATGAGGAAAGGCTGAGGCACTTGGGGCTGTTTTCATTGGTGAAAAGAAGGTTTAGGGGTGACTTGGTAGAGGTGTACAAGATGATTAGGGGTTTAGTTAGGGTTGACCATGAGAACCTTTTTCTACGTATGGAGTCAGCTATTACGAGGGGGCATAGCTTTAAATTAAGGGGTGGTAGGTATAGGACAGATGTTAGGGGTAGATTCTTTACTCAGCGAGTCGTGAGTTCATGGAATGCCCTGCCAGTAACAGTGGTGGACTCTCCATCTTTATGGGCATTTAAACGGGCATTGGATAGGCATATGGAGGATAGTGGGCTAGTGTAGGTTAGGTGGGCTTGGATCGGCGCAAAGGGCCTGTACTGCGCTGTATTTTTCTATGTTCTATGTACAAGGTTTAGACCTAACATTCTTTGCTTCTTTTATCTTCCTTCTTATTTGCATATTTACGTATGTGTTGAAAATTATCCCCCAGATTAATGCTTGCATAATGCATATTTTAATTTGTTTAAAGTCAAACAGGGTTTCTTTTAAAAATTGGATTTCATAAATAGATTTTTTTGGAGGGCTTGCCTGGCCTATTTTGAAAGTGAAAAGGTGTGGGGAACCATGGGGGATGGGTGAGATACTAAACAAATATTTTGCATCTATTTTTACAATGGAAGCTATGGAATTTGGAGAAATTAATTGTGGCATCTTAAAAACAGTCCATATGAAAGAAGAGGAGGTGCTGGAGGTCTTAAGAAGCATAAAGGTAGTTAAGTCCCTTTATGATCAAGTGACTCCCAGGACATTGTGGGAAGCTAGGGAAGAAATTGTGGGGCCTCTTGCAGAAATATTTGTATCATTGACAGACACGGGTGAGGTGCTGGAAGACTGTAGGGTCGCTAATGTTGTGCCTTAATTTAAGAAAGGCTGCAAGGAAAAGCCCAAGAACTATAGACCAGTGAGTCTGACGTCAGGATTGGATAAGTTGTTGGAGAGGATTTGCAGGCATTTGGAGAGGCAAGGGCTGATTAGGGATAGTTAGCATGGTTTTGTGCATGGGAAATCTTGTCTCACAAATTTGATTGAGTTTTTTGAGGACATGACAAGAAGATAGATGAAGGCAGAGTGATAGACATGGTCTATGTGGACTTTAGCTAGACCTTCAACAAAGTTCTGCATGGTAAACTGGTTAGTAAAGTTAGATGGCATGGAATCCTGGGAGAGCTAATCAATTAATACAAAATTGGCTTGACAGTAGGAAATAGAGGGTGGTGGAAGATGGTGGTTTTTCAGACTGGAGGCCTGTGACCAGTGGTGTTCTGCAGGGATTGGTGCTGAGTCCGTTGTTGTTTGTCATTTATATAAACGATTGGATGAGAATTTAGGAAACAAGTTTGAAGATGACACCAAGATTGGTAGTAAAGTGGACTGTAAAGAAGATTATCTAAGAGTACAATGGGATTTTGATCAGCTGGGCCAGTTTAGAAAAATGTGAAGTGTTGCAACTTGGTAAAACAAAACAAGACATCACTTACACAGTTAATGGTAGCCCTGGGCGTGTGATCGAACAGAGAGGCCTAGGGGTTCAGGTACATCATTTCTTGAAAGCTGCATCACAGGTAGACAAGGTGGTGAAGAAGGTATTTGATATGCTTGCCTTCATTGGTCAGAGCATTGAGTATAGTTAGGATGTCATGTTGCGGCAGTACAGGACATTAGTGAGGCCACTTCTGGAATACTGTGTACAGTTCTGGTCACCCTACTATAGGAAGGATATTATTACATTGGAGAGGGTGCAGAAAAGATTTACAAGGAAACTTGGTCAGCATGGGTGAGTTGGACTGAAGGGTCTACGTCTGTGCTGTATGACTCTATGATTCTAAAATATGGAGAGAAATGGACAATCACTTCAGCTACAGGCAGAAAAGGAAAACAGCAAAATTAATTCAATTCTCCCTCTTGTACATGACACTATTTCCAAACTCTAACTTACGTTAGTTTATAAGTGGGCGGCACGGCGGCACACTGGTTAGCATTGCTGTCTCATAGCACCAGAGACCCAGGTTCAATTCCCGCCTTGGGCAACTGTTTGTGTGGAGTTTGCACATTCTCTCCAGGTCTGTGTGGGTTTCCTCCCACAGTCCAAAGATGTGCAGGTTAGGTGAATTGACCATGCTAAATTGCCCGTAGTGTTAGATGAAGGGGTAAATGTAGGGGAATGGGTCTTAGTAGCTTGTTCTTTGGAGGGTCAGTGTGGATTTTTTGGGCTGAAGGACCTGTTTCTACACTGTAAATAATCTAATAAGTGTGTGGTAACTCCCATTTGTTCACCAGAATTACTGCCTGCCTGAGCCTGCTACTCACAGTTCCTCAGCATGAGTCCAAATGTCAAAGACTATTAAGTTTTTGCATGAAGAGGATTAGTTCACAGAAGTTTTCATTCACGGCCTCAGTTTTAAGTGGTCGTATCTACCAATTGCCTCTTGCACTTTTGGTACATCGATAACATAGCCCCATTTGCTGTCTCATGGTCAGTGACAGGGTTTCTTCCTGTAAGAGGGAGAAAGATTCTGTGAGCTTTGCCTGTCAGATTGCTCTGTAACAATGATGTCCATTGCCAGGCTAGCCACCTTAACTGTTGTTATAACCCTTCAAAACAAGGTGTCAACCATTATATTATCAAACGTAGGGGTTATATGGGAAAAAGTTGCACACTGTGTAAAAGGGTTTTATATATCTCACACTGGCTTCACAAAGTTGCTTCAATCTCTGGCTGGGTGATCATGGCTGCTATTCTAAGTCAGTATTTGTCCCTTCTTAAAATGACTTTAGCCCATGAAGAATTCAAAAATTGAAATCTGATAATGGAAGTTGTTCCCAGGTTTACCAACATCATGACGAGAAATAGGGATCAACGCAGCCTTGGATGGATTTCAACCAAAAGATAAGAATTTTAATTTTAAGAAAGCCACTATATGTCAACAAGGAAGAGTTAGAGTGAAAACAGACTTTTTCTGAGTGAGGTCTCGGTGATAAATTGCAACATTTCACTCATCCGTCATCAAATCAAAATGTCAGAAATTTCATGCTTATATACATCACAGTTTACGTTGTGAACTATTTTCTAACAATCTCAAATGAATTGGTAGCCGATTGAAATGATTTTGCCATCTGAAAAAATATTCATATTAAATCACAAATTACGTTAACACAAAGGAAAGTTGCCTGCAACTGGACTTGACCTTATTCTCATTTTATGATAATTGTGAATGTTTTTTTGCAAATTGATCACACCTCAATTGAAATTGTTACCCTTTCCAAGTGTCCCCATAGGTTCTAAAGTCACTCACATAATTATGTGAATTTTGCAAATAATTAGTGCCTATTTTAGTCAATTTGAAGAGATTATCAATGTTGCTTTGCAAGCCGACAAGTCCACAGTATCACACCATTTCAAGAGAAAATGACCAGTTGAGCAAGGATTCTGATAAAAATGCATGAACTGTTCTGGGTTTGTTTATGAAACATGTATTTTAAACAATTTTTATAAACATGCTAATAGAGACAGGCAGTTTGTGCAGCACGATGTTCAGTTTATAAGATCAACACCACATTGTTTAACTATAATCTATGCTCCCAGGTGATCTCTGTTTAACTATAATCTATGCTCCCAGGTGATCTCTGTGGTTTTAAAAGCAGATGGCATTGTTACAGCCATTCCTTTCAATTTCTACTTTTTTGCCAAACCATATTTTACTGCTCCCACTGCGAGTTTCTTAACCTCACTTTGGAAAGGTTACCATTCTTCCTAGGGTACACTTCCACAACTGAAAACCCACTTCAAAATATCTCGTCATTATGGATGAAAGCTGCACAAATTGGTGACTGCCCTGGCCATGGCAGAGATAACTATACTTTACTTAAACTGGCCTTTTCTCCAGGCAAAGTTTATAATATATCACTAAGTAATGGAATAGAAGCTTGGGCTACAACTCCCTCACAAGCCCAGTTCAGTGTATTATCAATGTTATGCATCACTGATGCAAGATGTCTATCCATTATCAGAACTGTTCTGAGGAAGTGGCACTGGACCCGAAACATGAACTCTACTTTCTCTCCACAGATACTGCCAGACCTACTGAGATTTTCCAGCAATGTCTGTTTTTGTTTCTGATTTCCAGCATCTGCAGTTCTTTCACTTTTTATTGAGGGTCTATGCATTATGTTGGCTGTGAATAGATGTAAGGGATTTGCCCACGGAAATAAAAGGCCAGAAATATAGAAGACCTGAAAATTCCAGTCACTCCAGGTCAGGTTGGGATGGCTGTTCAAATATTACATTCAGACTATTCTTAGTGATATGTTTGCTAGTCACTGCAACTAGTTTCCGAATGGCTGGGTTAGCATACTTCACAATACGAAAGGAAACTATGGAGCCAAGCCTTCTATCTTCATCAGTCAAAGGCCAACTGCATACATTTCACGAAAGGTATAGACGCCAATATCCAGTCTGCATTCTCATGTATGGTTCACAGCGCAAGAAGAGATTGAGAAATGAAATAAGTCATTAAAACATGAAAAGAAAATATAACATTTTATTTTCTTCGTGTAATTTTCCTCTTCATTTTAGGTAGTTGGCATGCAAAGCATTCATATTGTTCAAGGCTATTCTAAATTGGTGTTATAGAATTATGCGAGACAACTAGCAGGTTCTTCAGCCCATCATGTCTATGTCAGCTCTTTGAAAGAATGACCGAATTGGTCCCACTCACCCAGCTTTTTCCCCAGAGTTGTGAACATTTTGTTTTTCAAGTTTTTATCCAATGGCACAGCAGTAATAACTGGCATTGATACATAAGTTGGTATAACATTCCATGGCATTTTATAAAACATTATCAAATGAAGATTGATCTCAATCCACATAAGAAGATACTAAGGATTGTGGGAAAAAAAGGAAGTTCATGAAGAGATAAGTGAAGAGGCAAACAGAGTTATTGAGGAACTTTTCCAAGCTCCAGACAGCAGAAGGATATAGCCACCAAGGGTGGAGAGATTATTTTTAACAAGATGCCTGGGTTTGAGAAGGGCAGATACGTCAGAGACTTGGACAGCAGGAGGACACAAATGGAGGAGAGGCGAGGCCATGAAGGGGCGTGAAGGTGGAAATTATTAAAGTTGACCTGTTCTTTAACCAAGACCTAATCAGGACTGCTATCACTGGGAGCTAGACACAAGCTTAGGGCAACATGGTTGGGGTTGTTAAACAAAAAAAATCAGATTTTTAAAAAGGTAAGACTGAAACCTTCATTCTAAATGCATCAGTTCAATAATTGACAAAGGAGAAAGAAACTTCAACACTTATTACCATTGGCCATTGTCATGTAGTGACATCATGTCCAGTACAGCACTGCCCAATAAAGTTCAAACTACCATAAACCAAACATAAGAGAAACTGGGAGGATTCCAAATGATTGGCATTTTAGTGGGCAGCAATGGAATTGGTGGAGTTTGAATTTCATTGAAGGATTGAGAGCATGGAGCAAGTCTTAGTCTGACTATAATGAACATTGAGTGTGGGGTTGGGATCACTTCACTTCTGGTTGTGTCCGTTAATTGCTCCAAAGTTTACCCGAAATGTTATTGTTACTCATGTCTGTGGCTGTGACTTAAACATTGGAGTTTTAACTGACAGCCCACGTTTTGCCAAGTGTGAGCACACAGCGAGGAGTTTAGGTCTCAACACAAAGGCAGTGAATCTGCAGTTAACCTGCCCCAAGGTTTCTGAGACTTACTTTGCCTTTGAACCAGCTCACTCCTTGCTACTGGTTTACTGTGACAGAGCTTCCACTGACCTGCTCAGGATATGCCATGAGGGGTTGTGGGTCACGGAGTAGGCTGATGTTCTGCCTGAGGTGGTAAACACTTTCCCTTGTTTGAGTTAGGACAGGTTCAGTCGTGTTGTGTATGGGCCCAGGTTCAGGGAAGTTTAAGGGGAGGCAATAGCCTAGTAGTATTACAGTGGACTGTTAAACTGGAGACCCAGGTAATATTCTGGAGGACCTGGGTTCGAATCCTGCCACAGCAAATGGTGGAATTTGAATCCAATGGAAATCTGGAATTAGGAGTTAAATGATGACCATGAGTTAATTGCTGCATGCCTGGGGGGACAAAATCCCAGTTGGTTCACTAATGTCCTTTAAGGAAGGAAATTGCTGGTCTGAACCTAGTTGTGACTCCAGACCCACAGCAAAGTGATTGACTGAGTAATAAATTTTGGCCTAGCCAGTGACACTCTCATCCCATGAATAATTTTTTTTTAAAAGTTAGGATGTGGAGATCATTCAAAAATGTGTTAGAAGATTCAGGCTTATCAAACCTGTCATTATCCACCTCTTGAGTTTTGGGTCTGTTCTATCCAAATATTGGCAACAGCTTTAATGTAAATCTTGAGCTATTTGCTATCTCTGTTCTCTCTATGATAGAATCAATATCAAAAAATGAATAAAAATTAGCAAAGCTAGAACCCTGTGGCGAAGCCTCTACACTATGTTTGAAATACAAAGAAACATTCTGCTGAGTTTCGCCTAATCACTTTTCTATAAATTAGTTGAGAAGCAAGATGATCTCCTGATTGCTGTTTGCTAAAAGGTTTTGTCTCCACCCGAGACCTGCTATTGCTTCTTACTGATGGATTAACTACAGTTCTGAGTGACCTGCCTTGAAATCCAAACAAGTGAATGTCATCATGAAAAGTGACTGAGTGCGTGGGATGATCAGCATTGTATTATTTGGCTTGTGCTTGCTTTGAATGATTTAGCATTTCATGCAGATTGAGCTTCAGAGCACAGACTCAGTCACCTCCAAGGAAAGAAATGACATTGCATGCTATAGACAAATAACACCACTCAGGCAATCAATTAGATTTTAATTGACCAAGAAAGTAAAGTTCTCCATTCTAATATTAGCTATGAAACCGCAATTGTATGTGAGCACATAAGTCCAAAAGGACTTGTATTTATGTATCACCCTTTACAAATTCAGGGTGTCCCAAAGTGCAAAACTATTTTTTATTCTAATAAAGACATTCAGTGCTGAAGAAACTCACCAGGTTCTGTGGAGAGAGAAAAAGAGAGTTCAAGTCCAATTTGTTCCTGATAAAGTCATACTGGACTTGAAACATGAACTCTGTTTCTTTTTGCTGAATCTCTGTTTTCAAAATTGTTCATGTTAAAGCATGAACCTAAAGTAGGGAAATCCACAGCCAATTTGAATGCAGCATCTCACACAAACAGCAGACAAAGTGTGCTTTAATGACATTAATTGAGGATAAATATTGAGCAGGACTTAGGGAGAACTGGTGCTAATTAAAATGATTACACATTGTCCTTTGCATCTACCTGAGAGTGCAGCCTTAATTTGGACATTGCATACTCAACAATGAGTATGCAATTAAGGGGTGGCACGGTGGCTCAGTGGTTAGCACTGCTGCCTCACAACACCAGGGGCCTGGGTTCAATTCCAGCCTCAGGCGACTGTCTGTGTGGAGTTTGAACATTCTCCCTGTGTCTGCGTGGGTTTCCTCCCACAATCCACAGATGTGCAGGGTCAGGGTGGATTAGTCATGGGAAATGTAGGGTTTCTGGTGTGGACTTGTTGGGCCGAAGGGCCTGTTTCCACACTGTAAGTAATCTAAATCTAATCTAACAATGCAGTACTCCTTCAGTACCCTACACATGGAGTTTACTCTGGATAATATGTTCTGTTCTCTGACATATCACCTTCCGAGTGAGGGAAAGCTAGATGTTTTGTATCTGGAAGACACATTTACAAAGCAACTACATGCTCAGTGGAGGTAGACATCACCTAATTAATTTACATTATTTGGACTGAAATATCATAACACAATATAAGGAGCAGTCTGCTATTCTGCATTCTGCTATGAATAACAAATTGAGTACATCTGCCACCCTTCCTCACAGTGGCTGCTATCTTCCTTGGACCTGATCATTCACAGTAAGTGATGGACTATTCAATCAAATTGTAAATGTTATGAAAGACTTTGTACTTTTATTGTGAGTGGACTGAAAGCCAACAACTTCACCAAAAATATGGGACAAGTGTCAATTTCTAACAGCAGCAAGTTCGCTGAGTCAATAAAAGGAAAGGCTTAAGATGAAATGGGTATTCAGTTTTGCGGGTCCATGCTGACCTAGCAAATAAATTACAGGGTGTCCCTGATTTATGAATGTCTAATTTACAAACATTCATACTAACGAACACAATCCCATACAGGGGTGCAATTTTAAAGTTACAAACACTTCCTACACTTATAAGTAACTGCTTTAAGTTGTCCTGCATTGTGTACCAATTTGTGTACAAATCAACTTGTGAATGGACTCAAGCACAGACCCAGGAATAGTCTGTATAGTGAATGGACTCAAGCACAGACCCAGGAACAGTCTGTATAGTGGCTACCAACACCTTTGCCTACAATTATACCTACAACATCTAAATATTGCTCTTGCATTGAAGAGCATAATGCCTAGGCATTAAATGTGTCAGTCATCTTCTGACTTATTGAATACACTACACACAAAACAGTTTGTTCATGTATTGTCCCATTTTTATTTTACTTAGTCTCAAAAGTAAGTCATTTTTGGCTATTTGGCACTGGCTATGTCTCGATGGATAGCTCTTCTGAGAAAAACTTTAATTTAAGGTCATCTGCCTCGTGGACAATGGTCCTGTAGAAAGACCCAGAGGTATGGAGCCTCTTGAGTAGTCTGTGGTGTCAGGGGAGCAACATACATCGCATGTCCTGTCTCCACCCTACTATTACTTCTCTCTGATGGATTAACTACAGTTCTGAGTGACCTGCCGTTAAATCCAAATAATTGAACGCCATCCTGAGAAGTGATTGAGTGCGTGAGATGATGAGCCTTGTATTATTTGGCTCATGGTTAGCATTGAATGATTCAGCATTACCCTGCAGCTTGAGTTTCAAAGGCTTGATCACCTCCAATAAGCTTCTGTGTATTTCAAACATGGCATTAAGGCATCTCCGTAGGAGTCTAGCTTTGCCGACTCTCATGAGCTAATATTTATTCATTTTTTGATTGAAACTGATTCTACCATACAGAGAACAGAGACAGGAAATAGTTCAGGATTCACATAAAAGATGTTGCTAGTATTTAAATAGGACAAAACTCAAGAGGTGGATAATAACAGGTTTGATAAACTTGAGTCTTCCAACACATTTCTGAATGATCTCCCACATCCTACCTTTTTTTTAAACCTGAGCCCATACAAAATGCTACTGTTGTAAATTTGTGTGTCGTAAATTTGCATTTCGTTGGCAGCCTCAATAAAAGTTCACTGCAGGCAACTTCTTAGACCCTTATTCAACATATTCAAGGAACATGACCATAGGTTTAGACATCCCTCCATTATTGTCCACAAATTGGATCTTCACAAATTTACAAGGATGTCTAATTTCTTGTGGAGTTTTCTACACTTGTGCCTATTTTCACATCAACGTTTAGTCATTTCAGGCAACTGAGGTCAACATTGCTCATTCTCATGTGAGCTGCAAGATCAAACACGCTGAGAGTGAAATGTGACTCAGGCAGAAAGTCGATGATACTGAGGCAGTGTATAATGAGTAGACAGGCAGAAGACTGGAAAAGCACAGCAAGCCAGGCAGCATCAGGAAATGGAGAAGTCAACATTTCGGGTGGACCCCTGAAACAGCGACTTCTCCAGCCCCTCTTGCTGCCTGGTCTGCTGTGTTCTTCCAGCTACCTGCTTGTCTGCTTTGGATTCCAGCATCTGCACCTTTTTTTGTCTCGAACCAAGTGTATAATGAGTGGCAAAGGTGGTATATATTTTGCATCCCTGTGCAAGATGAATCTCATCCCAACTGTCTTCTATCCCAACTGTCTTCTGCTCTACAACAACATGCTTTATTTCCATGTTAGAAAAACACCCCGCAAATCATATTTTCATTTACCAAATTAGCCAAATTGAGTGTCTAATTGCGACGGAAACTCCACTGTTCTTGGAATGGAATGGAAACCAATTACATTTACTTTATCCCAATGCTTGTCTCTCAGCCAACGTGACTAAAAGCAGATAATCAGATCACAATTGTATAGCTTTTTGTCAAACCTTGCTGCATATAAATTAGTTACCACACATTTTACAAGATACCAGTGACTACACTTCAAAAAGTAATTAATTCGCTGTAGAACACACTGGGATGTTCTGAGAGCCTGAAGTAAGCAATGTAAATGTTAGCTCTTCCTTTCATTCACACATTTCATGCAAGAAGCAAAGATTAGATACATTCATTCCACAATCTGTTCTTGGTATAAATTGCACGGAATCAATCTGACCGTAGTGAGGAATTGCAGTTTTGTTGTATTTTATTATTAAAGAGACAGCTGTTAACACTGGGGAATGAGTAGGTTCTCAATGAAATCATTGGTTACATGGCGACATGTACCACCATCCTGTTGCATCTACCTTGTTTCAGATGGCACCGGTGCAGGCCCAGATCTGACAATTGCTTACCATCTGAGACATTGTGGAAATATGGCAGCCATGATCTTATTCTACGCAAAAGCACATTCTGTCATACAAACTGACTTTAATTTCCTTTGTAGAGTACATTCAACTCCAACACTATTAAAATGGCATTTTAATTCCCTTTGTAGAGTTGATTCAATTCTAAAACTAATTCATTGGAGACAAGTTTCTGAAGACGGCTTGCACATGGGATCCGATGGGTGATCATTTTGTGAACAACAGTTCTTACTAGACTGGACTGTCTGGAAGTTTACCCTCCATGGCTCTGGGCTTCTTGAACATCTTTGCTTGACATCAGGCTTTTGCAGCTCAAAGAAATCAACGACTGATTTAGCTCAGAAATGGAGAGAGTCTGACAGTGGATAGAGAGTGAAACAGCATGGGAGCATGGAAGAGGATGCATTGGCATTTGAAGGGCAATTGGGCACTCCATAGATGACAACTAGACTGTTAATAGAAATTGAATGTTTAGCGTATCGGTTTTCTACTTGCTGAATAATATTGGTATGATTATTGAGAAAACAAAGCAAAACGGTCATAGCACAGGACCCCAGGGTACACAAGGTGAGAAGGATCACAATGTAATAAATTGGTGGCCAACGCTTGTGTTTTAAAACCAGAAGGATCCAGATGAAAAAGAGGGAGACTGTAGTTTCATTAACATAGAGGTCTCCACAATTACAGTGACTGTTAATATGTGTCCCAATATAACTTTAAAATCTCTGGCAGTTTGGTTCAGCAACTACTGAATATAATAAGTACTTAGAGAAATCTATTACTCCAATACAATCAAAATAATGAACTTGGCTGGGATTTTCACTTTGCTGCATCAAGCTGTTAGAACTGGCTCCAAGCCAAATCCATTAATTTCACTCGAATAACAACAATTAGAATTGATATAATGCTTTTAATGTTGCAAAATACCCAAAAATGCTTTGTAGAATAAATTGGAGGTATTTAAAAGGTGAGTTTGGTGATCAATAATGGAGTTAAGGGGATGACCTGCTGATCTGCTCATAGAAACAAAGGAAAACAGAAATCAGAGCAGGAGTAGGCCATTCAGCCCCTCGAGTCTTGTCCAACATTCAATATGATCATGGCTGATCAGCCAACTCTGTTGTACCCAAACCTTCTGATGCCTTTAGCCCTAAGAAATATATTTCACTCCTTCTTGAAAATATTCAATGTTTTGGCTTCAACCACTTTCTGTGGAAGAGAATTCCACAGGCTCCCCACTCTGTGGATGAAGACATTTCTCCTCATCTCAGTCCTAAATGGCCTACCATGTATTCTTAGACTGTGACCCCTGGTTCTGGACAAAATGGCCATTGGGAACATTCTGCCTGCATTTATACTGTATAGTCCTGGTAGAAATTTGCATGATTCAATAAGATCCCCTGACATTCTTCAAAACACCAATGAATGTAGTCCTGACTGATGCGGTCTCACCTCGTACACTCGTATTGCAAACCCAGGATTTAATCTGGTTAACTTTTATTGCACTCCCTCCATAGCCAGAACGTCCTTCCTGAGATCATGGAGACCAACACCACTTACAATATTCCGGGTGTGGTCTCACCCTGTACAATTCAGCAAGACATCCCTGCTCCTGTACTCAAACCGTCTCGCAATGAAAATCAACATACCATATGCCTCTTCACCACCTGCTGCACTTTCATATTGACTTTCTGTGACTGACGCCCAGATCACATTACATCATCCCCTTTCCCAATCTATCGCCAACTGGATATTAATCTGCCTTCCTGCTTTTTCTACCAAAGTAGATTACCCTACATTTATTTACATTATACTCCATCTACCTTACATTTCTCCATTAACTCAAATTGTCTAAACCACACTGAAGCATCTCTGCATCATTCTCACTGTTCACCCTTTTATCCAGGTTTGTGTCATCTGCGCATTTCAAAATATTATATTTAGTTTCATCATATAAGTCATTAATATATATACCATGCTAAGTGGGACAGACTTCAAACAGATCAAGCAACTCAAGATTAGATTCCCATAAGGCACTGGGCCATCAACAGCAGTACCTCAGTGGTTAGCATTGCTGCCTCACCGTGCCAGGGACCTGGGTTCGATTTTACACATTCTCCTTGTGTCTGCGTGGGTTTCCTCTGCATGGTCTGGTTTCCTCCCATAATCCAAAGATGTGCAGATTAGGTGAATTGGCCATGCTAAATTGCCCATAGTGTTCAGGGATATGTAGGTTAAGTGCATTAGTCGGTGGAAACAGTGAGGAATGGGTTTGGGTGGGATATTCTTCGGAGGGTTATTGTGGACTTGTTGGGCTGAAGGGCCTGTTTCCACACTGTAGGGATTCTCTGAACTGTACTCCTGCACAATTTGTAGCCTCATGGCCTGGCATATCCTCCAGGTAACCACCATCAAGCTAGGGGTTCAACCCTGGTTCAATGGAGAGAGTAGGAAGGCATGCCAGGAACAGCACCAGACATACCTGAAGATGAGGTGAAGCCACCAAACAGGACTACTTGCACACCAAACAGCATAAGCAGCAAGTGCTATACAGAGCTAAGTGATCCCCAAACCAATGGATCAGATCTAAGCTCTGCAGTCCTGTCACATCCAGTCGTGAATGTGATGGATGATTAAGCAACTCACTGGTGGAGGAGGCTCCACAAACAATCCCATCCTCAATGATGGAAGAGCCCAGCACATCAGTGCAAAAGATAAGGCTGAAGCTTTTGCAGCCAAAAGTTCTGAGTGGATGATTCATCTTGGCCTCCTCCAGTGGTCCCCAGTATTACAGATACCAGGCTTCAGCTAATTCAACTCACTCCACGTGATATCAAGAAACAATTGGAGGCACTGGATACTGCAGTGTCAATGTGGAGATTTGGCCAAGTATGTCCTGTATTTAAAAGGACAAACCTAACCTGGCCAAATACCACCCATTGGTCAATGACGGTTATCAGTAAAGCGATGGAAGGTGTCATCAACAGTGATACCGAATAAGCTGCTCAGTGATACCCAGTTTGGGGTCTGCCAACCATCTTCAGCTGCTTCATCAATGATCTTCCCTCTATCATAAGGTCTGAAGTGGCGATGTTCACCAATGGTTACACAGTGTTCAGCACCATTCATACCTTCTCAGGTATTGAAGCAATCTGTGTCCAAACGCAATAAGATCTGGACAACATCTCGGTTTGGGCTGACAAGTGGCAAATAACATTCAGGCCACACAAATGCCAGGCTACAACCATCATCAATAAGGGGCAATTTAACCACCACCCCTTGACATTCAGTGGTGTTTCCATCAAAGAATTGCCCAATATCAGCACCCTGGGAGTTATCATTGACCAACTGGACTCACCACATAAATGCAATGTCTATTAGAGCAGGTCAAAGGCTACGAATACTGCGGTGAGTAACTCACATCCTGACTCCCCACAGCCTGTCCACCATCTACAAGGCACAAGTAAGCAGTGTGATGGAATATTCCCCACTTGCCTGGATGAGTGCAGCTCCAACAACATTCAAGAAGCTTGACACCATCCAGGACAAAGCAGCCCCCGCCTGATTGGTACTGTATCCACAAGCATCCACTCCCTCCACCACCGATCCTCAGCAGCAGCAATGTGTACTATCTACAAGACGCACTGCAGAAATTCATCAAAGATCCTCAGACAGCACCTTCCAAATCTACAACAACTGCCATTTAAAGGACAAGGGCAGCAAACATATGGGAACACCATCACCCTCAAGTTCACCACTCCCATCCTGACTTGGAAATATATCATCATTCCTTCACTGTCGTTGGTTCCAAATCCTGGAATTCCCTCCTTAAGTGCATTATGGGTCAACCCACAGCAGGTGGACTGCAGCGGTTCAAGAAGGCAGCTTACCACTAGCTTCCCAAGGGCAACTAGGGATGGGCGATAAATGCTGGCCCAGCCACAACACCTGCTTCTCTCAAATGAATAAATAGAAAACAAAATATTGTGAATGGCTTGGGTCTTGATTCCCACAGTACCCCACTGGTCACTGCCTGTCACTCCGAAAAAGGATCTTTGTTTCCAGTCTGCCAACTAGTTCTCCATCCATATCTGTACATACTCCCAATCTCATCTGCTTTACTTTTGCATATTAATCTCTTATATGAGACCTTATCAAAAACCTGTTAGTCCAAGTAAACCTTTTTCAACTTTACTCGTTACATCCTCGAAAACCTCCAATAGGTTTGTGGAAGCCTCTCAAACAAACATGAGGCAGTGAGGCAGAAGAGTTTAGATCAGAGTGGTGCTGGAAAAGCACAGCAGGTCAGGCAGCATCCGCGGAGCAGGAACTTCGACGTTTCGGGCAAAAGCCCTTCATCAGGAATAGAGGCAGGAAGCACAGCCTGACCTTCTGTGCTTTTCCAACACTACTCTGATCTAAACTCTGGTTCCCAGCATCTGCAATCCTCACTTTTGCCTAGTGATGCAGACGAATTCCAACCACCTACAATAAATCAGAAAATGAACACCCATTGGTCAACTGAAGAGAAACTATTAGCTGTGTGGGCAACAGGAGAACATGATGGAATTCACAACCTGTTTCAGACATAATCGCTTCGATCTTAAGGAAGGTCTGCAGGACGAGAAGCAGGCCATGGTAACAGGGAAGAAAACTTTATAACATCCACAAACACTCCAGATGCTGGTATTAAACATTTTAAGGAGGAGGAAGAGGCTCTAGTTGTGATTGATGGTAATGATACACAGAAGGTTAATGGTATATTGACTTTTATTTAATACAGCTCGTCCAATAATACGAGACCGTAATCAGCCACAAACCCGCTCGGACAAGCTAACGTAAAACCAAAAAAGCTGCAGTGCTCACAATCGAACACATCTGCCAGATCCCTGCACCTTGCATGATGACAGCTTCCACTACACAAAGGAAATGATTTGGCATTGTCCTTTAAAACCATAATGAGAATTCACAAAAATTAGGGGAGGTAACAGCCTAGTCGCATTATCACTGGACTGTTAATTCAGAGATTCTGGGTTCAAATCTCATCCTGGCAGATGGTAGAATTTGAAATCAATAAAAATCCAGAAGTGCAAGTCTAATGACAGCCATGAAACCACTATCAGGAAAACTCCATCTGCTTCAGTAGTGTCATTTAGGGAAAGAAACTGCCATTCTTACCTGGGCTAGCCTACATGCGACTCCAGACCCACAGCAATTGACTCTTGACTGCCCGCTGGGTAATAAATGTTGGCCTAGCCAGCAGCACCCTCATCTTGTGAATGGATGAAACAAAATGATTGTGTGTGTTGTTATAATCAGATGAAAAGGAAAACCAAATCCCCTGTATTCTGCCTTCAGAATGGTTACAACAAAGGTTCCTTTCAGAATCAGGTGATACCATTCTCCAATTAAAATGTAGCTAACCTTCTTTTTAACTGTAAGCAATAAAGAGCCAATCACAAGATTTTTTTGAATGAAAGAAATAACAGCTTTATTACTGGGTATTTCCCCTCAGTCTGTGTCTTCTAAGGTTCTCTTTTTCAGGTTTGGTAATTGTAGGCAATTTTCAATTCCAACATATGAAGGTTCTCATTATGGTCCAAATCAAATCAGAGATGGGGACTTTCTTAGACGTCCCACCAGTCCTGGCTAACTGGTTTTACATCCTTTGAGAAAAATGTTAACTTCAGCTCAGGCTGCCTTTGGTTTAATCCACATCAGTTTCATGACATTTGTCCAAAACCCATGTGTGTCAGGTAATCCCTGCAGGACATTTCAAATCAGTGCTTTGGTATTTGTTCAAAATCATTTCCATCCATGTAAATCCCAGATATTAAATCAGTCAATGAAATTCAAATATCACTAGCTTGTATTTTATGTCATCATGATAATATCTGTAATTTTGAACCAACCAATTGGTGATTAATGTGTCAAATATATTTGTACATTTTTGGAACTGTGACTGCCTCAAATTTATCTTTATTACTTTTATTATAGTTATTTTATGATTCAATACCAATGCCATTATTGTCGCACAGTGGTGGTGTCCATACCCCTCGAGCAGGAAGCCTGGATTCAAGTCCCATCTGCTACAGAGGTGTGTAGTAACATCTCTGAACAGGTTGGTTAGAAAAATAGGTTAAATAAAAACAAAATAAATGCTATTATTGTTCTTCTGCTCTTGGTCTACAAGCTATGCCATAATGCCACATAACTCATAGATCCAATTTGCACATATTAAGAGTAAAACCTGAGCTAAAATGGAGGTACACAACAGCCTTAAGATGTTTTAATGGCTGATCCACCTTTTGAGTGCAGATTGGTCCTCATCCCACCCAGGACCCCACAACAGCCTACCTCTCGTAAAACCACTCTGACTGAGATAAAATCAAAGAATCCCTGCAGTGCAGAAAGTGGCCATTCAAGTCCACATCAACCCTCTGAAGAGTATCCCACCCAGACCCCCCCATCTATCACTATAACCCTGGCCAATCCATCTAACCTGCACATCTTTGGACTGTAGGAGAAAACCAGAACACCTCGAGGAAACCCACACAGACAGGGACCAAGAATCAAACCCAGGTCCCTGGCACTGCAAGGCAGCAGTGCTCACCACTGAGCCACCAAGCCACCTTTTCTTCCTTTTTTTAATTTTAGATCCTCCTGCCTCCTCCCCAACAATCTATGATTGATGAAGAGCATCTTGCTGTAAGAGGTTGGCTGTGTTCATGCTCTCCATAGGGTAGGTTTATTACTGCCATTTTCCTTTAGAGCTGGGCTCTACATGACATACTTGGTCCGGTCTGGTGGAGGAAAACTACTTACTAATCTACTAAGATTGATGTAGTTTATTGCATATTAGCAAATATGTTTGAGTTACACTAATATAGACATCATTACAGGGACTATAAGGAGGAGCTGGATGGAGATCTTACCCCTCTGTAGTTCGATGTTGTTCTCCCACCAAGTCTGTATGACAACATCATTGGGATCATGATTAAACAGTCTTAATACTGTTACACCCCAATATTGACACCCACCCTCCATACCCACACAGTGTTCACATTACAGACCTGAAGAATTTGTAAACTTATGTCCAATTTATGTTATTCCTTAAAAGACACAACTTATCACTAGTATGAGAAATGTTAAAAAAAAGAGATTGAGAAATATTTTTCACACACACATATTTCAGAATACAAAAGACCTGTTTGCAAAAGATGAATAAATTATAATGTTTTAAGGAATGAGGCGTACATTAGGAAAAATATCAAAGAGAAGTGTAAAGAACTGAAATTAGGACAGATAACTTCAATATGCAGCTAGCTGTAGTTGCAGCGCTAAGTTCCTCTATTTTGGAATTTGCAATAAATTGGCTGCAGCAGTTAAAATTAATTTCAGATTGTGCAAACCAAAATAATAGGGAAGAATATTCTAACCAATGATTCCCAATGGCAACCACAAATGTAATTCAAATATACCATAGCCATATCAAAAACTCGGTTATGGAATCATATATAAAGATGAAAAAGAATCAAAATTGCTTTATGCGATTGATGTTGTTTGATCGGTTTAATACCAGCATGGATCCAGTTGAGAAACACTTGAAAATGCCATTCATTTAGCTCATGGCTAGTGTAATGTGCCAGCAAATTAATTCCTGGGTACTGAATGAAAGCATGGGCACATCAGGTGGAACTTTCTCATCTTGATTCCTGATGAAAGATCAAAACTGTCCTGAATTGCAAACCTGCCATTGTTCTTTGCCACACCAAATCAATCATCATCTCAGAGGCCCCATGCAATTATGAAGGGTGGCTGGGATGTAGCAGCCATTCTGCTGAGGATTTCACAGAAATGAGGCCGCAGGAAGTTAGAGAAGCTCTTGGATCTTGGTGACTGCAGCAGCTACATGATTGGAGAGGAGACCTGGGAAGGCTGCTTCCCTCTCATCACTCACTCTTACCTAGTGGTCTAGCTGCTAGGGAGCTGCAGTTTGATGATCATTCCCAAGGACAGAAGGACAGGGTCAAACAACCTCAACAAATTAGACAGGGTGGATTAGCATGGCTAAGGTAGCCAGCTGCAGGAATGTAGGTCATCCAATCACAGAGCACCAAACTGATTCAGCACCTCAGAAAGGTAGGAAAAGTATGTGGCAGAATGTCTATATGCCGCTAAATTGGCAATTGCCTATTAACCCCAGTCATTAGGGTTAGGGTTAGAGTTAGGTTTAGGGTTAGGGTTAGGGTTAGGGTTAGGATTAGGGTTTGGGTTAGAGTCAAGGTTAGGGTGAGGGTTAAGATCTCTTTGAGAGAAGAACGTTTTGTACAGCAGTCAAGGCTGAAGCTCTTCAATCTCACTGATAAAACCCTTCACCATATTTCAGATTCATAGAAGAGGTTCTTCCTGTTGAGCAATCATCCAATAGGAATACTGATGATGAATCAGTTAGGAAGCAGATTTCCTGCGTGGGACATTAGGATTTTGGCTTGAAACAGCTCACAACCGATGTCTCATCCACCTGAGCAGCTTGTTACTTACCCAATAGAAGAATGAGGGCTCCCATTCCCCTTCATTCTGCCTGGAGAGAGGTCAGAAGATGGTGAGAACATCTTGGGATCCCAAGTCAGCATTGATTCCCACATTTTCCCATTCCACATGCACCCCACTGGGATGGATAAACTCTATTGATCTTGTGGAAAAGGGGCAAATTCTCCAAATAATTACCAAAATCCTGTTGGGGTTTGGACTCTATATTCTTGTTTGGAAATAACATTGCTGGTAAAAAAGGCAATCATTAATTTAGAATGGAACCTAGTAGGATTTATTGGATAACAAGGATTAATTTCACTCATCAAGACATAGCATGGGACACAGGCTCAACGTAGGTCAATCCATCTTTCTGGGGATCCTAGAACATCTGGACTCATGTTGACTTGGTTTCTTGAGCCTGACCTCTTGACTTAAAGTAAATTGAAGTCAACCTGACTGTAATACACATGCAAAATCCTTTGTAGCTTTTAGACTTCAACTCTAATTGTCAGATCTACCCTAAGAGCTGTAGCCACAGTGATTTATCAAATGCTTCTCCCTCTCCCCTTTCTCTCTCAACAGCTGCCCCTGCAGTCCTTTGCAAAAGGCAGCTTCCTAACAAAGACTCTTTACTATCATTTTATCTCAGGCCAGTTTGTCCAATGATCTAAACCCGATGTCTGAATTTTTTAACCACCTATCATGCTAGGATTTATTTTCATAGAAAATCCCTTAGCCTTTAACTGGGCTTTTTGTGACAAATCCTTAAACTACAACCAATATTAATGACTGACAAGTGCCATTATCAACTCCTAACTTTCTGTTGTGGCTAGAGCCCCCTTTAGCAAGTGTGCCCCAAGCAAATGTTGCCCCCTGCTAGAGCAAAGGCGCTTTTAGATAGGTCCTTCACTTTGAAGCTCAGGGATACATGACGTGCATCTATGCAAAATATATCTAGTAAATCTGAGTTTAACTTACTGAGCACTCACTTACATTCCCAGTCAGTTGGAGGCTGCCATCCTCTATGTCCTGCATATTCTTTTTTAGTACGTAGGCCATTCAGAGCTTACTCACAGGGTGTCATCCTCTGTGGCCTGCAATGCTTTTCAGCATAGAGGGAGAGGCAGGTTGCTTGTCAGAGTTCAGGGCACTGAACAGTTGCTGTGGTGGTCATAGTGATGTACAGCACAGTGCAACACGAATGTTACATCTACAGCATGTGTCAGCGGCTTACGTTACCTTTACTGATTCTAATGAAAGGACATGTCAGCCTGCACCTCAGGTAGAGCCTGTACAGCATTGAAACCTCGGTCTCATTGCTCCAATGTCAGGTGTGCAACAATCAGACAAAATAGCTGTCACCACCTGCACAGAGACTGGAGTATGTCTCTGCTTTTCAGAGTATAATCCACTGAATTTGACATCCTGCTCGAAGTAACGATAGTAACCATGCATCCACAGATTCATTAATACCACCCATTTGACATCAAATTACAATTCATTGGCAATTCATCGAACTGTTTTTCGGAAAGAACCATTGAGACCTATGGTCTTAGGTAATTATAACCATTACATAGATTGCATTAATTAATTCCTTGTCTTACTTTATAAATAAATCTAATGCTAACTTAAAAATTTCACCTGGGTTTGCCATTTCTGAATCATATTCTATACTAGATACATTGCTTCAGAGCTGCCACATTTGCACATTGAACTGTAAGTGCGTAAGAACATGCTCTTGATGCCAAGATATGTATGAATGAGTTGTTATTACAGTAGATTCATTTCAGAATCACACCTATGTAACATTACCACTTGGGTGCTGCAATATGCATCTGGATAAGGTTACATTTCACAGAAAGCCATGTAAAGGCATGCCATTTGCCTCCTTGGAAAGCCTGCAAGCTGCAATCTCAGGGCATAACCTGACTCATCATTAGGATTGATGTTTGGTCTCAGGAATAGTGTTTCTGGAATGCTGCTTTATTCCCAATCTTCCCAACATCACACATCTAACAAGGCATCACACCTGATAGGTTCCTTGTGGCTTTTCTATATCGAAGGCAGGTTGAAGGAAGAACAGCGCCAGAGGGAGAGTAGGTAACGAGGAGAATGACCTCAAAGATGGAAAGGAGAATGACCAGACCCTAAATATACAGGACCTCACTTTCATTTCCTACAGCTCTCACAAATATAATGCAGGCACACAATAAGGATATCTTGGACCATTATCAATGAGTTGTGCCATCTGCTGGAGCAGGGCTTGTATTTCTACACAGAGGGGTAGTGGTCTCATGCTGGTGGTCATCAATATTACAGCTGAAAGGAATTTTTATGTCAGCTGCTCATTTTAAGGATCAACTGGGGATCTGTCCCAAATCTCACTCCATGATCCCATCCAGCAGGTCACTGATGCCATTTTCTCCGGTTTACATCCTTCCCCCATGATAGAGAGAGTCCACCAACCCAGACATTGAGATTCCCCACCATTGCTGGTTTTCCTCAGGTGCAGAGTGCTGCAGACTGTCCCCGCAATGTTTTCAGAGCACCCCATCACCAATCTACAGAGCTCATCAACAGACAAGACTTCCAGTTCAGCATGTCTGATGACCATCGATACCAGAGTTTGGAGATATTTTGCTAGATATGCTGGGAGCTGACATGATGTGTACATCCTGGACAACTCACAGGGTCCTGCTTCCTTCCAAAGTCCTCAGTGCACACAGGGATGGCTGCTGGGGGACAGGCGCCACCTCTTACAAACACAGTCCATGACATCTCTATGAAGCACTCAGACTGATGCAGATAGATATACAACTCCACCTACACTTCAACCAGGGCCATTGTGGAACAGACCTCAGGCCTCCTTAAAGTGAGGTTTCGATGCCAGGGCCAGCCTGACAGAGCCTTGTAGTAGGCCTCAGGCACTTCACAATTGGAGCTGACAAAGTGGGAGCATGTCCTTGTTGCAGAGAGTGGAGATGGGGATCTTCAACAATTTTCTGACAATGAGGTTCAGAATCAGAATATTGACCAGGAAGGACACCCAATGTGCATATTTTTGCATTCCTTGAACCTTTCTGTTGCTGTATAAATGCTATTTTAGTGACATGATGGTGTGCTTGTTATCTGTGTAATCTCAACTTCAGGTCCTACTCACTGTCTGGAAGAGAGCAGCAGTCAGTGAGACAGGCACTAACATGAGGATGGGTCGCTTTAAGGCTTTGGACATCCTCTGATGTCTGAGTGTTGTACAGAGAAGGCTTTCATGATAGACAATAGGTTGTAAGTAATCTTGCAGAACCTCCTTTCCACCTTTCCATCATTTGTTAGGCTTCTATGTTTCATATGAAGAGGAAGATGGCACGGGGCAAGGTGACACTAGACACAAGGACACACAAGATGGCCACTGAGCCATCAGTTGGCCAACTTGACACACAAGATGGCTGCCAGATCACAACATGGAGAGAAACAGCAGAGCAGATACAGACACTGCCTGGGGCCACCAGAATGCCAGCACAATGCACTCACAACCCAGTTGATTAGTTTAAGCCAGGTAGGGGAAAGAATACACATGAAGAATGTATACTGCCGCTGAAGTGTCTGGGTCCAGCAAACATCTCTTATAGAAATGCTAACAGCTTATTGCAGACTCAATACAAAATGCTAATAGCCAGGGCTGCAGTAATCGTCCATCTCAGGAAGAGCGATTGGTGCCCATTACTACAGTATTGGATTTCTGTGCAGACATTGAAACTGACAATGTCTACACTGAAACTGACAAGGTCTACACTGAAACTGACAATGACCACGCGGAAGTTAACAAAGGCTGCACTGGAACTGACAATGACCACGCGGAAGTTAACACTGGCTGCACTGGAACTGACAAAGTCTGTGTTGAAACTATCAATGATTCTGCAATGATTACCATAAACAAACCATGTTACAAAGACAATAATCTCATCACTGACCTATTATATCACAAGATGTATAAAAGTTTCTTGACATGTGCTCCAGTTCGAGAGAAGACTCAGAGCTGACCACTGTGCTGTTGGTGTCTTTCTCTCCCCGGAGATCCGTAATTCCTTGTGCAATATCCTCTGTCATTGAACCCTGATTTTGACTCCGAGACTGGTGTTTTTCACCACATTATGAGGATAGGTCGCTTTGAAGCTTCCGTCATCCTCTGATGTCTGCGTGTTATACAAAGACGGCTTTCATGATAGACAACAAGTTGTGATTAATCTTGCAGAACCTCCTTTCCACCTTCCCATCATTTGTTTGGCTTCTGTATTTCATAGTTCATGCAGACTGTTAAATTTCCCTGAAACGCCTGTGCATTGTGGAAGACAGTATTTAACCCATGCGAGGCAATGCTTTGGGAAGTTTCCCTCGGCAGACCACTGTGCTGTGAGGGAGAGTGAAGGTATGATCTACCCATTGCATATCCCACAGCTTTGAATGGCAGTGAACTATCTTGGAAAGCTGATACAGACAATTAAACAATGCCTTCAGAAACGTGAGGGATCATCACCGACTCTGGGCTCTCACTCACAGGGTGGGTGGAAGTGTCGATGAGTTATACAGGGCAGACTCGACAGCAATCCCTGCACATTGTTTGTAGCCTCGGTGGTATCCACACTAAGCTGCAATGGCTTGGCTGCAGCTGTCATTGTGAGGGTTTGGTAATGCCTGGCATTTGGCACTATCCGCAGTCAGAGACTCTGCTTCTTGATCGGGATGAACAATACTTGGCCATGACAACTATCTTCATCCTTGCGATGTCCAAATAGGCTGCTCACCTCTCGGATTGATGCATCTTCACCAGCTCTAACAGCAATAAAGACACAAGAACAGACATGTTAAGCATACTGGTAAATATCTATTTTAAAAAGCACAAAGGTATTTACAATGCCATGACACCAATGCCACCAATGCACCAATGGGAAATGTTTTTCTCACCCCTCACAGTTTCTAAGTGCAGTCCCAACTTCTGCAGCCAGGGCTGGAGGGAGCCTGCTTTATCTTTGGTCCTGCTGGCCTGGAAGACTTGGTGTCATGGTGACACCACCACAAGACAGCTGGAATAAAGTCAAAGGCCCTGGGTCCTTCTCACCTTGCCTTTGATGCTGAGCACCTATAGCTGAATGGATGCAGTGCAGGTCGGTTGCATACCCAGGGATGGATATGGATCTGGCTGTCCATGGGAGACACCATCCTGCCCAAGGGGGAAGTCATGCTGGAACCAATGCAACATTGATGCCATGGGTGGACTCCTCTATCCTTCATCCAGCTTATCGAGTCCCTCTGACAAACCAACCCTCTGAACCAGTCTGTGCATTTTGACAAAATGACCAAGATCATTCCTGTAGATGCCAGGTCTCTGGTTAGTCCTCTAAGTGCCAGAGTGCATTTCTTCATCAGCCCACTGTGCAGTTGTACTAGCCAAATTGTGCACCCGAGCACATTCTAGATGGAAAACCCACCGAGGGTGAAGTCTGTGAACTTGTGGGAGTGGTGTCACTGAAAGCCTTGGTCATTCTTCCTGAGGACTGAGTGGCTTCCTTCTCAGACATGGCGATGGACTGAGGGTCTTCAATGGTGGTCTCTTCCTGAAAGTTGTTTGCTGGGTGGCACTACTGCCAGCACAAGACAAGAAAAGGAATTATCGTAGAATCCCTACAGTGTGGAAGCAGGCCATACAGTCCATGTAGCCCATAACGAGTGTCCAAAGACACACACACACACACACACACACACACACACACTACCTAGCCTGCACACCTCTGGGCACTATTGGCAATTCAGCATGGCCAATCCACCTAGATCACCACAGTGTGGAATCCATGTATTGTAGGCCTGAGGTTTTAATGCATTATTAGCAGAGTGAGTGTCGCAAAATCCCCACAGTGGAGTGTGCTGCCACTTCTCCCTTGCATGATTCCACAACATTGGGCACTAAAGAACAAAATTAATGAGTTGAAGAGTGGAAGATTGTATCAGAAAAGTCGATAAGTGCCAGGGAGGACTGGCTGCACAATGAACCTCACTCGAGAAACATTGTTAACATTTGGAAAAGTTCAGCCCATTGATTTTGCTAAGGTCTTGATCTCCATCTTGGCTTTTCAATAAAAATTGAGGTGAACTGTACACTCAAAGACACAACATAGTTTTGTAGGTGAATCATTTTCACAGTCTGCAATGTTCTCAAAGACTCGCTTTCTAAAAATCATGATTTGGAAAAGTAATTTGCTCTAAGTGAACGGCTGCAGCTCTTTGCTTGTTTTGGCCGGACTTGCTTGATTCCTTCTAGCAAACAGAATTGAAACAGTTTAATTAGACATTTCATTCAGTCCTGTTTACTTCGCATCTGTGTGAGAACTAACTTGTGTACGTTATTGTTTATTTCCCAAAAGCACTTTATTAACTTGTAAAATGCCTTGACATGTCCTGAGGCCATGGAAAGTGTTTTGTGAATATAAAGTGCTTAGATTTTTGGCAATCTTCACATTTTGTAAAAGTGTGAAGCTAATGATATTGGATCAGCCATCTTTTGTAGACCTGGTCTGGCCAATATTTGCCTTCACTACAACTGTAGGACAGTTTAGGTGGTCAATATCACACAGCTGTTTCCGTGTTCAATTTGGTGGTCGCATTTTCGATATTATAACAACTTTAGAATGTGGACATGGCAGGCTGGGCCAGAATTTCTTACTAATTCCCAATATCCCTTGAGAAGGTGAGAGTGAGTCACTTTCTTTAATCGCCTGAGCCTGTGAGGTGGACATACACTGTAGTGCTATAAGGAAGGGAGTTTCAGGATTGTAAATTAGTTACAGTGAAGGAATAATGGAATAGATCCAGGTCAGCATGGTGAGTGACTTGGAGAGGAACTGCATTGTTCATAATGGTGTCAAGCTTCTCGAGTGTCTTTGGAGCTACATTCATCCAGGAAAGTGGACAATATTCAATCGCATTCCTGACCTGTGCCCTGTAAATGGCGGCTAGGGCTTGGGGAGTCAAGAGGTGAGTTACTCAGCAAAGAATACTCAGTCTCTGACTTCCTCTTATATTGGCAAAGTATTTCATTGGTTGTAAACGTGAAACTTTTTTTACTACATTAGGTAACTAAGGCTTTTGAAATAATTGTTCTCTCATAAAAACAGACGATAAACAAAAGAGCAGAAGGCAAAAGGGAGAGTCGGGAAATCAAATGGACTCTGATCTCTTGTAATAATAAGGGTTAATGACCCAGTACTCAAGAACAAGCCACTACCTACAGATTATATTCCAAACTGCAGGCGCATTTTATGTTTTGCCCTTTGAAGAATAGTCGAAAAGTGTGGCACTGGAGAAGCACAGTAGGTCAGGCAGCATCCAATGAGCAGGAGAGTCAATGTTTTGAGCATAAACCCTTCATCAGGAATGCCCGAAATGTCGACTCTCCTGCTCGTCGGATGTTGCCTGACCTGCTGTGCTTTGCTAACACTACACATTTCGACTCTGATCTTCAGCATCTGCAATCCTCACTTTCCTCTTTGAAGAATACACAAGGACAGAGGTTAAAAAGTCAGTTTCAACTCTACTGGAGTGTTGTAGTAGGACTGAGCATTCACAGATACACCAGTCTGGGTTTGGCTAACATCAACACCAGCAGTAACCTCCATTGAAATGGCTGCAACTGGAAGTATCTGCTTTAATGAGCAATTCATAGAATTTTTCTTTAACTTTCATCATTTTGGACTCATCTCTTATTTGTGTGTCTATATCTGTGTCTATATCTGTTGTATTTGTAACTCTTCTCACATTAGTAATCACACTTCATTAACTCAAGAAAGCCTGGTTAAATTGGCTCCCTTTAAACAAAAGTGCTTGGGGCTGGAAAAGAGGTATCCATAATGAAAGGATTTTGTTTAAATGAAATGTGTCGTGACCAAGTGAAGGTTGGTGGGCAGGAAAGAGGAACCAGTTTACTCTTGCTTATTAGAGAACTTAATAATTTAATATCTAAATGTAATATCTCCAAATTTGCAAATGAGGGGCTCGCAGTGATGCTTCAGTTTGACTTGGACAAGTTGAGTAGGTAGGCAAATGCAGGGTAGATGAAGTATAATGTGGATAAATGTGAGGCCATCCACTCTCTAGCAAAACCAGGAAGGTAGATTATGATCTGAATCACAGTGGATCGGTAAAGGAGGAGTACACTGAGAATTGTACACCAATCACTGGCAATGAAGAAAGCAAATGGTGATGTTGGCCTTCAGAACAAGAGGATTTGAATATAAGGGCAATTGTACCGGGCCTAGTGAGACCACACCTGGAATATTGTGTTCTAGATGTAGAGGGAGTGAAGCAAACGCTTACCAGCCTGATACCTTGGATGGATCAGTTTGTTTTATACTCAATTGAATTTAGAATGAGGGTGATCGCATAGAAACCTGTAAAATTATAACAGGATTAGACAGTGTAAAAGCAGGAAGAATGTTTCCAATGACCTGGGAGTTCTAAGCCAGGGTGTTACAGTTTAAGGATATGGAGTGGGCCATTCAGGACTGAGATGAGAAGAGATTTGTTCACCCAGAGAGTGGTGAGCCTGTAGAAATTCTCTGCCACAGAAAGTATTTGAGGCCAAAAGTGTGAGTGTTTTCAAGAAGGAGTTAAAACTAACCTTTATAGCTAAAGGGATCAAAGGGTATGGGGTGAAAGTGGGAATAAGGGACTGAGTTGGATGACCATGTTGAATAGCAGTGCAAGCTTCAGGGGCCAAATGGCCTTCTCCTTCTCCTAGTTTCAATACTTCTATGATTTGGGCTATCTGTCTGGAACAAGCTGGGAAACTCACTTTGGGGACTAGTCATAACAACATTGAGTTAAACTCTTCACCCAGGAAAGCAGCCAAAGTTAGTTCCAAATGTAGGAGGCAGAAATGATGAGGCAGTCTCCAGCAGAATCCTTGGGGGAGATTTTAACCAGCTGTTTGGCCAGAAATACTATCCAATGTGCACCCTGAACGAATTTCCTCCTCATCACCATTGTGATCTATCTCCAATTCTTTCACTGCAGAAAGTTAGAACCGACAACAGAGTCTTCAGAAAACCAGGCAACATAACCAGGGGAAGAGAAATAAATGTGAGGCATTTTTCAACTCATACAAAGTCAGTGTTACAGAATAGCACTGACGTCTTTCAAATTGAGATTGAATTTGTACAGCAAAAAAAGCAATCATTGGCATGAAATTTGTTTACTCACTATTTTAGAAAAGGTTTTATTATTCAAATTGATTTAATTGATACCATTTTATGAATTTTGTACAAGAGCTCAAGGAATGCACTTGAACACAAGAAGACAAAGGATGTATTTCAGACTTCCTGAAGCCTTCCCAAGAAATGTAAAGTAGATGTCAACATATGCGAGACCCTCATTCGGACAAGAGCAATTTGGAGAAAACACCTGCCTGAAAGGACACAATTTTTCAAGAAGACCTGTCAGCAGGAAGAAGCATAGAGAAGGAACCAGAGAAAGGAAGGCCAACAAACTCAAGGCCAAGGACCACTTCCTCCTGCCCCATGTGTAGTGGGAGATGTGGCTCTGGGATTGGGATCATTAGCCACGTAAGGACATACAGAACCCATGACCAGTGATACAGAATTTCCTGGGGGTCAATCATACTCGTTAGCGAGGGATCATTGATAAGAATGATCAAAATCGCAAATTCCCTACAGTGCAGGAGCAGGCCATTCGGCCCATCAAGTCCACGCCAACCCTCGACAGAGCATCCACCCACAATCCTATCCTTGTAACCCAGCATTTCCCATGGCTAGTCCACCCAAGCTACACATTCCTGGACACTATGGGCGATTTAGCTTGGCTAATCCACCCAACCTACACATCCCTAGACACTATGGGGCAATTTAGTATGGCTAATCCGCCCAACCTACACATCCCTGAACACTATGAGCAATTTAGCACGGCCAATCCACCTAACCTGCACATCTTTGGACTGTGAGTGGAAACCGGAGCACCTGGAGGAAACCCACGCAGAGACAGTGAGAATGTGCAGACTCCAAAGTTCACCAAAGGTGGAATCGTACCCAGGTCCCTGGCAGTGTGAGGCAGCAGTGCTAACCGCTGAGCCACCATGCCACCCACAAGGTCATAGATTCAAGCCTTAATCCAGAACTGAAGATTGTAATCCATCCTGACATTTGTGTGCTCAGTTGAGTTACACTCCATTTTCAAAGGTACACTGTCTTAGGTGAAACATTAGACTAGGGTCTTGTTTGCCTGCACAGGGAGAATGTAAACAGTGTCATAATACTATTGAAAGAAAAGCCAACAATTCTCTCAGGTTTTCTACCCAATAATGTATGCCTTACCCCATACCACCAGGACGTAGATTAATGAGTCAGTTATCAGTTTGTCGACATAATTCTTTAAAATTAATCCAAGAAATAAAATGTACTTTGGCACTAAGGGAACTATTCAATGTAGAAGTTGAAATAGCATATAAACACATTTCAATGAAGCACATTATTTGCCAAAATTCTATGAAAATATTTCAACTCATTTGTATTGTGGGATATGTAGCTCACCTACGCTCAAAAGGATTAAATAAACCTCTAACTGATCTCTTCAACAGCTACCTGTTAAGTGCCAAGGTAGGGAACCTTCATTTTAATGTACAAAACTGCAAATTTGGAGTTTTCTCAGGGAATGCTCTTAGTTAAAGGCAGCCAAAAGCTCTATTTGTTTACATCTTATTAAAACTGCTGGCAAAACTGAACCAGTTAGAAAAAAAAATCAAATGTTTTCTCAACTGTGCTTGGGAGTCAGTGAAGACAGCCTCAAGCTTTCAATTGTTTACTAACCTTTTCTTGATTACTATCTAAGAGCATTGCGATGTTATGCCGTGTCTTTAGGCAAATTCCACAGATTTCATTAACCCTATTTCAGAACACATTAGGATTGTTTAAAGAAAGCGTGGAAATATTTAAACTCAAACTTCAGTGGAAAGCCTAGTCCAATTTTTGGACTGATATAGAGATAAGTCCCAACATGAGTTGGTGGATTAATGTATCAATGCCTGTCACGCTGAAGGGTAGATTTTGGCTTTGCACCAGTAATTTCCCAACACTAGTTCTTGCAGTCTTGTCCATTGAGATGATTTTAGGTGAAAGCTGAATTTGTAAAAATGATTTCAAATCCCAATAGTTCTGGAGTGGACATTAATAGAATATTTTAGCCAAACAAATCAGGAGCACATTGAATTTGATTTTCTGAACAGGTATCAGACTTGTAGTTCAGAAATTGAAAACACAGGATCATTGGATGCTGCAAACAGTGGAATTATTACAATGTCGAACGAGACCATTCAGCCCATCACCTCAGCACCAGAATGTTCCTACGTTTGATTATTATTCGGTGGTTTCTGCTGGAATTGGTTGCCTTCTGAACAGGATCGTGCTCCACTACAAATACCCACAGCTGACTGATGACATCTGCAACCTGAGGAATGGCTACTCAAGGAAGGTGTCAGTAAGTGAGCAGACTCGAAGGGCCAAATGACCTACTCCTGCTTCTATTTTCTTTGTGACTGATGCCCGTGGAACTCCTTCCCAGCACAAAGACAACGCCTTCACTGAATGAGCTTGGATGCTTGGGAGAAGAAGGAAAAAAAGCCAACACATTGCAAGGAACATGCACAATATTGACAGCTCCTTGCAAAGGCCATGAGGTACAGGTGTGGAACATTACACAGTGATGGGGATGGCACCTGTTCTGTCAGAAACTTGCAGCTGAAGTCAAGAGGGAGTGAGGCTGTGTTAGTTATTACTCCTGAGCAGCATCGCCGACATTTCAAGGAAGGAAGTGTGGTTGGGGGTGGGAGCTGGGGTTGTGCCAACTGGACTGTGCACCTGCAAGCAGCAAGGAGCCAACTTAGAACCTGCTAAAACTTTAATAGTAATTTATAGGAATGCTGCAGACCTCTTCCAGATCCCATTAGTGGGATATGTAACTGCACAGACGAAGCCTCCTGGTGGGAGGTCCAGTGAGCCAGTGCTTTATACCAGCCTTGTTTCCAGCCCCAGAACCCCAACAATAGTGAGCTGGATACCGAGTGTATTTTTTTAGTAGGGGCTCTGTTCTTCTCTGGTGGGGAAGAACACATTTGCACCTCCAAGTTCCCTCCTCCAGGGAGCAGTGGTAAACTTCAGGGAGTGGGGTAGAAGTGGTCAAAGCTGGAGGCGATGAACAAGGAAGAAAGGGAGAAGGCATGAAAAGCCAGGACTTGGGAATAGGAAGGCATTGAGCTGGCTGGAGAATTGGAATGGCATGTAGCTACTGGACCTCTAGCCAAAATGACTTGCAGCACCTCTAGAGAAGCCCCCATACAGAGAGAGAGAGAGAGAGAGAGAGAGAGAGAGAAAGAGAGTGAGTAAAAGCCAAGAGATTAAACAGAGTTTCAGACTTTTCGGTAAGTATTGAAGAGACAGGGCCCCAAGTAGCACAATGGCTGGGAAGAAGGAAAATGGAGTGGATTGAAAAACTGCGGGAGACCGAACTGGACCACCTGTGTTTGAGAGGCCGTGGGCAGAAAATGATCCAATTTGCATCTGGGAGGCAAAGTAATTGGTCACGGGAAGTTAACTGCAGCAGCACATCCAACTGAGCACAGCTGATTAGGAGTCAAGCTCAACAAGACAATCCTGGTGAATCTGCAAGACCAAGTGAATATCCATTGTAAATAACACCAGAAATGCTGGCCAAACTCGACTGTGGGAAGAAAGCAGAGTTAATTTTTTTGAGTCTGGCGACTCTTCATCAGAGCTGGTAATAGCTGACAGAGGCATGGGACCCAAAACGTTAACTCTGTTTTCTCTCCACAGATGCTGAATTTCTCCAGCAACTTTGGGTTTTGTTTCAGATTTCCAGCATCTGCAGTTCTTAGTTTCATTTATCCATTGGTATGATTTGATTTTTTTATTATCATGTGGATTTTGTTACAAAATACAGTGAGAAGTCATAGAACCCCTACAGTGTGGAAACAGGCCATTCAGCCCAACAAGACCACACCAACCCTCCAAAGAGTAACCCACCCAGACCCATTCCCCTACCCTGTTACTCTCCATTTACCCCTGACTAATGCACCTAACCTACATATCTCTGACCCCTATGGGTAATTTAGCTTGACCAAAAAACCAACACATCGTTGGATTTGGGAGGAAGCCCACATAGACATGGGGAGAATATGCAAACTCCACTCAAACAGTTGCCCAAGACTGGAAACTAGCCCAGCTTCCTGGTACTGTGAGGTAGCATTGCTAACCACTGAGCCACTGTGTTATCCACACTTTCCAACTCACTTTCCTTCAAAGGCCAATTTCTCTCCCTTCAGTTCTGGGAGACTGTTTTGCCTGACTGTCAGTTGGTGAGCCAAACTCTGGCCATGAACTGGTCAATTCAGAAAAATCAGAACAAAGTGAGTATTCATTAATAATGCGACTTCTGACCCCCATTTCAGCTTGTGGAGAAAATTCTGCTTCCACCTCTCTTCCTGAAGCCTTATCTTTACCGATTGGGCAGATTGTGTGACTGCTGGCGTTGGAAAGTCAATGACAGATACTGTATCCATTTTAAAATCCAATCAATTCAAATGGCTTCATGTAAAGTCTGGAGTTTACAGGAAAACTGCCGATCGCTAAATGTCTGAACTTGTGAGAAAAAGATTTTGACTATGACGCGGTGCGAGTTGTTGACTTCCAAAAGTAGCAGCAATAAACAACGGAACAGCAGGCTATTTCCCAGCATGCAGTCCAAAGTTCAACAAATTTCCTGTCTGTCCCCATTCAATTAAAGTCAACTGCAGTTCCTCACCATGTTGTCCAACCTGTTCTCTGTCCACAAAAATATCTTGCAAATACGTATGAGCCCCATTGTTTGTTTTCCTTGCAGTCCAAGCAGTAAATTAAACCTGAAGCAGCTCTCAAAAAATCACAACTTGCTTTATGAAAATTGTGGGATTTATGTCTGGGAGATTTTACAGTGTGACTTCATGAACCCATTAGATCGTCAGTTTCAATGACAATCACTGTAATTTATTCCACATGTCTTTACCTTTTGAGTAAATTCTTGACTGAGTAGGAGTGCTACCTAACTGCATACTCCCAATGTGAGAGCAATCTTCCCCAGATAATCCTCAGACTCAATTTTCCTGAAAATATATGTTCTTGCATTTAGCTTAAATAATATTGGGATCAAAACATTTAAAAAGTTAATGTGTTTTGTTGTCCATGGGTTAGCACTAACCACTTCAAGTTGAACTTGGGGTGGGGAGGCTGATCCTTCCAGAATTTCTATTATTAGTAATCTTCTGTTGATGAGTTCACTCTGCAACTAGTAACAGCTTAGAGCTATGCAAAATTCAAAGATAAAAATATATGTAAATTTGTAAGAGTGTGAAGTCCAATATGTCACAAATGTGACATCGTGGGCTGAAGGGCCTGTTCTGTGCTGTACTGTTCTATGTTCTATGATCTTATTTAATTGCATACCATAATAAAGCAATCTGAATTGTGATTTTCAAGAAGTTAACGAGATACATTTGGAATGTACTGCTTCAGAGTGGGGTGGAGGTAGGATTTATTGCCAGCTTTCAAGAGGGAACTGGATAAGCTCTTGAAGAACACGTTTTTGCAGGGCTCTGAATTAAGACCGAAGGAGTGGATGAGTTGAGCTGCTCTTGCAGAGCACTAGCACACCTGGTCGAATGGCCTTCCTCCGTATCGCAACTATTCTGTGATTCCAACAATGGTGGCTTTCATTTTTCTTATCCTGACAAGGCATTTTTAGAAATATTGCTAGGTGTGGCCCTTTCAATAAATTGGAATTATGGCAAACTAAACCCACTCTGCAGCCAGAGGTTGTCAAAGGACCCACCTTTTATTAGTTGAAGTAATTAGTTGCAGTCGCCTGGCTGACTGAGAAGAATCATAGAATCCCTACAGTGCAGGTAGAGGCTATCCAGCCCATTGATTCTGAATTGACCCTGCAAAGAGCATCCCACTCGATCCCAGTAACCCCACAGTTCCCATTGCTAATCCACCTACCCAGCATATCCTGGGCACTATGGGCAATTTAACATGGCCAAATCCACATAACCTGGACTGTGGGAAGAAACCAGAGCGCCCTTAGGAAACCCATGCAGACGTGGGGGGGGGGAAGATGCAATCGCCACGCAGACAAACACACAAGGCTGGAATCAAACCTGTGTCCCTGGCAACGTGAGGCAACAGTGCTAACCACTGAGCCACCGTGCTGCCCTGGTTTGCCTTTTAGGTTTTGCTTGTTGGAAAAGATCAAATTCTCGATACACAAAAAAATTGAGACAGAGAGAGAGAGAGAGAGGTTCACACCATGGATCAGACATTTGATGAGTTATGCAATATGCTGACATGAACATTATTCAGCTGTTGCTTCATTTCACTGAGTCATAAAGTTATAGAAAATAGGCCCTTCAGCCCAATTGTCTATGCTGCCCAGTTTTCACAATTGAATAATCTCATTTATCTGTGTTTGGTCCATATTCCTCCATACCTATCTCATAGAAGTACCTGAGTCAACTCCCTATCTAACAAAGTTGTGATAGCAAAAGAACCACACAGACTGCAAAAGGTCATAAAGGTGGTATTGTTTAAGGTAATGGTGCTGAAGAAGTTAATGTTCATATTACATTGAGCTCTACTCAAATTATTGGTATCATACAGTCTTTGAATGAAGATAGTTTGATTTCTGCGTAAGTACCCAAGGGGAGTGAAATGTATTCTGCGGTGTTCCTGGCAGACATGAATAATTATACCCACAGCAAGTTCATGCAAGGTGTAAACTATCTTGTTATGTAAGGCAAGTGTCTCTTCTGTTCAAATTCACCAGTCGTTTGTCTATACTTTATCAAGGATAATAAGACAGGACTTTGACTCATCTTTGAGAAAAGAACAGTGTACTACCCAAACCAGAATACCATATGCTGGTGGTGGACTATCTGAAAATCTAACAACTGGCTCCACTTCCTCATAGACGATTAGAGACAGACAATTAATAAAGGCCTCATTTGCAAAAAGTAATTCCCAAAAGATAGTACAAAACACTTTCAGGAAGATGTTAATATACTGAGCTTGTCTAGTGTCTTGCCATTACCAACACTGTGGGGTAGATCACAAATAGCAAACATCAGGGCCGAGTCACCTGCACCCATATATCTTTCAGGTGCCAGACCATTTAACCATGAAGGACATTTCCATGTTCTAACTATGAAGACCTGTCCCTGGGTGAAGTCCCCCAATTTGTGACAGTTCCAATAACTAAACGCTACAATAAGTAATAATGCAACACATATACATGCACACACAGAGTAGGAATAAGAAGTGAGTCTGAAAAATTGTGAAAGTTGAAAAATGAGATACGGATCAGTCTCTGTATTGTTTAGGAAGAGTAGAGAATTGAATGTTTCAGATGTTACATTAGTTGGTACTGGCTGTCGTTGATGGTGGAGCAATCAATTTTGAGACCGTTGTTTTCCAGGTTGGTGAAAGCTATTTTTCTTTGATTCCTTTCAATTGTAGCTGGCTAGCTGCAATCAGATTGAGAGCACTATTTTCTTCTAGTTATCTGCAATGTAGGGGTGTTTTATGGCTGTTTCTCAAGCTGTGATCTGCACACCACCCTAATCACACTTTAGGATATCAGATCACTAACACACAAAGACCAGGGGTTACAGTCAGTGTTTAAGCTTGGTTTTTTTATACATCCCCTGAAGAGTAAAACACAACCATGTCTACAGGAGATAGCTTCCTGTTGAACAGTGTTTGTTTTGAAGTTTCTCTGACTCTGTACAGGTGTAACACTTGCACATAGTTCCACATGGAATACCCATCGACAATCACTGAATTACTGCAGTTATATTTGGCTCTACTGGCCTTTTTTTTTTCTATCGTATGTTAAAAATAAAATTTTGATACACCAATTAGTACTTTGGGGTTCCAATCCATTGTGATGCATGTTACCATGCAGGGTGAATGAAGTAAGATCCATTACAAAGGGCTAGAAATAATCAAATACATACACTAAAAGATATATTCATACACACGGATTCATTCACTTGTCCTTGATCAATAAAGTATTTTTAGTTCTAATCTCATCTCTCTTTAAGTATTGAACAGAGCATCTGCAATTTGAATTCCTGGCAATGGGGGTGATTACTAAGCGGTGTAGTTGAAGGAACAAATTCCAGTGGAATATCCAAGTGTTAAAATTTCTGTAAACGTTAATGGATTGTCATCTTTCTGTACCTATTTTGGACATATATCTCAAATTGAGCCAGTAAGGGTTACCTTCTGTCCTGTGGAGTACTGTCTCAGATGCTTACTGAGATTTCTTTGGAGAGGTAACTGATAAGTGTCTCAGTTCCAGATTCATATTCCTGAACGAGTACTGTTTACGCTCCAACACTGTTTACATCATTGCCTGGGAGATTTTCAAATGCTGTTTGACCGCTTCACAGGCTTAAAACATGCTCACTTTGGGAACTCTGCTCTGAGATTTAACATGGAGACTTGATCATTCTGTTCTGAAACACTTTCGTTGATTTGTTTCAGAGGCCCCTGTGTTTGATGCCCATAAGCAATTCAAATCGAGTAAAACCGCATGGATGGGGGATCCAAGATGGCGGCGACCCAGCAAGACTGAGTCTATAGTGCTCCTCCCAAGACTTGGGTACAGTGGGTCACCCACCCCCTACCACGCTCATCAAATCATTTATAATAGTTGTGTAATTTAATTAGTTGTGTAATATTAAATTTAAACAATTTAATCCTAAGTAAAAATGACTAAAGGGAAGGGAGCCCGCAGCTCTCAGCAAGCAGGATCCCCTCCCCCACCCTCTCCAGCTGCAGCAGAGGCGTCCACAGCCGCCCCGGGGGACTTACCTACAGTAACAAGCCTTGCAGAAATGATGTCCAAGCTGGATTCGAAGATCGATGCCTTTATTGCAGAATCCAGAAATTGTTGGGACTCGCTCTCGGCCGCGCTGCAGAAGCACGACCGAGAAATCCAAGAAATCGAGCGCC